>NC_143560.1:18683750-18995937 GCF_054136105.1 Typopeltis vanoorti | reverse complement strand
GGCAAATATACGAGAACACATTTTAATGTAAAAAAACAAGACCTAACACCATCACTGGGAAGTCCCCTCCACCACGAACAGGTGCCCCACATGGAGGGGGTCTCATTGAGGAAGACCATATATGACACACACTGGCTGTCATACTTGTTCTCGAATTCATTCACACTGCTTGCATACACAACATCCAATGGCAACCATTCCAATCATGCACCACTTTATGAGAGAAAAATCTAGATCTCACCTTCCTCTTGGCAGCATTCATTCTCAGCTTCCAAGGATGTCCTTTCCCCACCCTCAAAAAATGAAAAATTCCATCAACTGAAATCCAGGTTACCTTACATGGACTTACAATTCCTCCTTTCATCCCCCTTTAGCAAATGTTTACGTGGAACACTTTGAAAACAAAATACTTACTGTAGCTACATACAAGCTCTTAGTGTGGTTACGCTTTGTTGATGATGTGTTTACCATTTGGCCCCATAGAGACACTTTGGATGCTTTTGTTGCCAACCTAAACAGCTAGCACCCCAAAATTCACTTCACAGTAGAAGAAAAAGATGAATTTAATAACTGTTTACCATTTCTTGGCACATTACTCACCTGCCTTTCAGATGGATCACGATTTTTTTCCATTTACAGAAAGCCAACACACAAGAAGATACTACATAAACAATCACATCACATCCAGCCCAACAGTATGGTATTTTAAAAACACACACAGAGCCAGAACAATTTGTTCTAATAATACAGCTCTGTCCACAGAACTTAAATACTGTCATCCCTCGACTTATGTCTGTTTGAGTTACGTCAGTTTGAAGATACGTCCGGGATCCCATAATGGAATAAATAACATTTTCAACTATACTTTTGAACAAGACGCAAACGAGCGTAAAGCAAAAATGTTTTTATGTAGCAGCAGTGCAGTGGCAACAGCACATTCACCTGCAACCTCAATCAGCAGTCGGCATGTGGCTTCAACAGTTCCTCTGTTGATTTTCTGTTTGAAAAATAGGTTATTTGTGTATTTATCACTACATATTTCGCGATATTTTATGCAACATTGTCCTTACATGCCCAATTAAAAAACATGGTGAAGAATCGCAGAAAAAGAGGTGAGCAATGGATCTTGAAATGAAGTTGCAAGTTCAACAATAGTGACAAAGCAGCGACAAGATCTATCTGTGATTGGAAAAGCTACTTCCTCATGCATAGAGGACCTGAACCAAAAGCACATACCTCTTAGCACTATGACCATAACTGCTAATGCACTAAGTCTCTTCAACATGTTGAAGGAGAAAGTAAGACCTGATTATGACTACGAATTCAATGCTTCTTCTGGTTGATTCATGAGATTCAAGCAGCGTTTTGCGCTGCATAATGAGAAAATGTATGGTAAATCTGCAAGTTCTGATGAGAAGGCTGCCAAGGAGTTTGTGGAGAAATTGGATAAAATTATTATGGAGGAAAATTATTTGCCATAGCAAATATTTAATATGGATGAGACCTCCTTGTTTCGGAAAAAAATGCCGGAGCAGACATTCATCCACAAAAAGCTAAAATCTATGCCTGGTTTCAAAGCTCTTAAAGACCCTGTTACGATTCTGTTAGGGGATAATGTGGTTGGATATAAACTGAAACCATTTGTGATATGGCACAGTGAGAATCCACAAGCCTTCAAAAACATTAGGAAGCATACTCTTCCAGTTCATTAGCAGAGATATAAGAAGTTATGGATGATTCAAAAATTGTTTTTGCAGATGCCTTAATCAACTGTTATGTGAGTGAAATGGAAAGCTATTGTGTGAAAGAAAATGTAGAATTTAAAATTTTATTAATTCTAGATAATGCTCAAGGTCACCCGTCTTATATCAGTGATCTTGAACAAAGTCATGTTTCTCCCTCCAAACACTATGTAATATTATCTCTTTCTTTAATTTATTGTTCTCTTTTATTCTTGTGATATTATTATTTATTTTAATTTTCTTATCATCAAATCTTTGAACTATGCCTTTATATTTTCTTTTCCTTAACAGTTGTAACACCAAGTTTGTAGTCGTTCTTGAGCTAGTTCAATCACTTTTAATCCTCTCTGGCTATAATTTGACCCCCCCCCCTTCTTCTCAAGGTCGTAAGTATGCTATTTTTCATGTGTACATAGTCTAGATTTCAAGAAGTGTTTCAGGCTGGAACCAATTCCTATGTTTATCTTGCTGACTTTCTCTTGCACTGATCTTTAAAAATGTATTTGTTTTTTGACTGCACCATTAAAGATCACATAGAGGAATTGTATGTCTTTCCTATACATGCAAGAGAAACACGGAAATAGCTCTAAATGGCAACTCTAATTCAAGCAATGCTTTAAACTTAAATTCAGTCAATCATGGCTATTCTATCCTCAGGACACACAGGTTCTATATTTTATGAGACAGTGCATTGGCAAGGCAGAATCAGGCAAGCTATTAACAAATAAAACTGTTTATTCATTCTAAATCAAGGGAATTACAAAGATTAATTCTACACATATCAAAATATCTATTTCTAATTAACTCAGCTAAATGACAATCAAAACAAAGTAAAACGTGTCTGGTTCTCCGCTCGACTAGATTAGCATTTCTCGCTTAAGACCTTTTGATATAAAACAATATACATGCTCATAACAATCAGACACGTGATTAGACATATATACACTCATATGTAACTTAACTCAGACTAAAACAAAATTGGGCATACCTAAACTTTACAATCAATTTCCCCTTCATCACATAACATTAGCAAATTTCTCTGAACTCTGTAAACAATTAGTTCACCGTTAATTAGAAGTGCGGCTTTCCAACTTCACAAAAAAATGTTCTTCTTGCTAACTAACTATGGGATTAGTTAGTTGAATGATATTTATTAGTAGAAAGGAAAGTACATGATGCGTTTGCTTGCTATAAACAAATTTATGATGAAAAGAAGAAGAGGAAAAAGCAAAGCACATTGGACATTTTCATCAAAAAAACAAAGGTTACACCAGAAGAGCCACAGCCTGGTCCTTCACATAGGAAGATAATGAAGATGTGATCATGGAGGAAGATTTTCGTGATTACTGGCAGTAATGCACAGTACAATTTTATAATAAGGTTTATAAATTAAAATGCGAGTATACTTATTATTGTTAAGTCCCTAACCCCTATAACTGTTGATTTAATATATTGACTTGCATACATGATGATGCAGAAGATTCTCTGCATCATCTTGACCATACTGGTATTAAAATTTTTAAATAAAATATATACAAATGGACAAATACCAATAGAATGGAATACAAGAATAGTAATACCTATATTTAAAAAAGGGGATAAAACAAAACCTGCTAATTACAGAGGTATTAGTTTATTGAATACATGCTACAAAATATATAGTAGAATACTTAATGAAAAACTGAAAATATATAGTGAAAAAATATTATTAGAATGTCAAAATGGATTTAGAAAAGGATGCTCTACAGTGGATGCAGCTTTCTGTTTAAAACTACTTATAGAAAAAAGAAGAGAATTTAATTTAGAAACTCATCTTTTGTTTATAGATTACGAAAAAGCATTTGACAAAGTAAAAAGATATATACTGTTTGATATATTACAAAGAATAAATATACCTAATATTTTACTACGTGCAATACTGAATATATATACAAAGATAATGAAATAAAAATAAATGAAAAAATGTCTGAAAAACAATCTATAAACCAAGGGGTAAGACAGGGATGTCCTCCATCTCCAACACTTTTCAGTATTTACATTAATGAAATATTAATACAGTGGAACACCTTAAACAATCCAGGTATAGAAATTTCCTGGAATAACAAAATAAATATGCTATTATTTGCAGATAATCAGGTAATAATATCAGATAAGGAAGAGAATTTACAAAGAGCAATATATATAATTTAAACATTATAGTAGAACAGTTTGGAATGAAAATTTCCATAAATAAAATTAAAACAATGGCATTTTGTGGACCAAAAGAAGTAAAATAGTTATTAATAATAAAATAATAGAGAAGATAAATACTTTCAGTTATCTTGGATGTGAAATATCATATGAAGGAGAAAAAGACATAAAAATAAAAACTTCAAAATTTTTACAGATTATAGGCCTGATAAATAAAACACTCAATCCAAATATAGTACAAAAAGAAACATGCTTGAAATATGTGATACTTTAGCAGTGCCCACATTATTATATGTCAGTGAAATTTGGTCAATAAACAAACAAGATAAACAAAGAATAAAACAAGTGAAATGAGATTTATGCGAAGAACTGCAAAATACACATTATTAGACCAAAAAAAGAATGAAGACATTTTAAAAGACTAAAAACAAAATCAACAGAAGAAAACCTAAACAATTATAAACAAAAATGGATAGAACATGTAAACTGAATGGCCAACACCCAATATCCTAAACAAATACTAAAATATAAGCCGATTGGAAAGAGAAGGCAGGGCAGACCTCAAAAAAGGATATCAGATGGACAATGAGACTGGAAAGAACAATATGGTCTATATACCTATAATTAGCATCATGATAAGGTTCATGATAGGGTTCTTTGCATGGTGAGTGGAATGTGTTGTCTGAGTGTGCTGCGAATGCAGATACATTGAATTTAAGGCACTGCTTGGTGAGCTTTGTGTGTGTGTGTGTGCGATAGTGTGTGCCTCTGGCAATGAGTCTCTGACTCCATGGAGGTCTGATGTTAAACCCCGCTTGTATAGGGATGGATATAGGGTTGGTGAGATGGATAGGAGGGTGGTTGATGGAGAGATATTAGAGAGTAGTTTATTTAGGAGTAGAGTCCAAAAGAAGGTCTGTGACTAGTGGTGTGCTGCAGGGTTCTGTTCTTGGACCACTACTGTTTAATTTCTTCATTAACAATATAGGAAAGGATCTGAGAGGAACTGTTCAGTTACTTTCCGATAATGCAAAATTGGGTAGAGCAATAGTTAATACAGATCATTTCAAAATTTTGCAGGATGATTTGGATAGATTGGCACACTAAACAAAGGAGAATGGATGTCAGTTTAATGTGGCAAAGTATAAGATTATGCATTTTGGGGTGAAAAGATCACCAGCTGTATACCACATTGGTGGAACCATACTCCAGGAAATTGACAAAGCCAGAGACTTGGGAGTGTTAGTGGATAGGGAGTTCAAGTTTAGAGGGCACATAGCAAAAGTGGCTAAAGCAGCTCATGAGATCATTTGGTTACTGATGAATACTTTAACGAGCAGAAACAAGCAGGTTATTGTTCCTCTTTATAGAGCCTTGATAAGATCCCATCTTGACCACTACGTAGAGATCTGGGTGCCAAGGTTTCTTGGAGGTGGAGGAGAAGATCCAGAGGTGAGCGACCAAGATGGTAGCAGGTCTATGGAATGAATCTTACAAGAACAGATTGAGGATTTGTTGGTTACAAAAACTGGTTAATAGGTAGAAAAGGGGTGATGTGATTGAGACATAAAAATTACAGAGAGTTTTTACAAGATTAATTCAGAGGAAATTTTTCAGGTGTTGGGAGAACTAGGGACTATCCATGGAAAGAGTAAGAGTGTACTTAACAAGGGTGTTAGAACTAGGTTTTTTGCTTGGAGAGTAGTGAATGAGTGGAATAGGTTGCCAGAGTCTGTTGTGGGTGATATGACTGTGAATGACTTCAAAGCAAAGCATAATAAATAGTACGCAAATGTTGGATAGTTCTTGATATGATGTTAATAGCCTCCCTCGATGAATTTAAGGACTCCTTGGAGTTGCCCATAATAATAATAATAATAATGAGGAGGAGGAAGAACTGTCAATATCTGCCTGCAGAAACACATTAATGACTCCAAATTAACACCCTCAAAAACAGCTATAACAATTTGCTCTAATGAAGAAGCTCTTAAACAAGAATTAAAAATTATTAGCAATACATTTATAAATAATGTCTATAGTAAAAATAAAAAAATAAAAAATAAAAAATCAGCTAACGCCTTTTTATTCCCGTATATACGGGAGTAGGCGAGGCCATTTAGCCCTATCTAACTTTTGGAGACTGAGTGGGCAATTCAATCTCCACTGGTACCCAATCAGAGACAGATGGCCCAAGGCTATCACTAATTAAGCGGTACGCAGTGAAGAGAGACGGCTCAAATGTGCCGCCATCTCGTGGTCTCTAACCCTAACACAATATATTTAATGTCTGAAAATAATGTGGGTTCTACGGTCGATTTTCTTGAGTTTACAGGACGAAAAACCCGAGTTTCCGGGAGGAAAAACCTGCTTGCCCGTGCCAGAGATCGACTAACTCGGGAACCGGTCGAAAAAAGGCTTAGAAAAATTTCCTCTAGTCGCCGACTAGACTCGAAACCAAGACTTCCTTCGTGCGGCCTAGCGCGGTGGTGTGCAAACGCCACATCCACTGATAGTAAAAATACTATTAATAAAATTGTTCATAAAACTTTATCAAAAAATAATATAGATTACAGTAAAACTATTGCTATCCCATACAATAAAGAGTTATCAGAGAAAATTAATAGAATCCTACACCATTACAATCTTAATGCCACTTTTAAACCACCTTTAAAATTAAAAAACATATTCAACTCTTCTAAGGATCCTCTTTCCCCATTGGCACATCCTGGACTTTATTGCATCTATTGCACCTGTAACTTGCCTTATATTGGAGAAACTGGGCATACAATCCCTATTCATAAAAAAGAGCACAAATGAGACATTAAATTATGTTAAAGATACCAAGCAATTTTAAACCTGGTTTTACTCCATTTTTCCCAAGTAAGCAAACAGACAAAAATGTCAAGTTTGCGCCTGCAAGTGATGCAAGACTAGCTGATCCTACAGGTAGTGCAAGACCAAGGCAACTCATGGTAGAGGTGGAACAAGCTCCGATCCAAGCCTTTAATACAAAACATCATACATCCCCTTCTTGGAGATGTGTTTTGGCATTAAGGGTAAATATTAAGATAAGTGATCGGAGCTTGTTCCACCTCTACCACGAGTTGCCTTGGTCTTGCACTACCTGTAGGATCAGCTAGTCTTGCATCACTTGCAGGTGCAAACTTGACATTTTTGTCTGTTTGCTTACTTGGGAAAAATGGAGCAAAACTAGGTTTAAAATTGCTTGGTATCTTTAACATAATTATACCCAAGGTAAAAATACTTTCTACGAGACGTTAAATTTAACAATTTTGGTGAAGCAGGCCTCTCAGATCACGCTCTTAACACCCTACACCAAACTGAGTGGAAAAGTATTTGCTCATTACATCACACAAAAACCTGGTATGAACGAAAATTTAAAGAAGCCTGTGAAATTTTGATTAATCACCCCAATCTTCACAATAATGGTGGCATAAAAATTCCAAGAATTTGAATGGTACACATTCAACCCTTATTTTCCAGCATACCCAAATTTTAGGACTTGAAGCAATTTTTCAGCTTTTATTGGTCACTATCCATACCAGTTGGCTGTAATTTATATGCATACTTATATAAGTAATAATTTTTTATTTATTAATTTTTTCCTTTTTGTAAACATGTTGCTCTCCAGCTTAATTTAATTTTGTAACCTAATGGATAATAATAATAATAATAGGACTCTAGCTTTGATGTAGTAAGGGTTTTTTTTTTTTTTCACCAGAGGTCAGACCAATAGATGTAACAGTTGGTCAGTAACTACTTTAGCATGCCATGTAGATTGTAGTGCAGCTTGTTTCTTTATATATATGTGTATACTACAGATGATGACCTTAATGTGAAGGTCGAAATGTTGAGTGTCTATTTTGGTTTATATTATGCTAAAATTTTATTCTAACACAGTAGTTTCTTCTACATAATTTGCATAATGTAGAAGAAAACCTCCCTTTTATACAGGGACAGATATAAATCAGAGAGATTATTTTTAGAATCCACCACAGCATTACAACATTTGCCAGTTGTCAAATCTGAACAAATCACCGATTCATTGGAACAAAAGCTCCCTTTTATACAGGAACAGATATAAATTAAGATTTCTAAAATCCACCACAACATTACAACATTTGCCAAATCTGAATAAATTTGGGTACTTCACTTTATGAAAAATTTGGGTGAGTGTAATCTTTAGACCTTCAGCAAGATTCCATTCACAGAAGGCACCTGAGGACTGTAGGATCCCATCTTTCATACTTAATCTGTGTTTGCCTTCCTGCTAGTGTGCTGCATGCACATGCTTAGTTTTATTCCTTTGTGCCCACAAAGGATGACTTGGTGATCAAGGCAAAATATTGGCTTAATTTCTTAGCTAAATAATTTTAGTTTGTAATTATCTCTAGATGTATGTCTTTTCTCCACTAAACATCAACATAAGCTTTAATACCTCTGCCATTTTAATACCTTTAAGTTTTCATCTAGTCCCCCACCTCCAATATTCAGAGAATTAATGGATCTGTCTGAAATGAATGCCATACTGAACTGAACAAATAATTAGGCTTAATTGTTCAAATAAGGTTATTCTTCCATGGTCATTCTTCCTTTTACACAGGAATAAAATTATCTCGAATTTTCCTTGACTTCTTTGGCTAACTTGCAAAAATTTGATTTTATCTTCCTCACTAGGAAAGAGCATACTAGGAGATTTGTAGCCACACTAATCTCTTAGTCTGTTCTTCATACCACTAAGCTACATCATTGCTCTTTTTATGATACAACATTCTCTTTTTAAGCAACTCCTTTAGTGTTATTCAACCATTTAACTTCCATGTAATTTATTTTCCTAACTCTGGGGATGCAGGCAGATATTCATTCTTCGACTCTGTCCCACATATTACCGATATCTCTACTGATCAGTTTTTGATGCCAGGGCAATGTTTCTAGCTTCATTGTTCACAAATATCCGCAAATTCTTGGTTAATGCTCTGTCACCTCTTGAGTCACAAATGCACGAATCACCATCAACAGATGTAGGAATAACAGTCATCTCATTTATAGATAATTCTCTGATTTTACTTCTAAGGTTGCTTCCATTTCACAGTGCTTAAGATAACTGAATAATAATGCTAATATTAGTTTTTAAAGGTACCTGTTGCATAACTATAAATAACAAATTACATGATAATCACAGTAATTAACTTTATTGAAAGTACAGATATTTTGTATACTGAAAATAACAGTATATCAGTGTGCAGAAACAAGCAAATCAAAGAACAAGGTACGTACAAGAATCAGTTTACCAATTAAAAATGAATGCTGCTAACTAGAAATTAATAATTAATAAATACTATTAAAACTATTTTTGATGTTTACGTAAAACGAGAATCTCCCAAACTTTTGGGGTAGAGAGAGAGAGAGAGAAAGAGACATTCTATTAAATACTCCATACATTTTCTTTAAATTCAAAAACTGTAATTCATAGTAATATTCAGTACTGAACCCTTGCTATTAGGATTTTATTTTTTAATCAAGAGATTTGTCTCTCTTCCCAAAATGTTTGGGAGATTCTCATTTTATGTAAACATCAAAAATAATTTTAATATTATTTATTAATATTAATTTCTAGCTTGCAGCAACCATTTTTAATCAGTAAACCAATTGTTGTATATACCTTGTATTCCTGTTCTTTGATTTGCTTGTTTCCACACATTGATGATGTACTGTTATTTTCAGTATGAAATATCTGTGCTTTCATTAAAGTTAATTATTATGGTTATCATGTAACTTGTTGAATAATACTAATAACTAAAATCTATAATTATTATTATATAAGCAACTCCATGGAGTCCAGAGGTCATCGAGTGAGAAAGATCCTAAATGTTATGCCAAACATTATCCAGTATTCACGTAATATCAATCTTCTCCTTGACATGATGTTAGGGCCTCCCTCGATGAGTCTGTCGACTCCTTGGAGTTTCCCGGAACAACAACAATAATAATAATAATAATAATACTTTTGCTTTGAACTAATTCACAGTCGTGACATCCACAAGATTCTAGCAACCTATTCCACGCATTCATCACTCTCCAAGCAAAATATCTAGTCCTTACACCCTTGTTAACCACATTTGTTCAATTTCCAAGGATGGCTTGGAAACTGAGCAATGATAAATTGGAAATTGAACTAGGATGAATTTTTCTTGTTCTCTCATCACCAGACCTGTTCTGAAAAATTTCCTCTACATTAATCCTGTAAAAAACCCTTCAGTAATTTGTATTTCCCAATAATATCACACATTTTCCACCTGCTAACCAATTTCTGTACTCTACAAATCTTCAACCTGTCCTCATAAGGTGCATTCTATAGACTTACCACCCCTCTGTCACTTGCCTCTGGATCCTCTCAATCTTCTCCTCAACACCAAAAAACCCAGGTGACCAGGTATGCGCATGGTAAGCAAAATGGAGTCTTACCACAATCCTATAAAGAGGTATGATAATTTTACCTCTGCTTGTCAGGGTATTCTTTAGTAACTAAGCTATCTGTTAAACTGTTTTAGTTACTTTTGCAATATGCCTCTAAACTTCAACTCCCTATCCACTAACACCCCCAAATCCCTGGCTTCATCAATTTCCTGGATTATAACTCTCATCACATACTCTATTCCATAATTTAATACCTTACACTTTGCCACATTAAACTAACATCTGTTCTCCTTTGCTCATACAGCTAGTCTCTTTAACCTCCCTACTAGCTGAGGTAGATGAAATAGTGAGACCAAATTGCACTTCTTATCCATGTTATTCAACGGGTGTTACAAGATCATATCCAGATTTAGCTGGACATCTATAAATATCATGGGCAGTTGGGGGGTTAAATCATCCAGCAAATTTTTGACCCAATACTCTACCCCAATTCTGCATCATTGGCAAAAAACAACTGAATATTTTCTCTCAGATCATTCCCTGTATCATTAACATACAAGTTAAATAGCAGTGGCCCAAGTAGAGAACATTGTGGCATACCACTAGTCGCAGGCCTTCTATTGGACTACTACCAAATCAATTACTGTCTACTAATTCTCAATCATCCACTCTCTTATCCATCCCCCATATGCTGCAATTATTTATCAGAATTACATGTGGTATCCTGTCAAAGTCCAGTAGTATCACAGTATACCCATTACCTTTATCCAAATCATCTGTCACTGTATTATAAAAGGTGAGTAAGTTACCAAGACATGACCTACCCTTCACAAAACTATGTCCCCCCCCTCCACCACCACCACCCATAGTAGCTCATTCCTGTCTATCCTTTCCTGTATTTTTCTCTTAACCAACTTTCCCAATACCTTGACCACGATGCCTTATTTGTTGATCAGTCAGTAATCTGCTGCTTCAGTCTTGAAGCCTCCTTTATGCAATGGAACTATTTTCCTCTTTTTCCATCCCAAGGGGTGAAAAGAGAGGAAACCCAGAGCTAAGACTTAAACACTGTGGTCAAAGGCACTGCCACTTCCCTAGTGCCCTCTCATAAAACTCAAGCTGATATATCATCTAATCCAAAAGTTCTGTAATATCCTGTGCACCCATCTATCTCTATTTCCATAAAAGTCCTTGCCTCTCTCTTGTTGCTGCAATATCTCCACCAACTGGATGGTATACTCTTGCAAAGTGTTCACTTAGTAATTCAAATACTTTGTCTACTTCAGTTACCTCCCTACCCATCAGTAGTCATTAAAATTATTTTTCCATAATCATTCTTCCTTTTACTTGCAACATACTGAAAGAACTCTTTGGTATTATCTTTGTCTGCAATTTTGTCTGATTCTAGGTATGAGTCAGGAGAACCACTTCCTATGCACTATCAACATCCTGCCCTTGCAGTTTCACATGCAATGCCGCTGATCCAAGCCATCTCCTAAGCTTGTCATACCCACTAGCCCTGTAATTCTACATATAACCTCCCTCTTAACTGAAAATTCCACATAATTAGTCACATCCTAGGTCAAGACCATGTGATCACTCTCTAATTGGTGGTAATGTGATCATCTTGGTTACAGTGAACTTCCCCTGATGCAATTACTAGATCTAGCACTTCAAACCCCTAGTACATCCCATCACATGCTGCTTCAGGTAATTATTCCATAGTAACTGCATAACTTCTATTTCCTTCCTCCAATGTGTCCCTTCCTTCTTCTAATCTATGTTCCCATAGTTGAAATTCCCTATAATAATTAAGTACCCTCCACTCAATGTTTCCCTAGTCTACAGCAGCAATCAACTGTATATTTTGTTGTGCTGCTTCTATCTCACATCAGATGGCCTCATACACACTAGTTCCACTGGCCTCCAGTTGAACTACTATTCTCTATGGTTGCAGTTCACTAGCTATCATCAAGAATCCTTCCATTCTTTTCTCTCTATCCTCCTCAAAAATAACTCTTCACATTCTATCCTACTAACTGTATCATCTTCTGTCGGCCACATCTCACTAATGCCAATAACCTTTGGCCAGGATGAACTAACCAATAACAAAAACTCCTCCTTATTCCAAATGCACCTGGCATTAGTGTACATGTTTCATTAAGGAAATACTGTATTACTTAAAATTATAATAATGGAATTAACTCACATAAAATATTATTTATTAGTAGAATTTCTGCCTGAGTATCACAGGCATCTTCAGTACATGTAAAAAGTTAATTAAACAATAACTGACAATTCCAAAAGGTGCCACCTAATGTAAGATAACTAAAAAAGGTCATTAAATTTCCTAACTTATTTAAAAAAACAGATAAATAAATAAATATATATATATATATATATATATACACACACACACACACACACACACACACAAATTAAAAAAGTTAGGAAAGTTTAGCTGATTTTAAAAGTACTATCTCCCACAAAGGGGATAGACGTTGACCATCGGATCTATTTAAGTTAGGAGAGTGAAGTAAAGTTTCACATGTTTCTTTATAAAGCCGTTCCATGAGGAATCGACTTTTGTGAAGGACTTCTGTCTTGTTCCAACGAACTCTATATCTATTGTTGATGGCATGCTCTACAGTCCAGACTGTTGAGGTTCAAGGTACTGAATATATGACTTGTGTTCTTCTAGCCGAATAAAAGCAGATCTTCCTGTTTGTCCGAAATAAGATAACCCACAAGAGCAAGGAATCTGGTAGACACCTGGATAACTGAGATGTGGAAGCTTGTCCTTTGGAGAAATGTGGAGATTTTTCATAATTCAAACTACTAAAATATTTAGTAGTTTTAATACTTTTGCTATGAGTTCACTAATGCCTCGCACATAAAGGATAGGAATACATGTTATTTCTTCTGTATTTGAAGAGGAAGATATATCAGCGCTACTCAAAGCTCTTTTGATGAAAAAATTCTTATATCTATTAGATAAAAAAGAAGAAATAATATATTGCAATTCTTTCTGTAATAGTTCCTCTGAAGAAACAAAAGGAGTGGGGCCTGATGAACCAGTTTTTTTTTTTTTTTTTTTTAATAGTTCTCGCCTTTTGACTGGGATGGTGATGAGATTCAGCATGGATATAATGGTCTGTATGAGTCTTCTTCCAAAAAATTGAGAAATGTAGGCTACCATCTGGTTGATGAAGAATTAAAAGATCTAAAAAGGCTAACTGCTTATTTACTTCTACTTCTAGGATGAACTGGATCCTTGGATGAAGTGCATTGAATTTAGAGAGAAACTGTTGTAATTCATCAGAAGACCCATTCCAGATTGCAAAAATGTCATCTACATATCTGAACCAATTAGTAGGTCTAGGAGAAATGTTGTCAAAAATATGTTGTTCAAAGTGCTCCATAAAGAAGTTGGCAATAGCAGGAGAAATAGAATTGCCCATTGCTGATCCTTTGATTTGTTGATATAACTTGTTTTTAAAGGAAAAATAACTGAAATATATTACAAAATCAAATATTTTCACGTCTGAAGGAAATTCTTGTTGCAGTAATTCAATGGTGTCAGATAAAGGAACATTAGTAAATAATGAAACAACATCTAGACTAATCATAATATCTGAAGCAGCCAAATGAAGATTTGAAATTTTTTTAAATTTTATTTTTGAAATCCAAAGAATTTTTTATATAAGTAGCAGTTCTTCAAGTTGAAGAAGTGAGTAAATTTGATAAAATTTTTGAAATTTTATAAGTGGGACAACCTATACAGTCTACAACTCATCTTAATGGAATGCCTGGTTTATAAACTTTTGGAAAACCATACAATCTAGGTGGATGACCAAAGGATGTTTTAAGTTTTTTCTTTTGATCTTCATCCCATATAGATACATTATCTATAAGAGAATTAGCTCTCTTTAATTGACTAGCGGTAGGATCTGATGTGAGGGGCCTGTAAGTTGAATAGTTGCAGAGCAATAGAGACATTTTTCTCTAAGTTAGGAAACCTAATGACCTTATTTATTTTAAATTAGCTACTTAGGTGGCATCTTTTGGAATTGTCTTATTATTATTATTAATACGTGACACCTCCAGGAAGTCAAAAGACTCATCGAGGGAGGGCACCTACTCTACAACTCTTTGTCTCCACCACTCAATCCACCAACCAGGTTGGGTTGCCTTCATCATTCTACACCAACACCATCTATCGTCGACCACCATCACTAGTAATTTCACAGACAATCACATGATTTAATTTAATCTTATGATTTAATTAGCTTTATACATGTACTGAAGATGCCTGTGATACTAAGGCAAAAATAATACCAATAAATAATATTTTACACGAGTTAATTCCATTATTATAATTTTAAGTAATTAGTGTTTTAGGCCCACTGGGGACATTATGCTTTATACTAACTATTCCATTCAGGTCTGTTACCAGCAGTACTAACTTAAGCATGTTTTGTGCATTCTCAACTCCCTCACTCAACAGCCCCCCCCCCCGAATTCTATTTCCTTGCTTTTGCACCTCAAATCCTAATTCATTCAACAGGACTTTTTCCAGGCTCTGAACACCAAATCCATTCAAACCATCCACTTTGCATAAGTCCTTCTGTCCATCAAACTCACTCCATACATCCACAAACTCCACATCATCCCTCCTGCATAAACTATGCATTGACTCATTCACTATCATGGCCCTCCTTTTCTCAACTGAACTCTGTCATACAATGGCAATTATGCAATATTTGAATTTATATAAATGAGCAATTCTATAAATATTCTTTCTCCTCCCTCTAGTTCATATCCTCACAGTTGAAATGATTCATAATGACAATCCTTGTATCCATAAGATTTATCTTTCATCTTTGTCATCAAATGATCCAAATCTATAGTAACACCCATTTGTGAGATATCCTGTTAATTTCTATCACATACCTAATAGCTTCAAATACATTGTCTGTATTATTCATACTATCACCATCATTCCCATGTTTGTTCATATGTTGTCTGTTATCCCCGAATACACTTAATCCATTATGTTCCATTCATGTAACAATATCCTCCTCTCTTAGCCAGGTTTCATTAATCACAATAATTTCAGGTCTCACTCAATCTACTAATGCTGTGCACTTCTTGTCCTTATTCCAGATGTTTCTGGTGTATACATGTGATAGATGATTACAAAGCTGATGAGTATTGTTGTCACTTTTAAAGAATGACCAGTTCAAATAGGGAGCCAGGATGGATTCCTCAACCAAATCACCCAACTATTTCTATATTCTTGTAGAAAGGCTTATACGTTGGTTATACATGATTATTAAATAACAAGGAATTCATAACGTATACTAGAATATTAATTAAATTAAACTTTAATATATATTTCCAATATTTCGGCAACATCATGTTGCCATCTTCATGGGAACTTAAGATAAAGACACATGCACGCAGGCACTACACACAGCAAATGATGATGAAGCGAGGAAGCTACCGTTTTTCTTCAAGTCCTGATGGTACCCCCCTAGAGGGCTATATTAGGTATTCTTGGCCATTGAAGTAAAATTCTCCTGATGTATGTTTCCCAAATTTGGGGCAGCCTCATGCATCCAAATTTGTTGAGGTTTGGCATGTTTCTTAGGGCTGAGGCTGATTCCATGAATAGTCTTTCAAATTTGAACTTGCTGAGGTGTATTACTGTGGCTTTCTTCCACCTTATTCTGTAGTGTGTATCCAGAGCATGGTGTGCAAGCCTAGAGTGGCTGTAGTGGTGAAACTGGATTAGATTGGCCTACTTACCTCCCTATTGAATACAATCCCACCAACTCACAAATTAGAAAACTCCACGGGCTCCTTAAGAAGGTCACTTCTTGGCCAGTGGAACAAACTAAAACCATTTAACTCTAGATTCCCCTCCCCCTCCCGTATATATGGGCTCCCAAAAATACATAAACAAAATGTGCCATTATGCCCCATAGTGGATGGCATTGATTCCCCCACATACAAATTAGTTAAACATTTAGCCAAAGCACTCAGACACTATACTGGCAACACACCACCAACATAAAAAACTCAGCCCACTTCAATGCCATCATAGAAAACTTTACACTCCAACATAATGGTCAGTTTTGACGTCTCCTCCTTATTCACAAATGTGTCTTTTTCTTAAGTTCCCATGAAGATGGCAACATCACGTTGCCGAAATATTGGAAATATATATTAAAGTTTAATTTAATTTATATTCTAGTATACGTTGTGAATTCCTTAAGTTATTTAATAATCAACTATTTCTATAGTTTTCTTTCTTCACAAAATCAGTCCCACTATTCCCAGGGTTCACAGCTAATATACTATCATTGTCTTTTTCACTCTTAATGATATTGCATTCACAATTTCAATCTCTTAATTTAATGCACATATTCATGCTTTCATGCAACTACTCAGATACATCTAGTTTTTCTGGCCATTCACATTCAGTCTTTCATTGAAGGGCAATTTCTCCACATACCTAAACTAAATCCATTCTTTTGAAATCAAAATGGTCTCTATACATCAACATACATACATACTATTTCTTTTACATAGTCTACTCACTGATCATATCTTCTCTCATATCATATTATCTCTTTTCAAACCACTTTTTTGTTTCTTAATCGTATCATCCACTCAGTGTACTTGCCACATATCATGAATCTTTCCTCTTGGAAAACAATTTTATTACTTAATTCATTCAGAATGATCTAATCATGGATTCAACTGAATATATATTTTCTTCATGAAACTGTATATAAGGAAAATTTTCAGTCTTCATCATTCATTGTATTTTTTAGTTTAATATGATTAATTCTTACTTATTTGTGATAAGTAATATAATGAAATAAATTAATATTATTCATGGTCTTGAGACTAGTGTTTTCTTTCAAATGTTGAAATAGAATGCTTACTGAATATCTCTTTCACATCCTCATAATCTGGCTAATTTCTGGTACTGCCCATTTAATTAACTGATTAATTAATCACTGTTAATTCGTTCTTTGGAGACACCCTGTTATATTTCTTACACAAACTTTCTAAAATAAATTTTGTGGTATCTCTTCTTATTTCCTTTCTCTTACTTGATTATAGATGCTCTCAAAGCCCAGCTATCGATTTCCTTATGAATCTCATCACTACAAATGTGACACTTTCGAATATATGAAAGTATGGATGAAAAATGGCTGCCAAATGATAATGACTTTTTTCTTTTAATAGCAAAGAAGTGATATTACTGTATAACATATTTATAAATTCAGCAAACTGAATAACGACCACTGAAATTTTCATGCACACATCAAGTTTCCAATAACAATAATTTAATCTAAAAAGCTTTTTATTTTTCTAAGCATATATCATTCTGTTAATGTCAGAATTATAGAAGAATTTTCCTATTGAGTATTCCAGGCTAACTACCCTTCACTTGAAAAGTCAAGATAAAATTTCTTCACATCCTGGATGGGATTCAAACCTAGGTCCCACCAAAAGGGCATTATCAATAAGTGACCTATGGTAGCTTTTATCCACTTTTTCCTATATGGCAAATTTTTCCAAACAGCCCAACACTCCTTTCCATTAAAAGAGTGAAGTTCAGATATGTTGATGCTGTATTTTTCATCTGGCACATGGGACAAACTATTTCATGCTTTCCTTAACTATTTAGCTTGAAAAGCAAGCCTCTCTTCTTTTCCTTTTTTTTAAAATCAAAATGCATACAGAACAGTATATAAATGTAGACTCACACCATCTCCCCATCCATAAACTTGGTATAATTAACACCCTGAATTGAACAAAGGGCCTTACACATCTGCTATAATGAGCAAGCTTGAACTCTAGGTCATCAAATAACTTTCACCAACAATGGGTATAATGAAAGTACTGTTAACAAAATCTTATATTTTGTTAACAGTACATCCTAGAGTGTATGAAGGCATCCACTAAGCCCAAACTCATCCTTCTGACTGCCAGATGGTGAAGAAGCATGATTTGTCACTCCAGAGAACACGTTGCCATTGCTCAATGGTGCTGCATGTGCAAATACCATCAGCATTTACACCCCTCCACATGACGCTTGGCATTGTCCTTGCTGATGTTAGGCTTGTGTGTGGCTGTACAGCCATGTTCTTCAGCTCTAAACAAACATCCATGGTGCTGGCATTGCTTGCAGAGGCATTTCAGAGCTCAGTAGCAAGTGTTAGTCAATTTTTTCCAAACCATGTGCATCAGCACTTTCACTCTGTAATTTTAGGTAGCCTACCCTTTCACAAATATGCTATTGTTGCTCCTAGGCATTTGCACTTCACAAAACAGCACTTAAAGTTGATCAAGGCAGAAATTTCCTGAACTGAGCTTTTGCAAAAGTGGCATCCTATGATGTTGCCATGTTGAAAGTCATTGAGCTCTTCACAGTATGGCCAATTTTTATCAAGTATATGCTAATGTTTGTGTATGAAAACTGCATGCATCCTTTTATACCTGTATGAGCTATATTGTGATGTATATAAGCCATATCACTACTACTGCAAAGGGGAGTCCAGATATTTTTGATCAGATAGCGTACGACAGTAATTGCTATGCACTGTTATGAAATACACTTGATAAAAATGAAACCATCAAATCAGATATATATTATACCATGCTGATTTTGTAAAAAATGCCTCCACTCCATTCACCCTCAATCTTGATTATTCTGAACTTTACTGAAACATTAAATAACTTGCTGCATTACTATTAACTGTAGGTTAAAATCCCACTGATGCATAGGTATTTATTGTAATAGCTTATAAACTGCTATTATTATTAGAGCCAAAATAAACAGGAACATGAATTTTTACCGATTTTTTTAAAAATTATTTTTTACTTACTCTTTTCTGAAACAGGATGGCCAGGCATTGGAATGGTGAAATTTACTCCTTGTGCATTCTGTCAAAGAAATTTTGATGTTTGGATAACTAAACTTATTTCATACCAAATAAAAAAATAAAATGAAAATGAAAAACAAAAAAACAGAGAGAGAGAGATAAGATCAAAAGAAAAATTCTGAATAAATGTGACATGTAGAATTATTATTATTATTATTATGATGATGATGATGATTCAGGCCTTTATGGAGTCACAAGATTCATTGTAGGAGGCCCATCCTAGTAAACACATAAGTCTATCATACCACTCCTTGACCATTTGTGCTCTCTCACCACAGTAACTTTTGTATTTTCAAATATTTCGTATTGAAAATAACAGTACATTATCAGCACATAGAAACAAGCAAATCAAAGGAACAGGAATACAAGGTACATACAGCAGTTGGTGGTTGACCAATTAAAAATTGTTGCACGTGCCTAGAAATTAATATTAATAAATAATATTATTAAAAACTATTTTTGATGGTTACATAAGATAAGAATCTCCCAAACTTTTGGGAGAGAAGAGAGACAATTGTTCTGATTCAGATTTGGCTGATGTAAAAGGGAACTTTCTTTGAAAAGGCATACAGATTTAAACATGAACGCTTTGAGAAGTATGGACAACTAGTGTCCATCTCTTCCTCTGGAAAAATATCCAATATATCACTGGATGTGTCAGAATCACTGTAAGTTCAAGTTACTTACAATGGATACCGAAATATCCATTTCTTCTGTAGGAGGGTCTGGTGGTTTAACTTTAAGTGATAACCTTGATAATTTTTTTACATGTGTGTTCTCATCGAATGTAATCTTTTTTTGAGTTGTTTCTGGAGTGAGATCGTACATCATGCGATTGATGTGCTTAACAGAGCAAGAGTCATAATTGCAAAGTTCGGGCATGGTGAAATTACCAGTTGTTGGAATAGATAAATGAATTTGAGTTGCTGTTTACATTTTCTTAACTGCTACTCTCTCATCATAAAAGGATCCCAGAGCAGGTGTTTTAATGGCCAGCTCTTTTTTTTTTTTTTGCATCCTGATATATGTTTTGTTCTGTTTTTATCTTTTGTATTTTATTTCACCTTTCCACTTCTGACATGCACAGGAGTATGCTGGATGATCTCCCTAACAGTTTACACATTTAGCTTTCTTTGCAGAACAAGATTTGTTATCATGCTCTTTACTACCACATCGGGCACAGGTAGCAGGGCCACATCAGGCAGTTTGGGCATGTCCAAAATTACTAAGTATCTGCAGTACAGTTCCAGCTACATTCGACATTCCATTACAATGGAAAGAAAGCCTAAAGATATCAATGCAAAAAAGGAGATTTAAACAACCCTAGAAAATTAGAAAATTTTCAGAAAATTATTTCTGAAGATTTTTTCCAGAAAATTAATTTCTTGAAAAACAGGCAATGTAAAACAAATCAACTGCTTTAGAAGGAACAAGAGATAAAAACCTTCCTTTAATCTTAAATTTCATAGATTTCTCAAAAGCCTTCAATTCAATCAGTAGACAAATGATGTTCAAAATTCTGCTATTGTGGCATACTCCTGAAAATAATTAAAGCAATAGTATTCAAAACCATACCAGAACTACCATACAAGAGGAATTGTTAATAGAGAGAGGACTGAGAGCTTTCCTACTTCCATTTTCTTTAGGGAGACTCTCTGGCACCATATATTTATTATTATTACACCCTTGACTATGTTTTCAAATTTACAGGAAAGAATGTAGAATCACTCTTCAAGATTTGGCAGGACAAACCCACATAAGCAGTCTTTGCTTTTCTGATGATGTGCTAATCGACTAACATTCAGACTACCTAAAACAACCTGGATAATTTATGTAAGATGCAGCATTCATTGGGTTGGCGGTCAACAGCAATAAAACTAAAAGTTATAAAAAAACAGAATGGAAGGAAATATTTAGCTATATGACCACACTCATAAAGAAGCAAAAACTTTTCAGTACAATGGTTCTTACAGTGAAAAGAAAGTACAAAGCTCTTCAATTACATAAAAGGATAAAAAAAATATCTGGACTCATCACTACAAATACCAAAATTTATCTGTATATACAAAACCATCAGTCAAGCCATATTTATGGATGATTCCAGACATGGAACATCACTACCTGATGAGCAGTTAACATCATCAATAGCCTCAATATTAGAATATACATGGCAAGATCACATTCCTGATACTGTCATTCTCGAAGAAAGCCAGCAAAGACCTCTAAAAGAAACAATTAAGAAAAATTAAAGATACCAAGAAATTATATACTTGGTTTCATCATTTATCCAAGTGTAAGAAAACAAAATTTTCACATTTCATGTGCAAACTTTGCTTACACTTGGATCAAGGATGAAACCAGGAATATAATTTCTTGGTATCTTTAATTTATAACCAAGTGAGAAAACTTTCAACACAATTAGGAAAAGTTAGCTGAAGTGGTTGGAACATCAACTTAGATATCTATCCTCACCTATATTCAATGGTCTTGCTCTCTGCAGACCAACTAACAGATACAGAGGAAGGCCAAGAAAATAGTTTTAGCAATGCACAAGTAAGATTCTTTTTGAAGATGACACTCGCAAACCAACTGGAATTTATCAGTTGTTATTGGGCTCACTTCAGTGAGTATGGGCATGGCAAACCTGAGGTACCTGATGCTGGACCATGCCTTACTTCATGTAATATACATCTGTTATATTATCTGTAGACTGGTCCATCCCCTTCTTTCTTTTCTTCTTGCTCCTTATCCCTATTAGAGTATTCAAGGGCTAGGGGTGAATCTTTCCTATCTTGCTATGTCATTTCACCTTATGCAGCCACCAAAGGGGACAAGCTAGCCCCAATAGGTGCCAGTCCCAAGCCCAGATAAATGGTAAGAGTTGACGTCAGGAAGGACATCTGGTCGTAAAAATTCACTGCCAACTCTAGCTACGATCAAATGAGTCAAAAAGAAAGTGATACAAGGGCTAGGGCATACCCCTTAAGTGACGCGCAGCCACATCGCCCTACAGCTGCAAGAAGTGGACGAGGGCTACCGCATCAAGGGCAGGTGCGGTTAAAGAAGCGAGCCGAGCAAGTGGAGAGAATGTTGCGAGTGGGAACATTGAATGTTGGAAGCATGACTGGAAGGGGAAGAGAGGTGGCAGACATGATGAGGAAAAGGAAGTTAAACATTTTATGCGTGCAGGAGACAAGGTGGAAGGGGGAAAGGCGAAGGAACTAGGAGACGGGCATAAATTGTTCTACTCTGGAGCGAATAAAGAGGGAAGAAATGGAGTCAGAATTGTGGTGTGGCAGAACAAAGGGTGAAGTACTGGAATTGGGTAGGAGGAACGGCAGGATCATGCGAATGAAACTGGTTCTTGGAGAAGAGCAACTGACCGTCTTATGTGTATATGTCCCACAAGTTGGCTCTACAGCAGAAGAGAAAGATGAATTCTGGAATGTGCTAGATGAAGAAATGAGGGAACTGGAAGAAAATGAGATGGTGATTGTCAGAGGAGACTTCAACGGACACATAGGGAGACCGAATAGGGACTGTGAAAGGATGCATGGCAGCCATGGAGTGGGAAGGATGAACCAGGAAGGAGAGAGGATTTTGAACTTCGCAGTAATGTTTGATCAGGCAATTGTGAACTCCTTTTTCTGTAAGAGGGAAGAGCATTTGATAACATTTAGAAGTTGCAACAACAGTTCACAGATTGACTACATTTTGACTAGAAGAAAACATCTTAAGGCAGTAACAAATTGTAAGGTAATCTCAACAGATCAAGTGGCACAGCAATGCCGGCTGCTGTGCACAGACTTTAAAATATGGTTGAAGAACCTTTGGAAGCCACAGGAGGAAGACAATTAAGTGGTTTTGCTTAAAAGAAGAGAGTATGAGGAACCATTTTAGGGAGAAGGTGTTAAGAGAGGATTTCGGATGGACTAGAAAGTGTACAAGATTGGTGGAGACATAATTCAAAAGCAATTCTAAGCTGTGCAATTGAGGTGCTCGGTGAAACATCTGGAAAGATTAGACAGCAGGAGGAGGGTTGGTGGTGGAATAATAATGTACAAGAAGCAGTGACAGCTAAGAGGAAGGCAAAGCAGAAGTGGGACGAGTCAAGAGTGGAAGAGGACAGAGAGGAGTACAGAGAGAAAAAGTGAGAAGCCAAGAGAGTTGTTGCACAGGCAAAGGCCATGGCATATCAAGACCTTTATGATTAATTAGAAACAAAGGAAGGACAGAGAAAAATTTATCGATTGGCAAAATGTAGAAATAAGGCATCAAAGGACATCATACATGTGAGGCAGATCAAAGACTCTGAAAGAAGGGTATTAAAGAGGGATGTGGATATAAGAAACAGATGAAGAATATACTTTGAAGGGCTTTTGAATGAAGAAAATGCAAGGACTCAGAGAAGATGAGAGCCTTATGAGGGGATGGTGCAAAACATTAGTAGAGTGGAAGTAAAGGAGGCCATAAAGAGGATGAAGAATGGAAAATCAGTGGGCCCTGACAGGATCCCAGTGAAGACATGGAAGGCAGTGGAGGAAGAGGGAATTGACCTGCTGTGGGACCTGTTAATAAATGTTTGTCAAAGGAAAATATACCCGAGGAATGGAGGGAAAGTACTCTTGTTCCCATCTACAAGAGTAAAGGGGATGCACAAGACTGTAAGAATTACAGAGGAATAAAGTTGATGTCCCACACAATGAAAATCCTAGAGAGAGTTCTTGATGGAAGACTGAGGAAGGAGGTGGAGATTGCAAAGGAGCAATATAGCATCATGCCTGGTCAATCGACGACAGATGCTATCTTTGGGTTAGGGCATATGATGGAAAAGTTTCAAGAGAAGCTCCCTTTGCTTCTCTTGAAACTTGAAACCAAGGCAAGAAGTCTGGAGGTGTCTGAGTGTGAAGAAGGTAACGGAGAAATATGCCAGGCTGGTGCAGACGTACAGAAGAGAGAGAGAAAGTTTTCCAGTGACAGTTGGCCTACATCAAGGGTCAGCATTAAGTCCATTCCTGTTTAATATTGTGATGGAGGTGGTGACAGAGGAGGTGAGAGAAGACGTGCCTTGGACTATGTTGTATGCAGATGACATCGTGCTGTGTGCAGAATCAAGAGAAGTGGCAGCTAAACTGGAAAGTTGGAGGAAAGTACTGGAAGAGATAGATATGAGACTGAGGAATAGTATATGTGTTATAAAGTGGATGGCAGCCAGGAGACAGATCTGGAGCTGGAAGGAAATGTCATCAGGAAGGTCAGTGACTTTAGATACTTAGGTTCAACAATGAAAGAGGATGGTAAGGCTGACAAGGAAGTGGGATGCAGGATACAAGAAGGATGGAGGAACTGGAGAGAGAGAGAGATGGCTGGAGTGCTATGTGATAAGAGGGTGCCGATCAATCTAAAAGGCAAAATCTACAGGACAGTAGTGAGACCAGCTATGACGTATGCTATGGAAACTGCGGCCCTGAGGAAAAATAACATTAGCAGGATGGAGGTAGCAGAGATGGGAATGCTTAGGTGGATGTGCAGTGTGACTAGAAAGGATCGTCTGAGAAATGACTATGTAAGGGGAACGGTGAAAGTTAAGAGCTTAGGAGCAAAGATACAAGAGGCAAGGTTGAGATGGTTTGGTCATGTGATGAGGAGGGAGGAAGAGTATGCGGGAAGAAAGGTCATGCAGATGGATGTGCAAGGATAGGAGGAAGAGCAGGTGGCCAAAGAAGAGATGGTGGAGGACGACTTGAGGATGAAGAACTTGGCCCAAGATAGGAGGTTGTGGTGGAGACTCATTACAAACAGCGACCCTACTTAAGTGGGAAAAGCTGCAGAAGAAAAAGAAGAAGACTGGTATATAACAGAGCAATTTCGGTCATCTTCATTTCACAGGCTGTTATTATTATTATTACTATTTCAATGAGTTGTTATCATCCATATTCCTGTACATATTTCACTATTCATACTTGAATAAACTGTGATGCATCATGTTGTTTGAGAAAATTAACATGACTAGATAATAACTAAAAATATTTAATTATTGCTTCCTATATTTCAGCAAAGTCAAATCGGCATCTTCAGGGATTAATACACTGGTATTAAACATGTGCACAATGGCACACTTCAGTAACAAAGATGGAACAGGAGAGATACAAGAAGATCTAAAGTCATACAATTACACCACCTATTGGCTTCAGTTGGGTATACCCAAGAATATCTCCTGTATGGGGGAACCCTCATTGGCAGATGAGGGTTCCCCATAAAAGAGGCAGTTTGATACAACCATATTTGTTTAGGTTAGGATAGTTGGTAAGAACTGCAGCAGATGCGAGGAAAAGCCTCTCGAATTTAAATTTGATTCAGTGGGGTAAGGTGGCTTTTTTCCCCAACGGATCCTGTGCCGGGTATCCAAGGCATGATCTGCTAATCCTGAGTAGCCATAGTGGTGGAAACAGATTTATTCCTGGTGCTCTGATATACAGATGCTGGCTGTCTTACCTGTTTGTCCATAGCGTGAATGGTTGCAAGTGCAAGGTACCTGGTACACTCCGGACATAAGGGTTGCTAATTTTTCATAAGGGGTCACAAGACTATGCTTTTATAAGATCTTGTCCACCTTTTCTAAGAAATCACAAATATAGAGGATGGTGATTGATTTGGTCTAATCTATGATTGGAAAGAGGGTGGGTGTGGGTAACGTGGTGTTAAAATTCTTTTTATTTGGTGGGAAGTGTAGCCATTGGCCAAAAAGGTGTTTTTATGTGGGTGAGTTCTGTGTTGAGTGCAATGTTATCTGAGCAAATTAATTTTGCCTTGTGGATTAAGGTTTCCACAGTTTCAAATTGTTGGAGGGGAAGGGTGAGATTGTTGGATGTATTTACCTGTGTGTGTGGGGGGGGCGGGTTCTGTAGACTTTGAAGGTCAGGGATCCATTTTGGTTGTCTTAACTAGGATGTCTAAGAAGGGCAGACTGTTGTTACTTTCTATTTCTATTGTGAATTGGATGTTGACTGTTCAAATGGGATAAGAAAGTGTGTAAGGTGTCTCAGCCATATGGCCAAATTATGAACACAACATTCACATGGCACAGCCAAATAGTGGTTTAAGGGGGTGGGGCAAAGAATTTAGAGCATTCTTTTCAAATGTCTCTGTGAAAAAAAAAGTTAGCTGGGGGGGGGGTCACATGACTGTGCCCTAGATTTGTTTGTAGAATTTTTCCTTGCAAAAACAAAATAGCCCAAGTTCATAGTGAATTGAAACAGGGCTGAGATATTGGGAGAAAATTCTGCTTGGATAAGAGTCAAGGTGTCCTTAAAGTCAATGGTGCAAGAATGAGGTCTTGTATTTTGGACTTAAAATGGGCTGAGTTTTTGCTGTCTGATAAGGTATTGCAGTAGAACAAAAAAGCACTCCAGTTTGTATCTGGGCGAGTCTATACCATCTACAATTGAGTGTAGAGGTATATCCTCTTTATGAATTTTTGGAAGTCCATAAATCTGGGTTTTTGTGTGTGTGTGTGTGTGGGGGGGAATTGTAAGGTTTTTAGTTTGTTGGTCACATCTGATCGATCTGGATCATGAAATCTTTGGTGGGTATGTGTCTGAGTGCAATGGTATAGTTTTGGCCGCAACCGTCTGCATGGATAGCATCTGTTTTGAGGATAGTGGTGGAAAGATTAATCACATTATTATCGGGCGATCTTGGAGGCATTGGTAAATGTATTAGATTTCTGAACTTTTTGATATGCTGACTTTTTACTTTTGTAAATTTCCTCGGTAGCCAATGCATTCAAGACAGCCAAAGGTTAGCATTCAGCATAGCGAAGAGCTTCTCTTTTAGTATTTGTGTTGGCAAACACAGAGCACATTGTACCAATTTGCTAGTGTAATAGTGCGAAGCTAGTGCACTTGTAAATGCAGAATGCCTTGTTCGAATGGAACTGGTGTTTTAATTTTACACAACTGGGAATGACTTTATTATCCCCCCCCCCATCACCATTTGAGGAAGGCTAATCTGTTTAGTTCTCTCTCTAGTTTCAGTTTAAACTTACCAAACTTATGGGCCTTGCATGTAAATACATTGCCATGGATAATAGTAATTCTGGTGTTTAGGCTTATATGTTGATTTTTCAGCATCATGTTGTTTAAGGAAATTAACAACATAGACTAGATAACACAAAGAGTCAGGAAAACTAAATTACAATGGGAAGAACAGTGAGAACATGTGTGTGTAAGAGTGACAATGATAATGATGAGAATGGGCCTTCATCTGGTTCAGACCCATCAACCATGTGTGCAAAGATGTCTGCATATATAAGGCACTAGAGAAGAACAGATATCTGCAAGTTGTCCAACTACGTCACACAGACTACAGAGAAGAGTATATAAAGGAACATGCAGGTAGCTTATTATGTTTGTACAAATGATAGGAGTATCAGAAACAAAGGGATAGAGTTTGTTGCTTTGGTCAATATGTTGGGACCTCAGATTGTAGGCAGTAGTAAGCCCAGGCTATCAGAATCAGACATACTAACTAGTATTGAGCGTAAAGGATGCAGTATTTTTAGGAAGGATAGACAGAATAGGAGAGGGGGGCATGCTGCCAATGATATCACATGACTTGAATCCAGTTGATGTTGAAACCTATGACTGTAATGCTGGTAACAGTTTTTCATGTAGCAGTGAGTTTGAAGTCATCTGGTGTGAGGAGGAATCTAACAAGATCAAATACATTATTATTATTATTATTAAGAGAGACCTCCAGGGAGTGAGAGACTCATCGTACACACCAGCTATCATACTTATATTGAATTCATTCACACTGCTTGTACTCACAACATCCAATAGCAATCCATTCTAATCACACACCACCCTATGAGAGAGAAATCTAGTCCTTAATCCCTTTTTAGCAGCATTCATTCTCAGCTTCCAAAGATGCCCTCTTGTCCTTTTCCCACCCTCCATAAATTGAAAAATTCCATCAGTGGAAATCCTGTATGAATCTTTCAGAAGTTTGTTAGTCTCAATCATATCACCCCTCTTTCTCCTGTTTGCTACTATCTGCAGTCTAACAAATTCTCAATCTGTCTTCATAATCAGTATTCCACAACCCTGATATCATTTTTAACATTCTCCTTTGCACTCTTGCCACTGTCTCAGAATCACACATTGTTAGTCTCAATCATATCACCCCTCTTTCTCCTGTTTGCTAGTATCTGCAGTCTAACAAATTCACAATCTGTCTTCATAATCAGTATTCCATAACCCTGATATCATTTTTAACATTCTCCTTTGCACTCTCATCACTGTCTCAGAATCACAACGGAAAACAGGAGACCAGACCTGTGCACAATAGTCCAAGTGAGGTCTTATCAAGGCCGTATAAAGAGGCAAAATAACATCCTTATCTTTACATATGAACATTCGTTTCAGCATTGCAATTATCTTTTTTTGCAATCCATGTGGCAAAGATTGCAAATATGTATTTGCAATCTTTGCCACATGGCTCCTAAACTTCAACTTCCTATCTATTAACACTCCAAGATCCCTAGCCTCATCAGTTTCTTCTAGCATAGTCCCACCAATATAATACGACATTGGATATCTAATCACGCTGAAATGAATGACTTTACACTTATTGACATTGAACTGACATCCATTTTCCAATGCCCACAATTCCAGGCTATTCAAATCATTCTGCAAGTACTGCATATCAGCAGCATTCCTGATTATCCTACCTATCTTTGCATCATCAGCAAATAGCTGTATGTCGCTTGTCAAATCTTTCCCAATATCATTAATGCACAGATTGAATAACAGTGGACCAAGCACTGATTGTTGTGGTACACCACTGGTTAACTTAAATCTTGCAGACTCACATCCCCCATATACCACTTTTTGATATCTGTCAGTCAGCCATCCTCTTATCTACAGTAATATTCTATAATGCAAACCCATATTCTCCAATTTATGCAACAGTCTACCATGCTATATTCAGTCGAAAGCCTTAGTGAAATCCAAAAGTATCATGATGTATCCATTCCCTTGTCTAGTTCAATGGTAGCATTGTTATAGAATGTGAGCAAGTTGCTAAAACATGACCTTCCCTTAGTAAACTTTGTTGCTCATTGCAAAGTAGAGATTCACTATCAACCCATTTCTGAATGCAAACCCTAACCAATTTTTTCAAAATCTTTACCACCACTCCTGTGATACTAATTGGTTGATAGTTGGATATGTTGCTTTTTACACCACACTTGTGCAATGGAATTACCATACATTCTTTCCATTCTGGTGGAATCTTCCCTGTTCTGAGACTCATATTAAACAGCCTGGTCAAAGGAATAGCCAGTTCAGCTAAACACTCTTTTAGCACACATGCTGATATTTCATCAGTCCCTATTGCTGAATTCTCATTCAGTTTGTGCAACAGCTCTAATACTTCGTCCTCATACACCTGAGTTTCTTCATGTAGTGAAGAGGTAGCAGTGAGTTCAATGTTATGTACACCAAGTTGATAGCTTATAACAAAATGGGCACTCATTAGATGAACAACCTCTTCTGTATCTGTAACCCTCACACCATCTGTATTTAGAAGAGTTACTCTTTCATATTCATTCTTTCTTTTACTTGCAACATATCAATAGAATTCTTGTTGGTTGCCTTTAACATGCAGAGCCAGTTTCTTTTCATACTCAGCCTTTGCTTTCCATACAACACATGTGACTATTCTAGCCAGCTGATTATAATTTTCATAATGGACATCATCCTCATGAATACAGTATTCTTTCCACATCATACTTTTCTTATGAATCTCTTGCTTAATAAGATTACACATCCATTTGACTCCTATCCTATTTATTCTTTGAACTCTCGGGACACATTCTGATATTGCATCATTTAAGTATCGTTTAAATGCTTTCCATGCACTGTCGATATTCTTTCCATCCAGCAACTGATCCCGTTCCACTGAACTCAGTATATTCCTCAGTTGGTCATAATTTTCTGCTTTGTAGTTCAGCATGTAAGCTTCTCTGAATGGAACATTCATAAATTTGGTCACTTCCCAAATGAGTATTGCACGATCACTGTCACCAGTCAGAGGCAGAACAACAAAATGGGTACTCATTAGATGAACAAGTTCTTCTGCATCTGTAACCTTCACGTGATCTATATTTAGAAGAGTTATTTTTTCATAGTGGGATTCTATTACAGACCTGGTGGATTGGTTGCTAGTGATGAAGAAATGCATCACCAAATAAAGACAATGGGTGTGAAAAGAGTAATCATAATGGGGAGGACTTTAATTATCCAAACATTGATTGGGTAGCAGTAAAATATAATGAGAAGCATGAAACTGAATTTATTGAGCTTTTGCAAGACAACGTCCTCAGTCAGCATGTGAGAGAAGAAACTCGAGATCAAAGAATGTTAGATTTGATTATAGTGTTAGAGGGCGTTTCAGTTAAAGATGTAATTATTCTGCCTTCGGTTGGTGATAGTGATCATGCAGAATTCACTTGGGAAGTGACTAAGTTTATGAATGTTCCATTCAGGAAAGGTTACATGCTGAACTACAAAGCAGGAAGTCATGATCAACTGAGGAGTATACTAGGTTCAGCACAATGATATCAGTTGCTGCATGAGAAGAATATTGACAGTGCATGGGAAGCATTTAGAAAATACATGATACAGTATCAGAATGTGTTCCAAAAGTCTGAAGAATAAATAGGGTAGGAGTTCAAATGGATGTGTAATCTTATCAAGCAAGAGATTCATAAGAAAACGATGATGTGGAAAGAATACTGTATGCATAAGAATAATGTCCATTGTGAAAATTATAAGCTAGAAGAGTTGCAAGTGTTGTATGGAAAGCTAAGCCTGAATATGAAAAGAAACTGGCTCTGCAAGCTAAAGATAACCCCAAAGAATTCTATCGATGTGCTGCAATGTACAAATTAAAGCACAGTAGCCCTAGTATAAGGGTGATTAACGGAGAGCCTTGGGGCACTCCATTAATCACCCTTATTCGCCTTGATTCCACTCTGCTATACACCACCCGCTGATGTTTATCAACCATCCCTCTATCTATACCACCAGCCTTTAATCCATTCCCACTTGTTCCAACTTACATAATATTTTTCCATGCAGTATTCTGTCAAATGCTTGTGCAAAGTCCATTACCTTCAACGACATATTTTTATTGTAATTTTTGTGGTTTTCATTACATTCAATACTTTCTGAAGGGAAAAAAAAAAGTCTCTCATTGTTTCTGTTGCAAAATCCAAGATGTTTTGGTGGAACATCTCAGTGGATCATCTAAGCAGATATTTCTGACTTTTATTTTTAATAACAATTCTTGGCCTAAGTCACTTTGAGATTCCCGAATTTTGTTAATATGAAGTTAAATGCCAAATTTGCTGAATAACGCATTGCATCTTATCTATCTACTAAGTGTTTCAACAGTCATTTTAATTCTCTTCAGTGAATTGTTCAAATTGTGGAGCAACTGAATGTTGAAGTACATGATTAGATTGGCACTACTGAAAATCTCTTCAATGAACTTAAATAGTCTTAAAATTATAGAAATAATATAAAAATAATAAAAGTTTCAATGTGATTTAACATCCATAACTAATTCCACCTCATATCTCAATTTACTTTTTAATTTTTGCTGAAAAAGACTACTTACAGTTGATATACTTAAAATGTTTAACCACATTGTGAACATTTTCATTTAAATCATGAAATTTTCTAATTTAAATTTGTCATCTTAAATTCTTTTTTCTCATCACTGTCTGAATCACCAAAGAACATTTTCATCAAAAGTCATCTTTTGCTGAAAAAGAAAATCACAAACAGCTAAATTGCTGTATGATACACAACGAGTGATTCACAACCATAATTGACCATAATGCTAGCAATATCATCAGTTAACAATATGCTTTTCAAACTGATATTAAAAGTGCTCAAATGATTTCTGATAATTTTTGACCAGTTGAAATGCTAAACATAAATTATAAATTCAAACCAAACCAAGACTGTAAAATTCCTTTCACACACATTAGTGTTGAAATGTCTCATCTGTGCACTAAACCATTCTTTGGGAGTGAGACTAAATCTCTGACCTTTCTACAATTTTTCATGGAACAAGAACATCACCTCTGTTTACTGCTTCTCATAAAAATTGTGAACCAATTTTCACATCTTTTTCAGCCTTACGAAGCTTGTAACCTGACCTAGTTATGCAATCTTGAATAAAACTTGATTTTCTGATGGTTGCTTTTAATATATTATGAACAGTGACCAGTTCAGAAAGAACTAGTGCAAAGGTTTTTTTTTTTTTCCAAAAATAGCTGGCAATGGTTTTGAGTTTTACAGAAGCATTCCTGCCTTGCCTTTCAATATCATTCTGCAAAATAATGCCATGTTTAGTTGTTAAACATGGCATTACCACCACTGAAATGTTTATCATTATTTGATGCTTTTGTTGAACATTTAATGCACTGAGCTTCTGAGTTTCCTACAACCTTGAAAAATTTTCAAGTTCCTGATTTCTTTGGAACGTTTAATTTTTTTAATCTACTTATCCCTTTTGAACTTTATAAATTAAGAAATATTTCAAACTTAAAATAAAATCAGAAACCTACTTCTTAATAAAATTAAGATGTTTAAACCCACCACATGGCACTGTTATGCTTAGTTTCTGCAATAAACAGGCTGAAAGAATAAATATCGTAGCCACAAAAACAAGAAAATTACGCGATAACCACAGTAAAAAAACTTTAATGAAAGCATAGATATTTTATACTGAAAATAACAGTACATCATCAGTTTGTAGAAACAAGAAGCAAATCAAAGAACAGGAATGCAAGAGGTACCTACAACAATCTTTTAATTTACCAATTAAAAACTATTGCTCTGTGACAAATTAATTTTAATATTAATATTTAATATTAAAACTATTTTTGATGTTGACATAAAATGAGAATCTCCCAAACTTTTGGGAGCGAGATAATCGTTCTTATTCAGGTTAGGCCAATGTAAAGGGCTTCACAACTTTCTTTGAAAAGGCGTTCAGAATTTTACAAGAAAAGCATTTGACAGGCTTCTGCAAGAGGAACAGATACACGAGTTGAAACAAATGGATTAATATATCAGATTAGTAAATTAAGGCAACTGGATATCAAACAATCATTTATGGCAACCAGCATGAATGGGTAGGAAAGTTTACAAGTGAGGTTCTCAAGGGCTCAGTACTAAGACCATTATTATTTACCCATTTTATTATTGATGGTGTTACTAAATTGCAAGGGGATGATATTCAGTTATTTATGGATGAAGAAAAGTTGGGTTATTAGTAAAAGTGCTCCCCAGGTCATTTGCCTCTTTCAGTGTAGTTCCACCAACAAAATGTTGGTGGAACTAGAGGGTGATCGTAAAGTCTCACAACCAAAAGTTTGAATTTGTACCAATTATTTCCAAATCGTTCTAATCATTCCTTATGCCACTAATATGATGCCAACATCATATTATTCCAAACTATCAGAGACTCCAAGTTCACTGTGACGTGTACAGGTTGTTCCCAGTATAGCTTTGTTCACTGCAGGAGTGAAATGTCTTTATCCCAGCTGCAACGAGTTTTCAGTTTGGAAAGTTATTTCACTAATCATTCTTACGCACGTATTACAGAGGAATTTCACGAGAAATATCAAGTATAGCAGACCCACAGAAGTCGATGATAAGATTAGTGCAGCCTTTTGAGGGAAACTGGATCTGTTGCAGCTAGGAATGGAAGACCTTCAGTTTTGACTGATGATAAAATGGATGAGGTAAAGAGAGTACTGTAGCAGTCCCCAACAAAAATACTTCAGAAAACTTGCCATGGAGTCATCAATATCATATGGTAGTGCTCAGAAAGCTGCAAGATTATTACGCCTACATCCGTATCGTGTACACTCAGTCCATGAAGTGAAGGACCCAGATAAAAGCAAATGAATAATCTTCTGCAAATGGTTATGCTCATTCATTAAAAAGTGGTATAGAGATGCTTGATACAGTTTTCTTCAGTGATGAGGCCTGATTTCACATCAGTGGGTATGTGAATTAGTCGAAATAATAGGATTTGGTCATGTGAAAATCCACATGCTTTTCATGAAAAAGTTTTGCATTCTCAAAAAATCACAGTTGGGTGTGCAATATAACACTGCCATATAGTGGGACTCATTTTCTTTGAAACGTTTCCATGTGCTAGCACACTGCCATGTGTTACACATTGAATAGTACCATATATTTTTTGTAAGAATTTTTTAGTGACCATCTCATCTCGAAAGATCACCAGATCTTTAGAGACAAGATTTCCAAAGACCTCCAAGATTACCAGATTCATCACCACCAGATTTTTCCTTTGGGAGTATCTCAAAGTACAAACTCTGCTCAAAAGAGCATGAGTTTGCATTCATAAAGGAGGTGGCTACTTTCAATATATGTGATAATGAGGTTCCTATTTTTCTTTTGTTATAAAGATCCGATTATAACCTGTATTGGTAGCCGTTTCATTTTTCATATACTTGTAATTAACTTCAAATAGATATGTGTTATTTCTATGTTGTGCAACTTTATGATCACTGTATAATGAATAGGCCAAGTGACCTGGGAATGATGGTGGATAGATATCTGAAGTCACACTCTTGTTACATATTCCTCTTATCATAGAATCATCATAAAAAATATTTTTCTTTCTCACTGTCACATGGTTCATTCTTCTCCCTTGCACCTCTTCTTTCTTTCTCTTTCTTTATCATCAGCCTGACATTTCAAAAATCATTCAAGCACTCTCTCCTTGGAAGGACTCCACTTAAGGATGATGTCTCTCTCTCATGTCTTTATACTTCTGATCTTTTAACACTGAACTTTCATCAACAATTACATTTTACTGCCGTTTGTCAGTGTTCTCCACTCTGTTATTATAATTTTTTAATCACCTCAACACAACAAACATATATACTCTCAAAACAACTTTAACATTTCTGCTTACCACTTTCCTTCCACAAATCTTTCACTCTTCATAATGAATACATTTCATATATGCTGCACACTGAACAAAATCTCACATATTAAACAACATTAAAGAAAACATTTGCACCATCATTATTCTTTTATGCATTGATACCATAGAGACAATATACAATATAATATAAAGTATATGGCTTTTTCTTAAAAGTTAAACACATACTCATAAAAAACAAGAAACTACCATAAAATGATATTAATTACTAGCTAATTTAAAAAAAACATGCTTATCTTTCTGTTCCATTTTAATCACTTGCCAACATCAACTACACATAACAGTTGTTCTATAAAAAAATCGAACACTCAATTTATAAATGTATTTTTGTGACCCTTTCAACATACATGTTTGACATAACTCATAACTCAATGAAAATTTGTGTAATTTGGATTTGTTTAAAAAAAGTTGGTAACTTACATTTGCTTTTTCTCAGAGATAAGCTAAGAAATTGAAAACATTAGAAACTGAAGTATTATACTACACTTTTTTAATTGTTATTCATTAACTCTCTTTCAGTTAGGCCCTGTTAGCTGAAAGGGGTTAATGAATAATTAACTATGGTCTAAATCAGCTGCATGTTGAGAAATTTAAATTATAAATATTGACTGTAGCATTAATCCATGTTTAATAAAACCAAGAAAATGTATCCTTGATAGATAATGCTAACAACTCTTGATAGCTAAGTAAATAGAGTATCTTTATACATACTAATGTAAACTTACTACACCAGGAAAAATCAGCTTTAATGCTTCAGCAGCTGTTTGTGCTTTGGCTTTGCCTTCAAGAGTACAATCTTCAAAAGTAAACAGTGATTGACGAACAGGATTAGAGTAGGATATTTGACCATTATCAACAAGAGTTATATTTCTAATGCCCCATCCCTGCAAGGGAATGAAGTATTGTTTTTGAAGGAAAGCAGTCATAGAAGTGAATTAAAAATGTGATGAGTTACAGAAACATCAATATATTTTTAAGAACAATAGGGTTGATTACAGGAAATAGATTATTATATACATAAAATGAATATTTACATTTTTACATCTTATATGTAAAACTTGTACATAAAAGAACAGGAATATATAGATGTTATATTATACTGACTGTAGCATTAATTCATATGGCTACTACTTAGTATAAACAAAATTTAGGGGTTGCATTGCTAAAATTATAAGAACACCACAACAGATTATGGCAATGAGGAGGACCTCAGCATGCAGAAGAAAAGAGGACTATGGTTCCATTGTATAGGGCCACATATGGACTACTATGCACAGATTTGGTCACCTGGTTTTTCAAGGGGATGAGGATCATATTAGAGAGGTCCAGAGAAGATTCACTAAGTTTGGGTGGTCAATGCAATATGGTATATGATAACAGATTGAGAGAATAAAATTTGTAGTCTTGTGAACAGGAAAAAGGAGAGGTATATGATTGAGACACAAAGCTGATGATAGGTTATTAGCAGATTAACGTGAGGGGATTTTTCAGTGAGCAGAGGAAGACAAAGGTACAACAATAGGCCATCCGTGAAGCTTTATGCAGTGCTTCAGCAAGCAGGTTTTTTTGTATGGAAAGTGGTTAGCGAGTGGAATGCATTGCTTGAAAGTATGTTGAGCAGAAACTGTGAATGCATTTAAGATAGTTTAATGATCCTTTTGCATGCTAGTGTAGACCTCCCACACTGGTGCACAGTTTCTGCTAACTGCATCTTCTACGAATACTTCCATAGTCAATGTTCATTCAAATTGGCAGGACTGAATTTAACAGAGATTAGAGGAAATTCAGTGAAACAAGTACAGCAACTACTCAACACTTCTCCAGTACAACTCCACATCCACAAAACAAACTCCTCCTCCTCATTAATCCATTCTACTGCTGCTCTCTGGAACATTCCCCCATCCTATGGGTTTTTCCAGGGAATACAATCCATAGCTCTTCAAACTAAATATAAACAAGTTCCTTCTTGTCCATCCATGATACTAAAATACTATAGTAAATTTAGTTTAATCCTTTATCCAAGTGTGAGCAAACAAAGTTTGTACCTGAAAGTATCTTCAGGACTGTGGTAAGGTGGTACAACACCGGGAAACTCGTTGCAAAGGTGGAGCACGCTAACATCACTCCTATCTCAGTATCTCCCATAATGCAAAACACATCTCCTTGCGGATATGTATAATGTTATGCATTAAGGGAAGGGCCACTACCCAGACTAGTTTCGACCTTTATTGAGGTCTCTTCAGTGAAAGCCAGGCCCAAGTGGAGATGTATAATGTTATGCATTAAGGGAAGGGCCCCTACCCAGACTAATTTCGACCTTTATTGAGGTCTCTTCAGTGGGAGCCAGGCAAGTGGAGATACCAGGCAGAAGCATTAGCAAGGTCAACTCTACCTATAGGAGTTGCCAAATGGTGTGCCACCTTTTTATTAAATTATTACTCTGGATTTAGAGAAAGATGTTGAAAGTTTATTTTTCACTTGGTTAGACTATAATAAATTTAGTTTAATCCTTTATCCAAGTGTGAGCAAACAAAGTTTGCGCCTGAAAGTATCTTCAGGACTGGGGTAAGGTGACACAACACCGGGCAACTCATTGCAAAGGTGGAGCAAGCTAACATCACTCCTATCTCAGTATCTCCCATAATGTATCTCCTTGCGGATATGTCTAATGTTACGCATTCAAGGAAGGGCCACTATCCAGACTAGTTTTGACCTTTCTTGAGGTCAGGTGCAAATTTTGTTTGCTCACACTTGGATAAAGGATTAAACTAAATTTATTATAGTCTGACCAAGTGAAAAATAAACTTTCAACATCTTTCTCTAAATCCAGAGTAATTTAATAAAAAGGTGGCACACCATTTGGCAACTCCTATAGGTAGAGATGACCTTGCTAATGCTTCTGCCTAGTATCTCCACTTGGGCCTGGCTCCCACTGAAGAGACCTCAATAAAGGTCGAAACTAGTCTGGGTAGTGGCCCTTCCCTTAATGCATAACATTATACATATCCGCAAGGAGATGTGTTTTGCATTATGGGAGATACTGAGATAGGAGTGATGTTATCTTGCTCCACCTTTGCAATGAGTTTCCCCAGTCCTGAAGATACTTTCAGGCGCAAACTTTGTTTGCTCACACTTAGATAGAGGATTAAACTAAATTTATTATAGTCTAACCAAGTGAAAAATAAACTTTCAATAAAATACTATAGGTTGCCCAATAGAGGCTTATTAAACAACAACCTATTGTAAAGTTGCAAAACCAACATTTCAGAAGTGTAAATCAGAAATAAGGGAGATGAAATGGTTTCACTGATTGAGTTTATTCACTCCAGAATCATTGGAATAAGTAAAAAAAATGTCTTCCTGCCAACTTTCTCTTCACCAAACTGCTTCATAACCATTGCCACTATTTTCCTCTTTCATGTCTACCTTATGTGGACATATTCCTCTGTTACCATCAGCAGCAGCACTCCCCTTCCTTCTTGTCCTTTCTATCCTTTTGAAAGACACTGTACCCTTCGGTTTCTATTTCTGTTAGGATATAATCTTCATTCAACTGCGTTTTACTTATTCTGATGATTTTGGAGAGAATAAACTCAATCAGTGAACCCATTTCATCTCTCTTATTTCTGACACTTCTGATACATGTTGGTTTTGCAGCTTTACAATAGGAATAAATAAAACATGGTTGAATGAAGATGATATCCTAACAGAAATAGAAACCGAAGGGGTACAGTGTTTTTCACAAGGATAGAAAGGACAAGAAGGAAGGGGAGTGCTGCTGATGATAAAAGATGAATTATGTCCACATAAGGTAGACATGAAAGAGGGAAATAGTGGCAATGGTTATAAGGCAGTGTAGTGAGGAGAAAATTGGCAGGAAGACATTTAGTTGGATGTTGCTATAGGCCAGGAATGTAAACAGTGGTGATGAAGAAATGTATAAACAACTTGGGTTAGTGAACAAAGATTATTATGGGTGATTTTAATTATGGCAGTATAGATTGGAATGAAGAGACAGCATTTGGGAATAAGGAAGATGAATTTGAGAGACAACCATCTCAGGCAGCACGTAAGGGATGGCACGCAAGGATCAAGAGTTTTAGATCTGATCATTTCATCAGAGAATGTAATTGTGAGTGGGGTTTCATAATTTCCTCTAGTTCCTAAGGATGTTGCCTATAGCAACATCCATAGGGAGTTGGTGAGAGTGAGCTTCAGGGTTGTGGTTAGCCATATGCACACTTCTGTGAGGAAATGATATATATGGAAGTACAAGGCTGGTGATTATGACAAGCTAAGGAGACAGCTGGGAGCTATAGCATGAAATGAGGAGTCAAGTGGTAAGGAAATAAATGCTACTTGGAAACTGACAAAGAAATACATAACAGCATCAATAACTGAATGTATTCCAAAGGTCAAATGGCTAAATAAAGTAGGTGTAAAATGGATGAATCAGGGGCTTAAGCATGAAATCTGGAAGAAGAAGCACTTTGGAAGCAGTACAAGATGAATAATGGTAATAATCAGTTACATGAAGAGAATAAAGAACAAGCCAGAAGAGTGTCTCAGTAAGGACAACATGACAGATGAAGAAAAAACCCTAGTTTTTTTTTTAGATATGTGGCAAGCAGAAGGAAGAATGATTATGATAAGATGATATTAATGGATGAAAATGGTAGGATGGTAACTGCGGAAGAAGACATTGGAAGATAAAGGATTAAACTAAATTTATTACATCATAACATTGTTGAGGTATTCAGTAATCAATTTATAAGGATGTTTCATCCTCATTACAGCGAAATCATGAGAAACATAAATGCAGAGGAAATAGGAGAAGATGGCTTAAGTGTGAGTGAGTAGGAGGTATCCGAGGAAATAAATAAACTTGAAGTCAATAAGGTGACAGGATTTGATGACATATCACGGTTCATCTTAAGGGAATGTTCCAGGCAACTGGCACTAGCATACCTGTTTAATAAGTGTCTTACAACAGCACAGGTTCCAAGGGAGTGGAAAGAAGGTAAAATTGTTTCACTGCATAAAGGTGATGATAATGCTGTGGCTACAAATTATAGGCCGATCTGTATTTTTAGAGTTGTGGTGAAGATACTAGAGAGATTGGTGAGGAGTAGGATACAGAAATGGGTTGATAACAGCAATATTCTCTGTGTTTTATTAACAGATGGGTTTGTTAAAGAGAGCTCATGTTTTACTAACTTACTTATGTACTATAACAAGGTGACAAATGTCTTGGACAGGGGAGATGCATATACAGTGGTGTACTTGGATTTTGTAAAACGGATGGGACTGGATAACAGACAGTTGTAAATGGGGGGGGGGTTGAAGTGTATCCCGAAAGAGAAAGGTCACTAGTAGTGCTGGGGTCAGTTTTGGAACCATTGTTGTTCAATTTATGCATTAATGATATTGGGATGAGTTTAGTTGATGATATGCAGCTGTTTGCAAATAATGCGAAATTAGAGAAAGAAATGCAGAGTCAAGCAGATGTTATGGCCTTACAGGAGGATGTGAATAGATTGCATGAATGGGCAGGTAAGTGGAACTATCAGTTTAATGTTGCAAAGTGTAAGGTTTTTGAAATTTGGTAAGCAATGATGGAATGCAAAGTAGAGACTTGATGGAGAAACATTAAAGGAGGTAGAGGAGATCAGAGAGTGGTGGTGAACAAGGACCTAAAATTCAGGAGCCACATAGCACAAATTATGAAGATGTCACATCAGATAATGGCAATGATGCAGAGGATCCTGACATGCAAAAATAAAGAGGTTATGATGTCGTTGTTTAAGGCCTTAATCAGGCCTCATGTGGATTATTGTGCACAGATTTGGTCATCGGGTTTTCATGGTGATGAGAATATATTGGAAAGGGCCCAGAGAAGATTCACAAAAGTAGTCAGTGATCTTTGGAATGTGGAGTATGAGAACTGATTGAGAGAATGTAAATTGCAAAGCCTTGTGAATAGGAGGAGAAGGGGAGGGATATGATTGAGACATATAAGTTAGTCAGGGTGATTTGTTATCAAGTTGACACGGAAGAGATTTATCATAGAATGGGAAAGGAGAATAGAACAAGAGGTCATTGGTGGAAACTGTATAAGGAGGATGTGAACAGAAGAAGGAGCAGGTTCTTTACATGGAGAGTGAGTGATAAGTGGGATCCATTGCCCGAGCGTGTTGTGAATTAAGGCACAGTTGGATGAGCTTTGTGTGCCTCCCCACAATGATGCAAAATTAGCATCATTATTATTAGCATGTTAATAATATTTCAAAGGTTTCATTATTGACAATGTGACATAGGTTAACCACTATTAGCCAGAGACTACTAATCTAGAATGGAAGTAAAACCATCCTCATACACAAAAAAGCTTTCTCATTTTTAAGTGCAAAACATTCAGCAAGCTTCTTTTAAAATACCCAAGACATATTTTGCAAGTTTTAAATAAAACAACCAAGACAAATGCTGTGACACTAAAAAAAAAAAAAAAAAAAAAAAAAAAAAAAAAAACATAACATGAAATCCTCAAACATAACCATATACATGATAGCGCTAGACTATATAAACACCAGACCTGCAAGTGACTATTTAATCTCCTAAAGAAGCACCAACATGGGAAGCATTTTAATGCTCATGAAGAATATAAAAATAAAGACTGATTCAAAGGTCACAATCACCTTTCGCCAAAATGTGGTTATGACTGTTATGGTTTTCCAAATTTCAGATGACTGGGTTCAAATTTTATAAATATATATCAATAATTATTGATACATTGATTATAATCAATGTGGATAAACATAATACTCATTATATGTTTTAATATGAAATTAAAAAATACCAGCTGAAAAATATGAAATTAAGTTTTTTTTTTTTTTTTTTTTTTTACAACTCTATACACAAAAGGTCCCAAAATCTAATCCAAAAATGTTGTTTCTGTATAATTAAGAGGAAGATGTTAAATCCCATTTTATTTTATCTTTGTAATTCGGCTTATTATCTTTGTAATTATGTTGTTTCTGTGTTGACAAGTAGTTATAAAAGCAATATGTAAATGTGTTTCTCGAAGAGCTGGTAGGGCAGGGGAATGTTTTTACTGACCACCTCTCAATAACAATACGGAGAAGGTTATTCCAAAGAAGAGAGATAGATGAAATGAGAAAAGAGGATGAGAATTTGCTTTGAAATTTTGGAGCTGAAAACCACGTATAAATGTTGCCAGCAGTGTTGTTCTTATATGATTAAAATAAAGTGTAGGAATGACAGTCAGCAGTACTCACAAAAATACCTATTTAAAAAAAGACATAATACAGAAAAATGTTTTTATATGAGAAAGTGAATAGAGAGAGAGAGAGAGAGATGGCAAAATCTCACAAATCAATTGCCATCTTCAAGATACAATCAAGCTTTCTGATGGAAGAGCACCACAAATGTAAGATCATTATTCTAAGGTTGGATAGATTTCAGATTTTCAAAATGTTGGGAGTCTTGAAGCAGAAAATATCAGTGTTTTGAACAAAAAAGCATTTTGTTGAGGAGGTTACAGTTATGTGTTTTTGCCAGAATAGGGAATGAAGCAAGATCTTTATTCCAAAAAAAAAAAAAAAAACAGGAATGTATTTTGATAGCACTAAAATTCACTACTTCATCTTCACTACACTTGAGAATAATGACATGATCAGTTTTAAGGCATTTATTACAGAATGATCTTGAAGCTTAAACCATTTTAATCACAACAAGGTTTTGTGAATGAAAAACAGGAATAGAGGGCATTGTCCTTTCCTTTAGTATTACACAGTAATAAGCCTTCATTTTAGGCAAATTATGGACTCTACAACGTGTTATAATTATTTTAATTTCCCGACATTTTGACCTGCATATTAAGGTCATCATCTGAAGTATATACACTTATACAAAGACAAGTTACATTACATTTCACACAGTAAGCTACAGATACAATGATTTGATCAACGGTTATTCTACTGGCATGACCGCTAGGGAAAAATAAAATAAATAAAATTAAATAAAAAATTAAATTAAAATAAATAAGGAAATAAAATAACTACATCAAAGCTATATTCTATTTAAGATAACAACAAAGAAACATTCTTTCATATAGGTCATTTTGCTACAGTAAAAACTGACGTGCGTGAAATCTGGCATTTTATGTGTTTGCAAGTGGCATTTTTGTCTCTTAATCCCTATTCTTTTTATTGGCTATTTCTTTAAACGATGTATGCTCTTACATTTTCTGTAGTTCACACACGGAAAAATAAAGCAGCTTTATTCAGAACCACGTGCACCCATCTGTCAGAGTAGTATCGCAATCATCGGCACAGGAGTGATTCGTGAACGTAATCACTAGTTGGCAAAATTGTAGGACAACAGGTAGCAGATCGAGGAAACTAGCCGAGAGGAGTCAGCGAAGATTGATCGAGAGGAAATTCCTGCTTAGTCCACTTGGTCGATAACGTAAAACCTTTTATTTGTCCATTGAACTGTGAACAGAGCTAGGAAGAGTTAATGTGCTAATGTAATAAGTGATAAGACTTGCTAATATATGACAGGACTCTAGTACTTAAACCTGTGGTAAATTGTTATAATTCTAAAGTATATTGTAACAGATATTGTCCTTGAATCATTTTTGGTGTGTTATAATCTAATCTTTGGATATTGAGTAGTTATTCACTTGCATAGCTGTGATAAGTGAACGAGAATAAGACAGTTTGATTTGCTGATGTCTTTTAGTGTAATGTTTTAATTGTAATTAGATCCTGTCTGATAGATTGGTGTTACCTGCAGGAACAAAATTTTTATGTTTAGAATAACTTTGATTACTATGTACAATACCTTAGAATGAATAAACATTCTTGTTTTCTTTACCTAAGTAAATTGCCTGATTTCTCAAACCAATGCATCGCTTCCTTAAATTAGAATCTGTATAAAAAAATTCAAGCATGGGGGAAACTGGTTACGACTGCTAATTGAAGAAAGTAATTTAAGGGCTTGTTGATTACTAGATTCCAAGATTGTGTGACAGTCTGCATGTTAACTCTGTGGCAAGGAGATTTCTCTTGTATAGGAATTAAGATGGCACGGCACAGCTTCAAAAAAAAATTTTTTTTTTGATGTTAAATATATTGTTTGATGTTTAAGAATTCTTGCTGTAACAGGTGAGGCATAGAACACAGTGTCAGCACATCATACTAAAGTTTGGATAATTCCAGTCTTCTGTGAAAGAAGGCTTTTGATAAATGGAAGTAATTAATTTGCCTGATGGTGAACAGCAAGTAGAATATCCAAGAAGGATAATTTGTTGGCTTTTCCCATTTCCATGGTAAATTTAATTAGTGAATGTAGATTGTTTATGTTAGGTAAAAAAATGGGTAATATTTCTTCATTATGGCACCAGATTGCAAAAAACTTCATCTATACAACAAACCCAGAATGAAGGCTGAGGGTGAATGGATGAGAACAGGATGTCTTTTAAATGTTCTAAATAGAAGTTTGAGAGAACAGAAGAGAGTGAACTTCCCATGATAGCTCCTTCAATTTGACTTATTATAAAACTTATTTTGATAAATAAAATATTCAAAATGAATAACAATGTCAAATAATTTCACTATATCTTGTGGAAATGCTTCTGAAAGTAGATACAGTGTATCCTCTAGAGGTATATTAGTGAAGTGAGATTTTATATTGAAGCTAAACATTAGATCTGTGAGTCGTAGGGAAACATTTTTCATTTTATCTAGAAAATTGAATGAATTTTTTATGAAATAGCAGGAATAACCAATGTCAGCTTTCAATAAATGTGCTAAAAATTTGGCTGTGCAATACATAGAATCTGTACAGTCAACCATTTGATGAAGAGGAAAGTCTTCCTTATGTATCTTAGGTAAACTATAGAGCTGAGGGGTTCTAGAAAAATAAGTTTTAAGTTTTTCTATCATAAATATTCTTACTGGAATACTTACATTTAATTTAAATGTCTTTATATGTAAAATTTTAGGTTAAGTTTTAGTTTCATAGCCATTGCCAATACAATTATAGGCAAACACAAAAAAAGAGAACAACAGTTGAATTGAAAGTGCATGATATTATGTACACTATCGGCTGCAGGTAAATAGCTCTATCTGCATTAATAGATATCCAAAATAAATTACAATACATTATTTTATTGTAATTTATTGTAATAATGGTGAGTATTAGCCAGTATAACTTCTCAAAATTGAGAGAATTTTAGGCAATTGTTTTTGTTCAGGTTTTTGGTTGTGAATGTGTGCTTCACAGTTTTCTTTGTACAGTCTTTCCAGAAGAAAACTTTTGTGTAACACTTTAGTTTTGTTCCACTGAATCCTGTGTTTTGTAGATAACACATGATTTGCTAAATCAGACTGTTGGCTTGTTTAAGTGAAATGTAGTCCTGATGTTCTTAAGATGAATTTGTGCAGATCGACCAGTTTGTCCATAACAACATAAGCCAAAAGAGCAGGGGATTCAGGATAAGAAAGGAGATATTTGTTTTTAGGTGGGATAAGAAAGGTATTAAGTTTGCAGCCTCATTAGAAAGAGACTTGTAAGTAAATATGTCGAAGTAGTCTTGCTATTTTTTCTGAAAGTCCTTTAACATACGGAATATAAATTCTAGTACTTTCTTCTTTAAGTGGATTAAGATGACAACCATAATTATTGATATTTTATTGATAGTTTTTACATTATAACCATTAGAAATAAAGGTAGTTCTGATAATAAATAGTTCTTTGTTTAAAAGCGTATCTGTAGAACATTTTATGAGCTCTGTCGACTAAACATTTGATTACACGATATTTCTGACAAGGGTGTGAGCTAGAATCAATGTATTTACCAGTATGAGTTAGTTTTCTATATACTGAGAACTACAGACTACCATTAGACTACCATTTTCATTCAGAAAAGGAAGACAATTGTTATCTTCTACTTCCAGGGTAAATTTGATTCTTGGGCTTATTGAATTAATTTTTCAATTAGGAATCAGTGGAACAAAACCAAAGTGTTACACAAAAGTTATTTTCTTATGGAAAGACTGTACAAAGAAAGCTGTGAAGCATGCACATTCACAACACAAACTTGAACAAATATGATTGCCTAAAACTCTCAATTTTGGGAAGTTATACTGGCTAATACTCACCATTCATATGTTCCTTAATTTGCAATTAATTTTTCGTTTATATTTAAAAATAATTTAACAAAATTAGTTTATTGTAATTTATTTTTGATATCTGTTAATGCAAATGGATCTATTCACCTGCAGCCAATAGTGTACATAATATCATGCACTTTCAATTCAACTGTTGTTCTCTTTTTTGTGTTTTCCTACAACTGTATGAAACTTAGCCAAAATTTTTACAAATAAACACATTTAAATTTAATATAAGTGATTCTGATAATAATATTAGATTAGAACAGTAGATTAGTTTGCTGGATTGGAGATTGGCTGTCTGATTGGTATCAGCGAGTTGTCTATGGAGGAGCGATATCCCAGAAGAGGAAAGTTACTAGTGGTGTACCTCAAGGGTCTATTTTGGGTCCATTGCTGTTTAATTTGTATGTAAATAATACATGGAGAGGTCTGAATGGTGATATGCAGTTGTTTGCAGATGATGCAAAGTTGGGGAAAGCTATCAAGAGTAGAGCATATACTGTAGCTTTGCAAGAGGACTTGAATACACTAGCCGAATGGGTAAATGAGTGGGGATGTCAATTCAATGTTTCAAAGTGGGTTTTGAAATTTGGGAAGCAGAGGAGGGATGTAAAGTACACAATCGGTGGAAATATCTTGGAAGAGGTAGAGGAAATGAGAGATCTGGGAGTGATTGTAGACAAGAACCTAAAATTTTGGGGACATGTTGCTAAAATTGTGAAGACAACACCACAGCAAATAATGGGAATGATGCTGAGGACATTGACTTGTAGAAGTAAGGATGTTATGGTTCCATTGTATAAGGCTTTGATCAGGCCACATATGGATTACTGTGCACAGATCTGGTCACCTGGTTTTCAAAAAGATGAATGCATTGGAAAAAGTTCAGAGGCAATTGACTAAGGTAGTTTCTGGTCTCTGGAATGTCGCGTATGAAGACAGATTGACAAAATGCAATTTGCAGAAATTGGTGGATAAAAGGAGGAGAGAGGATATGATCGAGACATATAAGCTGTTAAGAGGTTATTACTAGATTAATGTCGGGGAGGTTTTGCACAGAACAGGTGAAGATAGCAGGAGAACAAGAGGTCATCCCTGGAAGCTGTATAAGGAGGTGAGCAAGGAAGTGAGGAGCAGGTTTTTTGCATGTGAGTTGTGAGTGATTGGAATGCATTGCCCGAGAGTGTGGTGAGCACAGAAACAGTGAATATATTTAAGGCACGGTAAGATAAACTGTGTGTGTGTGTGTGTGTGTGTGTGTAACAGTGGACCTCAAACGATGAGTCTGACTCCATGGAGGTTTTTATAATAATAATAATAATATTTTAAAATAAGTTTTTCTATGATGTCACCACCTAAGTTTACAACTTCATCTAGTAGTGAGTTTAGTTTTCTGAGTTATCTGTTCACGTAGATGTGTTCACCAATCAATCCCATAATAGAGAGATTTTTTCTTTTATAATTTGCAGCATCCATAACTCCTTGTGAGATTAATAATAATTATAAGATGACTGTCGCACCTTAAGGAGTATTATTATTATTATTACCTCAAGACCTCATGGAGTCTAAGACCATCTGGGAGGTCCTTTTATCACACACGCACAGCTCATCATACCGTGCCTTGAACACATTCAAACTCCTTGCAGACACCATACTCTCAAGCAAGGCATTCCAATCATTTACAACTCTGCACGAAAAAAAACCTGCCTCACTCCCCTACTCACACCTTCTTTATACAGTTTCCAGGGATGACCTCTGGTTCTCCCCCGATCTCCCACTATTTTCTGTAGAACTTCTCCAGCATTGATCCTATAACAACTCCTTACCAACTTGTAGGTATCTATCATATCTCCCCTCTTCCTCCTGTCCACCAGACTCTGCAAATTAAATCTTCTCAATCTTTCCTCATACTTGACATTCCAGAGGTCAGAAACAACCTTAGTCAGTCTCCTTTGGACCCTTTCCAACATCTCTTCATCCTTCTGAAAACCCGGTGACCAAATCTGGGCACAATAGTCCATGTGTGGCCTAATCAAAGCCTTATACAATGGAACAAGAATCTCCCTACTTCTACACGTCAGTGTCCTCTGCATCATTCCCAGAAGCCTTTGTGTTGTCTTCACAATTTTGGCAATGTGGCCCCTAAATTTTAGATCCTTATCCACTATCACCCCCAGATCTCTTATTTTTTGCACCTCCAACAATATATCCTCACCATGCATAAATTCTACATCCCATCTTTGTTTTCCAAATTTTAAAACCTTACATTTTGCAACATTAAACTCACATCCCCATTTCCATGCCCAATCACTCAATTTATTCAAGTCTTCTTGTAAGGCCACAATATCTTCACTACTCTTCATGGTTCGTCCCAACTTTGCATCATCTGCAAACAAATGAATATCTCCATCCAAATTTTCACCTATATCATTAATATACAAGGTAAACAGTAATGGCCCTAAAACAGTTAACTACCCTGAGGCACTCCACTAGTGAGTTTCCTTTTCCTGAATATCGCTCCCCCATGCACAACGTGTTGATACCTATCAGATAGCCAGTCTCCAATCCAATGCACTAATCTAACATCCAACCCCATCTGCTCTAGTTTGACTATCAATTTACTATCAATTTTGACTATCAAAAGCCTTTGCAAAATCTAAGTATACTACTGTGTATCCTTTTCCTATGTCCAAGGAAGCTGTCACCTTATTGTAATAAGTAAGTAGATTACTAAAACATGACCTCCTTTTAGCATATCCATGCTGTCCTTCAAAGATAATACCATTGTTGTCAACCCAACTCTGGATCCTAGTTCTCACAAGCTTCTCCAACAACTTAACCACAACACCTGACACACAGATAGGCCTATAGTTTGATGCTTGAGTTTGATCACCTCCTTTATGAAGTGGCACAATATTGCCACTTCATAAGGAGTTCCTTCCACTCCTTAGGAACTCAACCGAGTGCAAGACTCGTATTAAAAAAATGTCAAGGCAGGTGTCAACTCCCTGGCACATTCCTTCAGAATTTCGGATAAAAAGATGTTTGCAGGTGGAAGCTTTTTCAGGTGAATAAAACTTCCAAACAAGGTTTATTACTAGAGAGAGTGAATAAATAAGTTCTGTTCAATGCCAAAAAAATAAATCTTTTTATAAAGGGCATTCTGAGATGTTAACTACCCAATAATCTGGAACAGTATGAAGTGGGCTTTTCATAAAGAAAAAGGCATTGAATTTATGATCTAAATGTTGGTTGTGCTTGTTAAATTAATGATGCAGAAAGTGATTAGCGACAGAAAGAACTATATGGGATAGAAGAGGGTCTACAGCAGAGATAATACTATTTGAAAGATAAGACGTATTAATAATGAGCTCATGTTTTGCAGCTCAAAGTGATAGGCGTGCACTGAAATAGATATTGTGTGCTGATGGACTTGAAAGTTTCCTTCAGGTTTGCATAGTTGGGAATTATCTTGAGATCACAGCATTTTTTGAGAAAGAATATCCTTGCTCACAGCTTACTTTTCCATCAGCTTTGCAAGAATATTCCCATTTGGTCCTTAAGAAATCTTCTTTAAGGGTTTTTACTGTGGTAGAGCCATTGTACGTATGTATTCTGAATTTTTATGTTAGACTGCTTTTGCACCTGATAAATTTAGTTTAATCCTTTATCCCAGTGAGAGCAAACAAAGTTTGTACCTGAAAATATCTTCAGGACTGAATATAGTGTTGTACTATCTTACCTGGGTAAGTAGTACAACACCAGGCAACTCGTAGCAAAGGTGGGGCAAGCTACCAATACTCTTATCCCAGTATCTCCCATAATGCAAAACACATCTCCTTGTGGATATGTATACTGTTATTCATTAAGGGATTGGCCACTACCCAGACTAGTTTCGACCTTCATTGAGGTCTCTTCAGTGGGAGCCAGGCCCAGAGTTGGAGATACCAGGCAGAAGCAGTAGCAAGGTCATCTTTACCTATAGGAGTTGCCAAAAAGTTTGCCACCTTTTTTTATTAAATTACTCTGGATTTAGAGAAAGATGTTGAAAGTTTATTTTTCAGGTTAGACTATGATAAATTTAGTTTTGCATTATGGGAGATACTGGGATAGGAATGTTGCTAGCTTGCTCCACCTTTGCTACGAGTTGCCTGGTGTTGTACTACTTACCCAGGTAAGATAGTACAACATTATATTCAGTTCTGAAGATATTTTCAGGTGCAAACTTTGTTTGCTCTCACTGGGATAAAGGATTAAACTAAATTTATCATAGTCTAACCTAGTGAAAAATAAACTTTCAACTTGCTTTTGCACCCTTGTTACAGAACAAGAGCTTGGATAGGACAGTTTGAGTTGGGTGGGAGAACAATGGTCATCATTCCAGCAAGGATTATTTTAACTATCCGGTCCAGAAAGGTGTATGGATCAGAGAAAGCAGAAACAATAATAAGACCACAAAAAAGAGACTATTTAGAAGGAGTTGGTTAAAAAAAAAGGAGGGGGTTAGGATATTAGGAGAATGATGTGGAGTATTTTCTTGGTAGCTAAGTAAAGTAAACAATTTTTGTTAGGTCACTATCATCCACAGTATATTTGGAAGGAGCTGTTCAGGAAAAGGTCTGTGGTATTAGGATGATGAGGATTATCTTATATTTTGGGAGATGGGTAAAATTAGATCACTATCAACAGTAAATAATTTGATTTTCCATCCAGCTTGATCTATGAAGTTAGAAAAAGAGCCAGTTTGAATTACAAACAGTGAAGTCTCCAAAGAAGATGATCTCACTGTTTGAGTAGTTAGCTGTGAAGAAATCAACTTTCAGAGATGAATAATAAAAACAGAAAGCATCAGAATTAGGAAAGAAGTAAAATAAGCAAGAGATCTTTTCAAAAAGATCAGAGAACCAACAGGGAAGTTTAGTGCCAAGGTGACACTACTGAAAAGTAAACCCAAAGGATATCTTACAGAAGCTGCAGACATCAAAGAAAGATGGAAAGAGTATACAGAAGCCCTTTACAGAAAGGACTCCAAAATTACTGAGAAATTTGAAGAGAAGGATTATACACAGGAGCCAGTACCACTGGAGAGTGAAGTGAGGAGGGCACTGCAACAGCTATCCAGTAAGAAGGCACCAGGAGGAGATGGAATACCTATTGAGTTGCTCAAAGCCCTGGGAGAAGAGGCAGTTAAAATTTTAACAGCTCTATGTCAGCAAATTTGGATCACAACTAAATGGCATAGGGAATGGAAAAAAATCAGTTTATATATCTTTATTGAAGAAAGGCGATGGAAGAGAGTGCGAAAATTACAGAACTATAGCACTGATTTCCCATGCAAGTAAAGTCTTACTTAAGATCATTCAGAAAAGACTGGAACCATTCATGAAGAGAGAAATGCCAGATAAACAGGCAGGATTTCGAAAAGGCAGAGGAACAAGAGATCAAATCAGCAATGTGAGATGGATAGTAGAAAGAGCACAGGAATATCAAAAGAATGTCTACCTTTGTTTACTTGACTATAGCAAGGCTTTTGACTCTGTAGATCATGTGAAACTGTGGAATGTATTAAGAACAATGGGAGTCCCAGAGCATTTCATTATCCTTCTCAGGAATCTTTATTATGAACAAGAAACTACTGTCAGAACAGATCTTGGAGAAATTGAGTATTTCACAATAGATAAAGGAGTGCGACAAGGATGTATTTTATCTCCATACCTGTTTAACTTGTACAGCGAATACATTTTAAGAATGGCAGGGCTGGAGGAGTCTTCAGTTGAAATTAAAACTGGTGGAAGAAATATTAATAATTTGGGGTATGCAGATGATACCACCTTGCTAGCAGAATGCAAAGAAGATTTGGAGAAACTTATTATGAAAGTTAAAGAAGAAAGTGCTAAATATGGTCTTAAACTTAACCTCAAAAAGAAAAAAGTTATGGCAACATGTGAACTTAATGATTTTGAAGGAGATGGGGAGAAAATGGAAGCAGTTAACAATTTTGTGCCCCTAGGATCCTGAATTGATAAAGATGGGTATTGTACTGAAGAAAGAAGATTATTACTCGGAAGGAAAGCAACGACAAATTTAAGCAAGATCTTTAAAGATAAAGATATCAGCCTTGCAACAAAAATTAGAATCGTGAAAGCAATGATATTCCCTGTGGTACTGTATGGATGTGAAAGTTGGACCCTGAAAAAGAGTGAAAGAAGGAAGATAAGATGCAATTGAATTATGGGTTTGGAGATGCTTACTAAGAATACCATGGACTGCAAAGCAAACCAATAAATCAGTGATAGACAGAATAAAGTCAGATTGCTCCCTCAAAGCTATGATCATCATGCAAAAATTGTCATACTTTGGACATATTAAGCAAGCAAATGACGCTCTGGAGAAGATGATGATGCTTGCTAAAATTAATGGAAGCAGGAAGTTAATGGAAGAATTAGATGAGTGGATGGAGTTAAAGAAGCAATGCGCTTGGAAATTCTGAAAGATATGGCCAGGGACAGATTTGAATGGAGAATGTATGTTCATAGAATCACCAGGAGTCAATAACGACTCGATGGAACATAACAACAACAACAGTAAGCAAATGAAGATAAAGTAAGGTAAGGAAATCATGAGCAAGAGCAGATCATATAATAAAGGTTCAAGGTTTAGCAACCTATCATATGGAATATCAGATCTGACAAAGTACACGTTCTGCCCTTCTTATAGAAGACAGCATGTGAATGTATGTAATTAGGACAGATGAAGTGAACTGTAGTTGTAGATGTCAGTTAAAGTTCAGTAAGGAATATCAAATTAGATTTTCCTGTATATGTGGTGGTGCTCATCAATTATGTTAACTGAAGTCTAATCTTGCTGTTTTTAATTATTTCTGGGAGGGAAAGGAATGTACTCTGTTGTTTTTTAAACTTTTTTGTTGCATTTTTCATATTTTTGTGATTTTTGTGCGAGATTTTGTTAAACTGCAATTACAATATTTTTTATTATGTTATCTTTCATGGAAAACTTACAGAGCAGGATATGCAACAGGGGTGAAGAACACGGACATATAACTGCCACACTGGGAACACCAAGACTCCAATACAAATGTGCTGCTCAACTTGAACTCCATTCAGGTATAACTAACCTGAGAGCATAAGGAGTAGTATCATTCACCAGCTGGTTAAGAATCCATCAGAATTAATATGAAGCCATTAACCATCAGTTTCAATCTTACATATCTCTCCCTAATGCCTCAAACAAGACATCCAAAAGTACCAAGCCTCCTGGACCACTTACAGCAACTATGATGAATAAACTCAAAAAGCTCCATGCCAGCTCAATCATCGCTCAGAATAACAAGGATCGCGTTGCTTGTTTGGGTGTGTGGGGGGGGAAAAGCTTCGGAAAATAAGTTACAGTCCCCTAAACAACACTCTCTCAAGATATGTTCCTTAAACATAGAAGGGCTATCTAAATCCAAAGCTGAAGTCATCGGCAAAATAGCCAAAGACAAAGCAATTGATGTCTTTCCAGGAAACCCATGTGCCTAACACAGCCCTCAATAAACTAAAGATCCCAGGCGTAATTCTCGTGTCTTATGACTGCCATCCCAAGCATGACCTGGCAACCTACAACCGGCCTGCCGTCAAAGACATAACCCAAAGTTTACCTGATTCAGAAAATACTCCATAGGTATTAAAGTTCAAAATACCACTATCTACAATGTCTACAAACCACCATCGCAATCCTGGCCTGATCAGATGGACAGGCCACCACCTCACCCTGCTATCTATGTTGGTGATTTCAACTCTCATCACACCATGTGGGTCTATTCCTCTAACAACCGGGATGGTAATAAACTAGTTAACTGGATGGATACATATAACCTGTATTTGATTTAAGATGCCAAGCAGAACAGAACCTACACCCCAGATCTGTGCATAGTCTCTAGACTCTGAAGACCACCCTCTGTCAACAACCAGAACCATCCTCAACAGATTCCCTAATAGTCAGCATTGTCCTACACTAATAGAGACAGGCACATCAATCCCAGTCATCAGCAGAACACCAATCGCTATGTGGAACCTTCACAGGTCCAACTGGAATGCATTTCAGAAACAAATCGAGCAAACCATTAGAGCAATTCCACCCACCCACCTATCCAAGATTTGTTAAACTAATCAAAACTGCAGCCAACGCCTCTATTCCTAGAGGCTATAGAAAACAATACATCCCATGCTGGAGTAGAAAAACTGAGGAACTTTTAGCCAAATATGAAGAGACTGAAGACACAACTGTTGCTGAGGAGCTCATAGCAATGCTGGATAAAAATAGAAAGGAAAGATGGATCTGAAGCACCCATGAACTCGATTTCACCACATCTAGCCGGAAAAGCTGGTCACTTCCGAGAAAATTAGGTGGAGCAGAACCAACAACAACACACAAAACAACAGAGATAACTCCTGATCAAATGGCTAATCATTTATGAAAACCTCCAAGATATGTTCCAGTTCTATCAGGAAAATTACTGTGCAATCTTCCATCAGACAAATCCTGAAGACGGGCACCAAGCTTCTTGAACTTGTACACCCAGAATCTCAGAAAGAGGTACAGGTAGCCTTAAAAATCACCAAGAATGGCAAGGCTGCAGGAGTGGATGGTATCCTCCCTGAGTTTCTAAAACATCTTGGTCACCAAGGCCAAGTATGACTGGCTTCCCTTTTCTCAAAAATTATAATGACTGGAAAACTACCAAATCTGTGGCGGGAAGCCAAAATAATTGCTGTGCCCAGACCAGGCAAAGATCCAAATGATGTCAAAAATCTATGACCTACCTCCTTGCTTTGCTCCACCTTTAAGCTCTTTGAAAGAATTCGCCTTAAAAGAATTTCACCACTCATCGAAACAGCACTCCCAATTGAACAAGCTAGCTTCAGGCCGGGAAGAAGTTGCTATGACCAGAACCTGGCCCTGACAACACAGATTGAAGCAGGTTTCCAGAAGAAACTTAAATCCGGAGCCACTTTCATTGATCTAACATCAGCTTATGACACAGTCTGAATCAGAGGCCTCCTCCTAAAGCTAGGAAATATTATAATGTGCAAAAAAACTTTCCAGCTTTTTGAATCCGTTCTCTTCAACAGAAAGATCCGGGTCCATATTGGCAGAAAAAAGAGCAGGTCCAGATTCCTTCACAACAGTCTCCCACAGGGCTCTGTGTTATCCCCTTTACTCTTTAACATCTACATGTATGACTTACCACATACCAGCTCAAGTAAGTATATGTACACTGATGACCTAGCAATCCTCCATCAATCTACCTCCTTTGCCAACCTGGAATCAACCTTGAACACAGACCTGAACATCCTGGAAGAGTACTTCAAACAGTGGTACTTGAAGCTAAATCCAACAAAAACTGTGTCCACAGTATTTCACCTAAGCAAAGCAGAGGCAAATCGACACCCCAACCTTTCTTTCTGTGGAAAAATGGCAGAACACGAGCCTCATCAAAAATACCTTGGAGTGAGCCTGGACAGAAGCCTAACCTATAAAAGGCACATCACCAACCTATCCAACAAAATTAAAATGAGAAACAATATCATTTCAAGACTTGCTGGAACAACCTGGGGTTGTGGTGCAGAAGTCCTCAGGTTGTCTGCACTAGCTCTCACATTCTCTGCAGCAAAATATTGTGCCCCTGTCTGGGAAAGAAGTGCACACACTAACATTACAGACACCCAGCTAAACTCTACCATGCACACAATTAGTGGGACAGTGAGAAGCACCCCTCTCTCTCTCTCTCTCTCTCTCTCCTGGCTGCCTGTCCTATCTAACATTGCTCCACCAAACATACGAAGGCAAGCCTCGATTAAAGAATTTAATAAAGCAATGAGCAACCTATTCCTGTCCCTGCACCAGATTCTCATAAATCCACCTAGTCTTCGCCAAAAATCTAGATAGCCTTTCTGGTCCATGGAACTCTCTTCGGCTGCCCTGCCATCAACACCTGACACACAGAGAGAATACTGGTCCAACAATCTCCAAGAAACGACTTCCTGGTAGAAGATCCCTGTGCTCTTCACAGGAATCTTCCACAAGGTTTTGCACTTCCTAGGAAGATTTGGTCATCAATCAACAGGATCAGAACTAACCAGGGCAGATGTGGTTACCTACTACATAAATGGAGGCTGTTAGACCACCCTTATTGTGATTGTTCTCCCATGGCTCAGACGATCGCTCATATTGAGAATGACTGCCCAAGGCTCCAATTTTACAGTGGTGGCCTAGAGGACATCCACAAGGTGACAGATGAGACCTTGGATTGGCTTTCCAGACTGGACATTGGCCTGTAGCTGTTCTGTATTCTTTTGCCATAAGAATAAATAAATAAATCCTACATATATACTACTTAGTGGCAGAGGGTACTGTTTTAAGGGGTGAAGAGACTTGTATACTCTCAAATTAGGGTAGTTAACTAAGGAAGTGCTAGATAATTACAGTATGTTGAGCAACGATCAAAGGCACAGCCATTGCTAGTTCTACCTTTGATCTTTGCTGAGTGAGTATCTGCTACTCACTTTAGATGGGCAGGAATTCATTAAATTGACATTTAATTTATATTTAGTTGTAGTTATTGTATATTAAAAACAAGTAAACATGTTTTTTAGGCAATATAAATAAAAGTAATTCAACACTTTTGAGAACATTATTACACTTTTCAGTAAATGCCATATTGCATGTGTGTTATATTTCCATTATAAAAATAACTAATTTATTATATTTAAGTATTTTTTTTTATATCCACCCAGGAAAGGTTTATTTGTGAACCTACAGTAGATTAGTACTATGGGTGTGTTAAAGATCCCCCCCCACTACAGTTATTCATTTTATATATTTTTTTAATTTTTATTTTTTACCAGATTTGGAAACCTTGCTCTAGAGACCAAACATGGAACTTTTTCAAGCCACTTCAGGTCTACAATATGCAGAGTGGTGGTCTCACACTGGATGATGACATTCATCTCCCACCTGAACACATTCATAAGCATCCATGACCATGGTGGGATTTGAACCCTCAACCTGCTGGTTTGAGAGCAGCCACTCGGCCAACAGACCAGTGAGCTGTTAATTTGAAAATTAGTTATCAGTCAAGAATAACAAATAATTCTTGTTTGTTTGTTTAATATTATTGCACAAAGCAATGCATTTTTTTTTTTTTAATGGGAATGCATACTAACATGAAATGAAATTAGAATACTAAAAACAACTAAATACATAACTTGAACTTGTTCAGTTCAGTCCAAGATTCCCATCTCAGTAAAGTCTTTTTTGGAAGTTACCCACTGTGCTGTCTTTAAAACATTTCCCAAATCTCAACAAGTATGGCTTTATGAATTTACCAAAAATCTGGGAGACAGTCATTTTAAGATCAAATTAACACTTGTTAATTTGATCTTAATTAACACTTATCCAACAATAGATGGAACATTCTGCAATCATGAATTGCATGTACATGATTGCAGAATGACATGGTCTAAATCAGCACTTCACAGACTGTGGGCCACATCCCCCTTGGGGGCTCCTAGTTTTGTTGAGGGGGCCATGTTCCTTATGTTGTCTATTATGATTTTTAAACTTGTTCTCCCCGTACCTGTTGCTGTTTACTTACTGTGACAAGCTGTTCTTTGTGCTCTGAAGATGTTGGGTATAACACCAGCAAAATAAAAGCAAATAAAGTAAAGATTAATTTTTTTTTATTTTTCATTATTCTATTATAAGTCTTTCTATCCACCAATGGTACACCAATAGCCATCTACCTTCTCCAAGATTCAATTCCTCCATATACTTCTTAAATTAAACTTGTCAAGAAATTATATTCTTGTTTAATGCTTTACCCAAGTGTAAGGAAACAGTTTACACATCAAATATGTTTGCAATTAGGCTATTCGTATATAGAGACTGATGACTTCATTTGCACTGCATTCCATGATGATAAGCACACTTCCTTTCAGGAGTGTATATTGCTTTGCGTTATGGACAGGGTCACTAACCAGACCAGTTTCGATCTTCTCAAGGTCTCGTCAGTGGAACATTCATGTACTACTCTGATACATATTTATCAGCAACCATCTTATCTAATACCAGCTTGACATAAATCTCCATTTGCTCTAATTTATGTAACAGTTTCATATCCTATCAAATGCTATTAAATATGCTATTTAAAATCTGGGGGTTATATAACACGAAAGTTTTATGTAAATTTTTATTAGCATAAAACTTTTGACTCAATATCAAGGACATCTTCAGTATAACTTTCAAATTAACCACATCAACACCAATATGGATAAACTACATCACTCCTCATGCACTTCATATCCATTGTAACTTTGACATGTATACACATCATGGTTGGTTGGGTGGTTAAACAGCTAGAACCAGAATTCAAAAATGAAAACTTGTGAATTACATGTACATGATTGCAGAATGACATGGTCTAAATCAGCACTTCACAAACTGTGGGCCACAGCCCCCTTGGGGGATCCTAGTTTTGTTGAGGGGGCCATGAAATAATGAAAACAAATCTTAAAATTTGTTTTCATTATTAAAATCTTAAAATTTGTTTTAAGATTTTTAAAATCTTAAAACAAATCTACTTAATATTAAAACATTTAAAATGTTTTAAGATTAAGTAGATTTTTTTTATCTTAAAAGAAACATATTTAATTTTTATTATTTTTTTTTATTTTTTTTTTTATTTTAATGGAAAAAATTGCACAGTGGTGACAAGCCAAATGGCTATCCCCTTTATTTATATCGCACAGTGGTGTTGGTTCACAAATTTTGCTTCCTGTGTATTTCGGTGCTTAATGAATATTAGTAAATATATGCTTATTCATATAAGTTTCATTTCAAAGGTATTGACAAGAAGCACAAAAAAGTTTACAAACACAAAATCTTGCACTTATTTAAAACAACCAAGTTTTTCGTGCTTTAAATTAATGTTTCACTGCTAGTGTACACAGGTGCAGGTGATGAGTGGGAAAGAAATATGCTTGGGGTACAGGGCGACTGCGCTGATAGCACTGATCACATGCATCAGAACTATAAATGCCAGGGATTCCCTTATTCACATAATTCACTAATTTCATCTTGTTAGTCTGTAGTGTGCTGGTTATGGTGCTATTATTTGATCAATTCTACGTTAAAAATTTAACCTTGAGATTAAGTGGCTGATAAAAAAAATCCAGTGAACAATCAGCAGAAGCAGAAACAGACTCACAAATGACAGTATCGCATATCTTACCAGAACAGTCCCCATCGTCTTCAGCACCAGACGGTAAGAGGCAAAAAATGTCGTATGAAAAAATTCTAAAATACGATCCTTCTTATTAGAAATATGGGTTTGTACCATCATATAACGATCCAAACAAACCTGTGTGTAATCTGCTGGAAACAGTCATCAAATGATGGCATGTGACCTGGAAAACTTTGTCACCATTTAGAAACTGTTCATGGGGAATATGAGTAAGACAATTGAGTTTTTTCAAAGAAAGGCTGAAGAATTAAAACGACAAACTAAATGTTTTTCATAACACACTAAATTGAATGATAAATTAGTAAAAGTGATCGATGGAAATTAGTAAAAGTGATCAAAGAAACATTAGATTTTACCAAATCTAATGTTTCTTTGTCAATTGCATAAACAAAGAAACCTCATACAACTGGTGAAGACCTCATCTTACCAGCAGCAATAAAAAATTGTGAAACTCTCAAAATTTTTTTTTTTCATTGGGGCCATGAAATATTTTAATTTTTCCAAAGGGGCCTTTACATCCATAAGTTTGGGAAGCACCGGTCTAAATACATAAAGGTTCTAATAAAATAACTTTAACAAAAGATTTTTAAAAAATAATGAAGTAAATTAAATTAAAAAAATTAATTCTAAAGCTTGTGAAGAACTATTTCTCATAAAGGGGACAATTTATGGGATAATTTATGTCTTCATTTCTATTTAGATTCTGACAATGAAACCTTGTTACATTGTCTGAATCTAAATAGAAGTGAAGGACAAATTATCCTTTTAGTATCCCAAAACACCGATGCCATGCTGATGGAACCGACTTTGTCTTCTTTGGTGCTGAACAACCGGCTTCTGTCCACTCTTTTGACTGCTGTTTGGATTCTGGTGTGTAATGAATCCAAGTCTCATCCATAATAATAAATTGAAGTCCAAAATCAGTTCTATTCTTGTTAAAAAAGCTCCAAGCACTGTTCAGAGATTTTCATGCAAGTGCATTTTTGATCTGCTGTGAACAAGCATGGCACTCATCTTGTGCAAAACTCTTTCATATGAAATTCTTCATGCAAAATATATCCTACATGTTCTTTTGAAATGCCTATAGTCTTAGCAATTTCATGCACTTTGACTCGCCTGTCATTCAGTACCATATCGTGCACTTGATCAATGATTTCTGGTGTTGTTACAATTTTTGGACGACCTTCACGGCTGGTACGGCCACATTTAACTCGGCAGTCCATTTCTTAATTGTCGAAAATGAAGGAGAAAAGTGCCCATCAAATGAATTTCTTTTGGCGTTAAACCTTCTTTTTACAAAGAATTTTATAACTGCACGATACTCAATTTTATCGATTTCAAGGGATACAGACAACACTTTTGCTTCAGACAACTGTATAAAACAAACTACTGGATAGAATGACTTGCAATTTCACATGGATGCTTATGACAGATGTACTGACTTAGAAAAAAATAAAATCTTGCCAATAGTGTTGCCATCTATGGTCAAGGCCAAGAACTTTTCAGACCATCCTTGTAAGATCAACACTTTTCATCATCATATCCATTTCACTCTTACTATAGAAGAGAACAATCAGATTGCCGTTTTAGTTTTCCTGTTTTATCAACCAGATTGTAGTCGTCTTTTTTCATTTTTTGGAAAGAAAACATTATTAGACTTTGCATTCATGTTCTTTAACATCATCATAATTGTCAGAAATCTGGCACCATTAAGACTCTGGTACATCAAGCACACCCTCTCTGCTCTACTGAAATGTTGCTCTCTCAGGAAATATGTCACATCAAGTCCACCTTCTTTGTAATTGCTTTTACCAAATCCAATGTCAACAAGATCATTGATTGTTGGAGAGTTTCCTTCTCATCTGCCTCTCGTTTTGATGGTGATATGGAGGTAGTCCATCGTGTTACCATTCCTTATGTTAAAAGTGTCTCTGAAGATGTAGCCAGACTATTTAGATCTTCTCTCCTATAAGTGCCCTTCCATTCTATCAACACAATTTTTACTTTTCTAGGCTCAGCTAAATATAAACTTCTGCCTTTGGCTCACTCTGAAATGTATCAAATTCCTTGCCAGTGTGGATTATCATATTTTGGCCAAATATGGCTAAAATATTTGTATCCCTTGAAATTGATAAAATTGAGTATCGTGTGGTTATAAAATTCTTTGTAAAAAGAAAGGTTAACGCCAAAAGAAATTCATTCAAAGTTCATAAAAGTTTATGGGCACTCTTCTCCATCATTTTCGACAATTAAGAAATAGACTGCCGAGTTAAATGTGGCTGTACCAGCCTTGAAGATGATCCACATGAAGGACGTTCAAAAAGTGTAACAACACTTTTTGGACATCAATCAGAAATCATTGATCAAGTGAACGATATGGTATTGGATGACCAGCGAGTCAAAGTGCATGAAATTGCTGAGACTATAAGCATTTCAAAAGAATGTGTAAGATATATTTTGCATAAAGAATTGCAAATGAAAAAGCTTTATGCAAGATGGGTACCCCACTTGCTCACAGCAGATCAAAAACGCACTTGCATAAAAATCTCTGAACAGTTCTTGGAGCTTTTTTAACAAGAATAGAACTGATTTTGGGCATCAATTTATTACTATGGATGAGACTTGGATTCATCATTACACACCAGAATCCAAACAGCAATCAAAACAGTGGGCAGAAGCCGGTAGTTCAGCGCCAAAGAAGACAAAGTTGGTTCCATCAGCAAGAAAGGTCATGGCATCGGTGTTTTGGGATGTTAAAGGAATTTTGTTTATTAATCATATTGTAAAGGTTAAAACAATAACCAGGGAATATTATTCCGATCTTTTAACCAGACTGGATGAAAAAATTCATGAGAAAAGACCCGGTTTGCAGAAGAAAAAAAAATCATCTTTCATCAGGGCAATGCACCTGCCCATAAAGGTGTTTTGGCAATGGGAAAATTAAGGGATCTGCACTATGAATTGTTAGAACATCCACCCTATTCCCCAGATCTGACTTCAATCTCTTCCCAAAACTAAAACTCTTCCTTGCTTGTCAGCGTTTTTCTTTGAATCAAGAGGCGATTGCAGCTCTAGAGGGGTATTTTGCAGATCTTACTGAGAACCACTACAGAGACGAGATAATGGTGATGGAGCATCACTGGAATAAATATATTAATATTAAGGGAGATTATGTAGAAAAATAAAAATAATTTTGCAATTATAAATTCATTTTTTCATTGTTAGGCCGAGAACTTTTCAGACCATCCTTGTATTGATGAATTCTTCTAGATCTGCATGGTTGTTTAGAAGATCTGTTCTAGTTGTTTAATTTGAAACTCATACTGAAGATTTACCTGTAAATTTTATGTAACTTTCATATTAAGTTTAACTAGTAATCATGCATAATGTTCCAATTCATCAAGTTAACTACACTATATGAAGAAACTTTACTCACTGTTCTCCCTCTCTCTCTCATGAAGTGAGGTTGATCATAGACCCATTTCTATTTTCTCTCTATCTCTTTTAATTATTTGAGACATTGAAATATTTACTTACAGAATTTTTATTTTTTTTTCATTTTAAAGTTTTTTGATATTATTATTACAGGCAGCTCCAGGGAGTCATTACACTCATCGAGGGAGGCCCCAAATCATATTCATCACAGCTATTCTACATTCATACAGTATCTATCATACCTCGCCTTACACTCATTCACTGCCACAGCATCCACCACAGACTCTGGGAGCGCATTCCACTCATTCACCACTCTACAAGTAAAGAACCCAGCTCTAACACCTTTACTAACCACACTTTTGCCCAGTTTCCATGGATTTCCCCAAGTCCTCCCACAACCAGCCCTGTTCTCAAAAATATCTTCTGAATTAATTTTACAGAAACCCTTCAGTAATTTGAATGTCTCAATCACATCTCCCCTCCTCCGCCTATCAACCAATTTTTGCAACCCACAAATCCTCAACCTGTTCTCATAAAGTTCATTCCACAGACCTGCTATCATCTTGGTCACTCGCCTCTGGATCCTCTCCACCTCCTCCCCATCAAGAAGAAACCTAGGTGACCAAATCTGGGCACAGTAGTCGAGATGAGGTCTTATCAAGGCTCGGTACAGAGGAACAATAACTTGCTTGTCTCTGCTCGTCAAAGTATTTTTCAGCAACCAAGTGAGTTGATGAGCTGATTTGGCCACTTTTGCAATGTGCCCCCTAAACTTCAACTCCTTATCCACCAACACTCCTAAATCTCGTGCCTCATCAATTTCCTGGAGTACAGTTCCACCAATGTAGTAATCTGCTGCTAATCTTTTCACCCCAAAATGCATAACCTTGCATTTTGCCACATTAAATTGACATCCATTCACCTTAGCCCAGACCTCCAATCTATCCAAATCATCTTGCAAAATTTTGACGTCATCTGCATTCACTATTGCCCTAACCAACTTTGCGTCATCCGCAAACAAATGAACTGTTCCTCTCAGATCCTTTCCTATATCATTAATGAACAAATTAAATAGCAGTGGTCCAAGAACAGATCCTTGTAGCACACCACTAGTCACAGGTCATCTTGTGGATTCTACTCCTGGATAAACCACTCTCTGATATCTCTCTGTCAACCACCCTCCTATCCATCTCACCAACCCTATATCCATCCCCATATGCTGCAATTTACTGATTAGAATTCCATGTGGTATCCTGTCAAAGGCCTTATCAAGGTCCAGTAGAATCACTGTAAACCCATTACCCTTATCCAGTTCAGCCGTCACTGTGTTATAATACGTGAGCAAGTTACTGAGGCATGACCTACCCTTCACAAAACCATGCTGTCCCCCATACAGTATCCAATTGTTTTCCTTTTACTTGCAACATATTGAAAAAACTGTTTGGGATTCTCTTTAGCCTGCATGGCCAATTTATTTTCGTAATCCGCTTTTGCTTTTCTTACCACCCTTGTTACCATCCTGGCCTGAGCTTTATACTGTTCGTGCGCCTGCTGGTCACCTTTCTCCTTAAATTCCCTCCACAATTGTTTCTTTTTTTGCAGCTCAAGCTTAATAGTGTTATTCATGAAGCTACATGAAGCTATCTGACCAATAGTGATATAGGTCAGATAGCTTCATGTACTGAAAGAGTCATCAAAGAAATTGATGCTTCGTCTACCTAAAATATGGAATCTTCTCCTTATCCTAGTTTATACAATGGGCAGGAGTTTAATATAGAATCTGGGTAAGAAATCTGGAAACAAATTTTAGGCTTACTTCTCATCAGATTTCTCTAATATTATGAATTGGTAGGTGAGGACACTCAAGTAAGGGGAATGTTGGCAAAGCAGATGAAAGTGAGGACCTGGCAGTATGAGAAGCAAAAAAAAAAGGACTTGATAGATGGTAGTGCTGTAGATTAAAAAGGGCAGCAGCTATAGAATGAGAAAGGGAGCGGAGAACCTAAAATAAGATATGGATATAGACTCTGGAGTGACAAGTCAGAGTAACGACATGGCTGTAAAGTCTACGAAGATAAAAGCCACATGCCACTTCTGATAACCTGAGTACTTTGGGAGTGAGGGCAAAGTAGAGAAGTTAAGGTGAAATGCAGCAAGCGAGCAGAAAAGATGAAATGGAACATAAAACTCCAACATGAAAAATCTTCTTGGAAATAGTAGTTGTAATAAGAATATTTCTCAAGAATCTATGAATGATGAAAAAATGTGAAGAACAGTCTATGACAGTCTGATAGATGATGTCATTGAAACAGAAGCAGTGTTGTCAGTTCAGCTATAATTGAGATATTTCTAAAAACTGTTTGTGCATGAATGGACACTCCCACTGAAATGAAGATATTCCCTCCCCTATCACACTCGAAATATATATATATGTATATATACATATAGCTTACTAAGATTTCTTGATGTGCACTAGGCATTAGTAACATAATGCTATTATGCCTTTATATAAAGAAGAAAGGAAGCAATGTAAGAGGAACAGTTAACTTTAATGTTAATGAGTAATGATTTATATAGTGAAGTGCAGGTTATGTTAATTAAATGTTGTAAACTCAAGTTTATAAAACCCTGAGTTATTTAGGACTCAAGGACTTTAGGTTAAGAAGGAATGTGAAGATCTGAAGTAACTGATAAGGTAACTTAAATTATGTTTAAGGTTTGAGCTATACAAATCAGCTGACTTAATGTAAAATTTAATGCCATTTGAGTTATTTAATGCATGTGATATAGACATTTGTATTTGTTAAACCATTTGAAGCATGCACTGAAGTTAATTTGTTTATATTATATTGTAAATTATTCTTGTGTCATTCCTGAAGTACACTACGAGGGTGGTCTGAAAAGTTCTCGGCCTCAACCATAGATGGCAAAACTATTAGTATGATTTTTTTTTTCTAAGTTGGTACATCTGTCATAAGCATCCATATGAAATTACAAGTCATTCTATCAAGTAGTTTGTTTTATACAGCTGTCTAAAGCAAAAGTGTTGTCTGTATCTATCCCTTGAAATGGATAAAATTAAGTATTGTACGGTTATAAAATTCTTTGTAAAAGAAGGTTTAACATTAAAAGAAATTCATTTGAAGTTCATAAAAGTTTATGGGCACTCTTCTCCTTCATTTTTGACAATTAAGAAATGGACTGCTGAGTTTAAACGTGGCCATACCAGCCTTGAAGATGATCCAAGTGAAGGTCATCCAAAAATCATTGATCAAGTGCACGACATGGTATTGAATGACAGGTGAGTTGAAGTGCGTGAAATTGCTGAGACTATAGGCATTTCAAAAGAACATGTAGGATATATTTTGCATGAAGAATTGCATATGACAAAGCTTTGCACAAGATGAGTGCCGTGCTTGCTCACAGCAGATAAAAAATGCACTCGCATGCAAATCTCTGAACAATGCTCGGAGAGTTTTAACAAGAATAAAACTGATTTTGTGCATTGATTTATTACTATGGATAAGGCTTGGATTCGCCATTACATGCCAGAATCCGAACAGCAAGCAAAACAGTGGACAGAAGCCAGTTGTTCAATGACAAAGAAGACAAAGTAGGTTCCATCAGCAGGAAAGGTCGTGGGATTGGTGTTTTGGGATGCTAAAGACATTTTGTTTATTAATTATCTTGTAAAGGGTAAAACAATAACTGGGGAATGTTATTCCGATCTTTTAACCAGACCTAGGTGAAAAAAAATGTGAGAAAAAAGCCCGGTTTGCAGAAGAAAAAATCATTCTTTCATCAGGACAATGCATCTAAATGCTATATGGGTTGCAGGTGGATCTTCCAAATCTTAGTTTTGCTAATCCATCATTCTTGTTGAGATGTTGTAAAAACTTGATTGTAGCTTAAATATTCAAAGCATTTTATATTGATTTTTTTTACATAGGTCAAGTCCCATGAGAATGCTGTAAAAATAACTTGTTTGTCTCTGTATATTTTGCACTAGATATTTTTGTAAATAACCCTTTGGAAGTTAACTGTATATACTCCTTTAATAAGAATATTTTAGAGTGTTAAAAACAAAGGTAATGTTTTGCCGCCGGAGCTGCATGTAATAGATCTACACGGTGGCATAAGAAAGGTTGTTTATGAAATTTTTGTGTGTATGTGAAAGGCTTACAAGCTCTACACGTAAATACCTCCGAAGTCAATCAGAAAGGTTCAAACAACTTTCCGATGGCCGGCAACTAATAATCAAAAGAAAACGGGCCGAACTTGAAACTTAAGATGAAAGAATCATGCCGAATTCTTTGGGGGTTACAAACTTCGTGCAAGGTTTCAGAGAAGGCAAAATAAAAAGTAACAGAGCCAAGCATAGAGAGGCTGCCCTGTTGCAGACGTCGCCAGAGAGAGGGCTTCCTGGATCCAAAATTCGCTAGAGAAAAGAGCTGCCTGGTTCCAGACGTCGCCAGAGAGCTTCCCGCTTCCAGCAGCTGCAGAGATAGAGCTTCTAGGCTGCAGACAGGGCTTCAAATTGCTAAAAAGGAGAAGTTCTAATCGCCGGAGAAACATTTCCAGTCCAGAGAGAGAGAGAGATGGTGAGACAGTTGGTGGCAGTTCGAGTTAGTGGAAGTGGCAATTCGAGCTATTTCGAGACGGCAGACAAAAGCAGCAGTCGTGAAAAGACAAGGCAAATTACCCTAAGCAGCTTCACTCGGAAGTTTTTCTTTTTGCCATGGGAGAACAACATTTTGCGGAGCTTATGAGTACCACAGGTCGCTGTTTACAGCCCTCAATTTTTCCGATGAGATACTAGTGAAGCCAAATTTCCTGAGGTAGCTCAAGATCTAAGATGAAATAATTGCCATAGAACTTTTAGTGAAAGACTTTTGACTGAATGGGCAATACAGAGCCTTTGTAAGTTACATACTTTTATATAATTCCTCTTATAGCATGTATTAGAAGGACCTTTAAGATATTTGTTTAATAGTGATAAGAAGTGTCTTTAAGAGAATCAATTGGCATGTGGAAGTTGATATAAAGTTTGTAAACAATAACTCTAACCTCTTTGCAAGTAAACTAAGAGTTTAATTTAATAAATTGAAATTGTAAGCAGAGAGTAAATAAATTTTTGAGTTAAAGAGATCAATTAATGTTGAAGTAAAAATATTCTAATTTATGCTAGAGAATTTTTATAGATGGATAGCGAAAGCAATCTCCCTAATGTTTAAATTCATGTATATTTCATAGTAATGAAATAAAATGTGTTTTGATTTTTTTGTTAAAGGAGTGCTGCCCGATTGTTTATTTTTACAACTGTACTGTTCCTAAATAAATCTGACTTGTGAGCGGGAAACTATGTGAGACAGCCGAAGCGTAAAGTTAAGTAAAAGAATAGACCATGACTATTTGTGTAAAGTTTTATTGAAGGAATTTGTATTAGAAGGAGAGAGAAATATGCTGGCCATATTATTGAGTTTTATGCTAATTAAATGATATGAGTGGCACAGTCTAAATTAAATAAATTTTCTAGTATCTTAGGCATAAGACTTGTAGTGCGAAGGGTAGATAAACATAGTACATAATAATATAAGCAAGAAAGATTCAGAGAGAAAGCGCACACAGCTAAATTAGAATAACGGCATATAAGGTATAGAGAAAAAATAAAGACACTTAAAATAAAGAGAAATTAACAGCATATGATTACAATGGCACAACATTCATTTACAATGTGATATAGAGTTTGGACTGTGTAATTTGGACCCAAGGCAATTAATATTTTTAACTCTACTGTTAAAAATAACCAATCAGTGCTATTTTAAAAAAAAAGTTTTGCATTAAATATTTCTAATTTTTTTAAAGTTAAAATCCCACCAATAAAAGGTTGTAAATCTACAAAATATTAATTATTATCAAGGATAAGCATATAATGGGTCTGCAATAAGTGACTTGAATAGAACAAGAGCTGGTCTAAAGAAGGCTCACCCCTTTTCTTATACAACCTGGGTTGGTTGTATTTGGGAGAATACTAATTACTAATCTACTCTCATACTGTCTAGCCCTTTCCAAGGATTAACTAACCTGAGATCCTTCTAGTCTAGAGACCAAACATAATATTTTTTCCAATTTATGACTTCCAGAAGGATCAGATTTCAAATGCCAGTGATGAAAATCATTTGCCACCTAAGCACTTCCATAAACATTAACCAACTTAAACTTGCCACCAGCTGATTGAAAAAGCAGAGATGATATCAGATCAACCATACAGATAAGCAATAAAGGAGACCTGATAGATGTTTAATCGGTCTTCCAAAAATCACAGTATTATGAACACACAATGAAGAATTTTGCAATTTTTATATCACCTATATTTCTTTTATGCTATAGTAACTAATACTTAGAAGTTCTGTTTTTTGGAATAGTGCAAATTAATAAGACAGTGAATCAACATTTTATAGCATAGTAATAAATTATGTTGAAATCGAGAAATTATTTTTCTAACACTTTTAAAAAAATCATTACTTTATAAAAAAAAAAAAAAAAAAGAAAGAAAGAAAAAACTTACCAATAAACACCGTGCTACATTGCACCCAAGGGTTCCTGAACCTAACAAAAGACACTTGGTTGACATAATCAGCTCCAGATTTAATTCAGGAACAAGACGCCACCTCATAAGTTTTAGATTGAGATCCACGGCAGATTCTGATAATCTAGAAAGAAATATTAACAAGTTAAATATTTAATATCTACATTACTATTATTTAAACCCAATTTAAGAGGGGTTGCTTAAGGGTCAAAGCTGAATAACTGAGAGGAGACCTCCACATAGCCTTTAGAGGAATGCAGAGAACCGACAAGGGCTTCTGACCTAATGTCCAATCCTCACCTTCTCATGGTGTACCCTGTTAGGTATCTACCTGGATACTGAACAACCGAGGATGGGCTGGCAATTTGGGATTTAGCCGGCCAAATTGTATTCTTATTGGTTAAACCAAAATAAAAAATGATGGTACGACATGACAAAATATTATGCCGGCTGGGGTGTCGCCCGGTTAAATAAGGCCCCCGTTGTTTTTGCCAGGGATCCAGGGCGAACAGCAAAAAGTCAGCTACTGGAACAAATCTGAAAACAAACCCCAACTCAACATCACCAGAGTTAAAGATCGGTACTATCAACATAAGAAGCCTGAATGGCAAAGAAATGGAGCTAGATGAGGAATTAGATAAGTACCAGATTGACATAATAGGGGTGACAGAAACAAAAAAGACAAAAACTGGTGAGATCTTTCTCAGCAATAAATACAAAATGTTATATTCAGGCAATGACAATCAAGGAAAAGAAGGAGTAACCATAGTATTCAACGCTAAATATGAGGCTAATCTTCTTGAATGGCAGGCAATTTCAAGTAAAGTGATGTGGGCAAATATCAGAATGGGAAACTGGACAATGAGACTTATTTGTGCCTATGGTCCCACAGAAGGTTCTGCTAATGTAGAAGTGGAGGAATTTTTTGAGGTTTTAGAGAAAGCAACTGACACAATGAAAAACGAAAAGTTGGTCCTTGTTGGGGGATCTAAATAGCAGAGTAGGAAATGATGGTCAGATATGCAAAAATATTTTGGGAAAATTTGGAGAAATGGGCAAAGCTAATAATAATAATGGCAAATAATTGTTGGATTTCTGCTCAGGACATGGACTGGATCTCATCATAAAAATGTGCACAAATAATTTTTCCAACATAAAAATGTGCACAAATTCACACGGAGAGAAGATGCCAGGAATAAGAAAAGTCTCATTGACTATGTTATTGTTGATAGTGATGTTTTCTCTCTGGTGCAGAACACAGAGGATTTGAAATTGGAAGTGATCACCATTTAGTCTTGAGCAAGATAAAATTGAATTTCATATCGAAAAGAATATGTAAGAAGGTTTTAAAGCAAATAAAACTTGAGCAGCTCTCAGATGTGAACTATAGACTGAAATATACAACAGTCTTCAAGAAAAAGTGAAAGAGTTTAAGAACAGGAATCAAACCTTGGAGATTCAGTGGCAAACTCTGAAGAAAACATTGATTGATTCAGGCAGAGAGGCATGTGATGAGGTTACCTGCTAGGATAGAAAAATCAGAACTCCATGGTGGACACAGGAAGTTAAATAGGCAGTGAAGGAAAAGAATAAAGCATATCAAAAGTTTGTGGCAAACAAGTCAGCTTATGCTCTTAGAGAATACAGAGACAAATGTAAGAAAGCTAAACACTGTGTAAAACTAGCTAAACAAGTCATGAGAGGACTTTGGTAAGAACATAGAAAATAAATATCAAGAAGGTGGCAAGATATTCTGGAGGTTGTTGAAGAAGCTCAGAAATGGAGGAAAGAGTGTGGTAAAAGGAATTAGAAATTATAAAGGTGATATAAAAACTGGAGAAAAAAATATCCTTGAAGTATGCAGTAAGTACTTTGAAAAATTGCTAAATGAAACAATCAGTGACAGCACAGTGGTAAAAAAAACACTGACCATGCATGCAATCAGGAATACATATCGATACTTGAAGTAGAAAAAGCCATCAAAAGCCTGAAATGTGGAAAGGCAGCTGGAGTAGATGATATTCGACCAGAAATGCTCAAGTATGGAGGTATAAAAGTCTTACAGACTTTTATACCTCCATACTTGAAAAGATGGAGTGTTCTCTGCCAGGTTGTCAGGAAAAAGATCCAGAGGAAGACAAAGATATAGGTGGATTGATAAATGTATCTTTCTATCTTCTAACAATAAAACGTGTTAGAAGATAGAAATATAAGATCTGACAATGTAGGAGCCTTGACAGATAACAGATTGATTTGGAGGAAAATTGTAGATAGGAAGTTAGTAATGATGTAAATATTTCATATAGTACTATCATATCCTATACACCCCTTGAGGGTAAATGTCAGGAATTTGATGATGATGATGACGATTTAAGAGTAAATTTTGGATTATGAAATTTAAGGCACTTGACAAACAACTGACAAAATATACAACTATAAAACAATGGACAGGATCCAGAGTATTTATTAAGTTTATTCCTCCCCCCTCCCTCTCGAAAAAAAAAAAAAAGACCACTAAAGAGTGAGAAACAAAATAAATTTAAATGAATATCTTGATTTACAAATAAATAACATCAATGTAATTATAGTATGCATGGATGACGTAACAATGTGTGTAAGATGTTTATATTGCACCAAGCATACTGAAAAGATCCATTACCCCTCCACCATCTTGAAGGCTACAGCAATAAAAGAAGTTCTGCAGGCTGCTTGTCAAATAATGCACGGGACTGAAGAAGATGGTAATGCATTAGAGGTCTCTTAATCAGCTGGTACATAATCTCTCTACCATCTATACTGTGAGGCCATGACTGGATAGAGGCTGTGTAATGGTAGGCAGGGAACACTGCTGAGACCACATTATGGCAGGAAGCCTGAATGCATTGATGACATGTCTAAGAGTCTGCATCCGCTCACTGCATGTTCTCCTCCCTGGCTTTGTTTCTCTTCACCTTTGTAGTACCATCATGAGAGTAAACCTAAAAAAGATAGTGTTACTATGGCTAAATGAAATAACAAACCTCACTCAAATAATTCCCAAAAAAATGACACAAATTCCAGATTCACTTCACTAACATTTGTGGCATAATCACTAGCCTAAATTATGCATCACCACCTGCAGACATCCAAATCTGGTTGGCTGAGTGGTTAGTGTATCCACTCTCCAGCCAAAAGGCTGGGGGTTCAAATCCCGCCAAGGGCATGGATGTTCGTGATTGTCTGTGAAAATACTAGTGGTGGTAGTTGGCGTTGGTGTAGTTGCAGCTCTGTAGTTGGTGAATTGAGTGGTGGAGACAGAGGTGTAGAGTAGGCGCTCTCCCTAAATGAGTCTTTGGACTGCCTGGAGGTGCATGTAATAATAATAATAAAAACCTGACCTGTTTCTTACTGGGTCCCAAAACTACCATAGCCCATTTTAACTGATCAATGCTTGGTCTAATTTCTTCCACCACAAAAGCGGTACATGTGTGTGATCTGATATTCTTCCTTGTAAGAGAATGCTTAATCTCAAATCTCCCCTTGACCATCTGTTGCTTAAGATTTCCTTATATCATTGTCTGAGTCACCAGGAGGTGACTATTCCTTTTGAGAGTTCAAATTAGATCACAAGTTTCATCTATTGGGGAACATCCTTCTTCCCTTAACTACCATTCACAACTTTGTGTAGTTTGGCACTAGGTGGTGCTGTAGTGGAATGAAGGCAAAAAGAGATCTCTTCAAGCAGAGAGAGAGAGAGAGCCTTGATTTTTTTACCTCCTTTCCATGGTCAAACTAGTGTTTCCATTCTCCAGATCCACATACTTATTGTAATCTTGTTACAGAAATTATCCATGTTGGAATGGAGGTTTTTCATTCTTCACTCTGTTCAAAATTCTCACCCTATTATAAACCAAGGCATGACTTTACAAAAAAATGTGCTTAACTATCAATCTATTACTTTTGCCCCAATGTTGTCCAAAGTAATAGAGGAGTTCATTAACAATCAACTTCAATACCTGAAGAATTTTCAAATAATTGGCAACCACCAATATGGATTTCCAAGCAAGATCTAAAGCAGATCTCTTGGCATACCTCACCCACCTCTGGACATGTGCTGCAGAAATATTTGGAGAAATGTATGTGGATGCACTTGATATTTCCACAGAATTTAATAAGGTCTAGCATCAAGGACTTCTCAGTAAATGGCCATCTTATTGGCCATTTGCCATCTTTTTGTAATTTGATTGCTAGTTTCCACTCAAGTCATTCATTATGGGTAATGGTGGACGGTTGGATTTTCTTGCAAATGTTCCTCAGGGAACTGTTATTTATCCATTCTTTCTTATATATAATGGATGACCTGCTCTCACTTACTTCAAGAATAGTCAAATTCTATTCCTAGTTTTGCTGCTGATAGCACTAATCATACAACAAACCTTGCTATATTTAAATATAGCAAGTGTCAAAATCACCTATGATTAGCATCCTAAAAACTGATCTCCACACCATCCTTCATTTGGACAATAACCTAGTCACCTTCAATGCTCCCAAAGCATTGCCAGTTTTCTCATAAAAAAGACCTTAGTTCTTTCTTCATAATGCTCAATTTAATAGTCAAGACCAGATATCTATTCCTGGACTGCCTTTACACTTAAGTCTTTCTTGGTATAATCACTTACTTCTATATCATCTTCAGCTTCCAAAAAACTTGAAATCCTCTCAAGATGAAAAGGATGCCAAGTTTCTTACTCTCTGCAAATCTCAAATCTGTCCAACCTTGGAACAATGCTGTCACATTCAGGATGGTGCACCTAAGATCCCTCTAAAAATTCTAAATGTTCAGAAGAGAGCAGTTCAGATGACTGATGATCCATCTCTCAGACTCTTTTCAGCCATTATCTCAAAGATGGTCAGTTTCTGTAATGTGTCACTGCTACAAATATTTCCATTGCCGTTGGGCAGCAAACTAGCATCCATTATTTCTGGTAACCTACACAAGCAACAGCTATCCAACATCCTTTTACATTTGACTGCTGACTCAGTGAACCTGCTACTGACATTTGTTTTTTTATTCTATCTACCCAAGTTCCAAGGAATATCCTTACCCATGAAGTATTTTCCTAGGACTACAACTACCAACTCTTTAAAAAGAATATCAACAGATTACTTTGCTCTTAACCCCAGCCCACATGACACACAGACATGTACACAGCATTTATTTGCTATAGGCCTTATAGCCCCTCGTGTATGAGAGCAATATATGTATATTTAAAAGTGCACTGTATGCAATCAACTTTGCAAATCAAGCTAATTATCTAAAAGGGACCCACAGACATCTCTGTAGAATTACAAGAGTTTTTTTCCTTAGAACAAACAAAATTTCAGAATAAATTTCTTATGGAATAAGAACTTTTTAATCCTCTTTCCTTCAGCATTGGTCACTGAAATCAAATCAGATAACTCATATCTTCTTTTTCTTGAAAATAAAAATTATGCACAATACTGAAATCCTGTCTGGTTCCTGCATATCTTAAATATTCAATATTTCCTTAAAAATATCTATTACTTTCTGTTCTATTTGTTTCCTACAAAAATACAGCACAAATATAAAGCACCTCTTTCTTCGGAAAACTTCTTTGCTATCCTTGAGTATAAAAAAGTTAATTTCTTCCATGTTTTAAAACATTTAAACCAGAACAAGTTCACTGCTCAATGTATTCTAAAGGAACCGTCTGTTATTTTGAGAACTTTTAATCCACATTTTGAACTTAGCTTCCTTTAAAAGAAAATTTAACCATTAATTCAAGAAAAATGTTTGCTTTCTTCTTAATATTATTGCATTATGACTTAATAAAACATCCTTTAATTTATACTACATTGCTCCATAACTTCTATCTTCCAGAATGTACTCTGTTCTATCCATATTTGAGAAAGCACGGTACAGCCTGACATGGTGATGGACATCAAATCATCACACTTGTTGTGATGATTACATATATATATATTTTTTAAAATCATAATTTTACTGACTAGGAACACCGAGAAAAGGAAAGATAAAAACTAATTAAAACACAACTAGATTTACATATATATATATTAAAATCATAATTTTACTGACTAGGAACGCCGAGATAAGGAAAGATAAAAACTAATTAAAACACAACTAGTTTCGTCGGAACGGCGACTTCTTCAGGTCTATAAATTATCACAAAACTGGAAAAAATAGCAAGATAAAACATAGACTTCTCATATAAACAAGTTAGGAATAACAACAGTCAAATTTGAACTAGCATCCACGTGGCAGGTCTAGTGTGGGGTGTTAGTGAGTGGCAACTATCTCTAGAGAGCGCCAGAATTGAATCACTGCACTGTGAGAGTCAGGTAAGCTATAGCTTAGATTACTGTTCATGTGTGAGAGATCCAGAACTATTTCTTTTGATTCTAAGATGCGTCTTTCTAGTTCGTCAGCGTATTTATGGATATTAGTAGAAAGATTCCAGTTTATCTGGTGTTGACGCTCTTCTAAATTAGAGTTGGCAGAGAAAAGGACATGACTGGAGAGGGCACTTGCACGGCTTCTTTTGTAAGATATATCACGTTGATGCTCTTCGAGATGTAGTGAGACCGACTTATCGGTTTGCCCATAATATGGTTTTCCGCAAAGTTTTACTTCACTACCCTACCAAAACTTCGTTCTTAACTGAGTCAACCCAAGCCAAAACACAACCAACTTCAGTTCCCAGGAGTTTCCAAAATCATCTGCAATTGTGGAAAACCATATTATGGGCAAACCAATAAGTCGGTCTCTTACTACATTTCAAAGAGCATCAACGTGATATATCTTACAAAAGAACTCATGCAAGCGCCCTCTCCAGTCATCTCCTTTTCTTTGCCAACTCTAATTTAGAAGAGAGTCGACACCAGATAGACTGGAATCTTACCACTAATATCCATAAATGCGCTGACAAACTAGATAGATGCATCTTAGAATCAAAAGAAATAGTTCTGGACCCCCCTCACAAATGAACAGTAATCTAAGCTATAGCTCTTGACTCACACAGCACAGTGATTCAGTTCTGGCACTCTCGAGATAGTTGCCAATCACTAACACCTCATGCTAGACCTGCCATGTAGACACCAGTTCAAATTTGACTGTTGTTATTCCTAACTTGTTTATATGAGAAGTCTATGTTTTATGCATTTTTGGAAATTATGGAGACAACTACCGTGTTTGAATAAAAACTTTAGTTTACTATTACTAAAATTTTACAATTCGATGTTTCAACCTTTATGTCAAAGTCATCTTCTGGAGCGTACAAATATACACAAGAAACAAGCTATACTACAATCATACTGGTTCGTTAAAGACACTGACTAACCGCTACCACAATTGTTGGCCTGACCTCTGGTGAAAAAAAAAAAAAAAAAAAATATATATATATATATATATACATCAACGCTAGAGTCCTATTATTTGTGTTGTCTACTATATACATATATTAACATCATTCCAGCCAGTTGGAGTGGAATGGTTTCTAATACTAGCGGATTGGCTAGAGTCCTGACTTAGGTTGAATCTTTCATATTAGGTTGGCTGAATGTGTGCCATCCAGATCCTTGGAATTTTCATACCATCTTTATTGTTGATATTTGGGTGGTTTATCAGGATTTCGCAGGATTCTTTAAATTTTCTTTCGTACCATGTTTTTGTGCGGTGTAAGGAGCAGGTGCTTTTCCAGTTGATTTGGTGTAAGGTGTTAAGTGCATGGTCTGAGAGGCCTGCTTCACCATAATGGTTATATTTAATGTGTCTAATGCGTTCTTTCTTGCGTATAGGGATTGTCCGTCCTGTTTCACCAATGTACGGTAAGTTACAGGTGCAGCGGATGCAATAGACTCCAGGATGTGCTAATGGGAGGAGAGGATCCTTAGAGGAGCTGAATATGGTTTTAAGTTTAGTGAGTGGTTTAAAGGTGGCATTGAGGTTATAATGTTGTAGGATTCTGTTGATTTTTTCCGATAACCCTTTAATGTATGGGATGGCTATGGTTTTACTGTAATCTAGATTCGTTTTGTTGTGGTTTTATAGAGTATTTTATTGACAGTATTTTTGTTATAGCCATTGTTTATGAATGTGTCACTAATGATTTTTAGTTCTTGTTTCAGGGCTTGCTGGTTAGAGCAAATAGTTGTGACTCTGTTTTTAAGGGTGTTTATGACTCCATATTTTTGTGCTGGGTGGTGGTATGAATTCGCATGTATGTATTGGCCCATGTGTGTCGGTTTTCGGTAGACCATGAAGGATAGACTGCCTGAAGGAAGACGTGTAACTAGTGTGTCTAGGAACGGGAGCGAATTTTGGTTTTCGATTTCGATGGTAAATTGTATGCGTTCGTGTTGTTTGTTTAGGTGGCTGAGGAATGTGTTTAGCGTTTGTCAGGTCAGGCCAACAATTGTGGTAGCGGTAAGTCAGTGTCTTTAACGAACCAGTATGATTGTAGTATAGCTTGTTTCTTGTGTATATTTGTATGCTCCAGAAGATGACCTTGACATAAAGGTCGAAACGTCGAATTGTAAAATTTTAGTAATAGTAAACTAAAGTTTTTATTCAAACACGGTAGTTGTCTCCATAATTTCCAAAAATGCATTTGGATCACCATGCAAGCCTAAAAGAAAGGATTCTATGTTTTATCTTGCTATATTTTCCAGTTTTTGTGATAATTTATACACCTGAAGAAGTCAGCATTCCGACAAAATTAGTTGTGTTTTAATTGAAGTTTTTTATCTTTCCTTATCTCGGTGTTCCTAGTCGGTAAAATTATGATTTTAAAATGTCTACAATCCAAGTAAATACAAGTTACAATATATATATAGATATATTGCTATAGGACAATTTGGGGTACAGTTTGAAAGAAACAATGGGAAATAATAGATTATTTTTCAGATGGATAATCTGAATGACTGTGTGTGTGTGTGTGGTGGTGAGGGGAAGGGCACTGTTTGTCTTCTAAAAAAGGAATGTCGGCAATGGCAAAAAACACAGCTCTGTATTTTAAATTACTCTTTCGCTTATTTGTTAATAATACAGTAATCTTTCATTTATCCAACTCTTCAATTATCAGAATAATTGAATAACTGAAGTACAATCACATGGAGATCTACAAGAGGACCATTGATATGCAAGGGTAGGTTAATTGAAAGGTGGTTGTTTTGAAGGTAGGATAAAGGGTAGATTACTGTGGTTCATATGGGGTAACAGGAGACCAGTTAGTTGCTAAAGATGCAAAGTTAGGTAGTGCTGATGTCAAGTCCCTTCAAAAAGATATTTAAATAGACTTTTAGCTTGGGGAATACTTCACTTTAAATAAACTTTCAGCACTTGTCAATATCCCACAGGAAGTCTGTGGCTGAAAATAACAGACCAATCAGTATCTCAGTGGTGATGGTAAAAGTACTGGAAAAGTTGGTCAAAAAGAGAATTCAGGAATGGGTGTATATGATTTAAACAGGCTGACAGTATGGTAAATCATAATGGATGTCAATTTAATGTTGTGTATAAGAACAAAGTGTAAAATTATGCATTTTAGGATACAAAGATTACAAGCTGTGTACAACATTGAGGGTACTGGGCACTCCAGGAAATTGGTGAAGCCAGGGATTTGGGGATAGTAGTAATAGGTAGAAATTGAAATTTTAAGGGCATACTGCTAAAGTAGCCAGGGTAAGTAACAGGATTGCTTGGTTATTGATAAATAAGCAGAGATAAAGAATTTTCATTCATCTTTATAAAGCCTTGATATGACCAGACAGATTACTTTGCTGAAGTCTGATCACCTGGGTTTCTTGGGGGATGAGGAGGTGGTGAAGAGGATCCCGAGGCGAGTGACCATGATGGTGAGTGGTCCATGGAATGCTTCCTATGAGAATAGATTGAGGGTTTGTTAGTTGTAAAAGTTGGTAGATAAAAAAAGGAGGGGGGGGGAGAATATGATAGAAACATTTAAGTTACTTAAAGGAATTTACAGGATTAATACAAAGAAAATATTTCAACATTTGGCTACAGGGGGTAGAATAAGAAGTCATCCCTGGAAGTTAGAGGTAAGAGTGTGGTTAACAAGAGCGCGAGGACTAGACTTTTCACTTGGAGAATGATTGGAATGGGTTGCCTGAGTCAGCTACGGGTGCTTTGTCTGTAACGGTTTCAATGAGAGGTATGACAGATACCATACTGTACTAAAAGGAAGGTAGGCAATGGCATAAAATAGTTTGAGTCTTTCACCTGAGTCACAGGGCTCCATGGAGGCACCTATGCAATAATAATCTTAATTGTGAACTAGATGGAATGTGATGGTGAAATTCAGAGTCAATAACAAATGAAGTTATTCAATGATATTTATTTCCTTCATTTCATAAAATGTGATATAAAAAAAAATATCACACAGAGCCGATATGCTGGAAGGAACTGTCAGGGAGACCTGGATGATCAATGGAATTGACATTCGATATGTTGGTCTTTTTCCAGGACCAATAGCTGATACCACTGTACAGAACTTTTTACAGTGGAATACAACTAATCTGTCAAAAGATTTTGCACACAACATGTGATTTTGTCTTTGAAATCTGCTAGGTAAAGAACTTTGTCCTGATATGCTTTTAAGAAAACCCCAAAGTCAAAAGTCACAGGGATTAAGGTCTGGTGAACGAGGTTGCCATCTCATAGAAAATGAGCAATTGATTTCTCTATCCTCTGTGAAATGTTGATGCAGTAACTGTTGAACTTCATGTCCTGGGTGAGGAGTTGCTTCATCTTGCATCAACATCATTGTGTTCAGGCACCCTCTTTCCTGCATGATGAAAATGCTCAATATGTCCTGATAATGTGTAGCTGTAACTGTGCAGGTCACAGGTCCAGTTTATACTGCCTTACGGCTCAGTTGGTATGCAAAATTCACTATCTTTCCTTGCTCACAGTGTCACATTTCCCCTGTCAGGTGTTTTTTTTTTTTGAACTTTTTTTTTATTGATAAAATTTCTTCCCCGCGATCTGATTAGGGTATCCACCAAGTCTGAGGGTATTTTGTCTACTGGTTCTCTTTACAGACTGCTCTGAATAGGGGTACTTTAACTTGAACACCCTGCATTTTCTGGGATGGCCTATTGTTTCAGGCTGTTTATTATTTCTGATTGATATATAGAATTAAAGGCTTTTTACAAAGACAAAATATGCAAGAAGATGACATTTACTTCTATTCTATTACTTGGATATGTGTATATGGTCCATTGTAGAGAATCTTGCTATAAAGCTTGCTTGTTCGTATGGCTGTGCTATCAATAGCTATAATACTGGCTTATAGCTATCGATAGCATCTCTGCTTTTATTTTTATTATAATAAAATAACTATTGATTTATGCCATTGCTATGGATTTTTTTCTAGTTAATATATCACTGAACATATCCAGTAAAAATTATTTGAAAGGTTTTTGGAAGGAAGGGAGATATTATTATTATGTGACACCTCCAGGGAGTCCAAAGACTCATCGAGGGAGAGTGTGTGCCAACAGCATCGAACGATTGAACCCCTTTCAACTACTAACCGTGCTCAAACTTGCTTAACTTTTTTCATGAGCCATTAGTAGTAGAGGCTCTACCAATCGACCAACCTTTGCTGGCATATGATAGAGACATACAAATTAAGAGAATCTGATTTTATGTGTTCTGCTAGTATACCATCTTCAACAGGACTTTTCTTTGCTGATCTGAGAACCTTCCATAATTACTCTGTTATGACTGGTGATCTACCTCATCTAAATTTAATGTAGGATTTGCATGTTTCGCTTCCTTTGTATAGGTCACTATAAAATTACTGCACATTATTTTGCCTCTACTATATTGTACTACTCTAATCCTTATTTATTTTTTATTTTTTCACTTTTGAGGTGTGTGTGTGTGTGTATTTTTTTTTTTTTGCTCTGCTGTCACACTGTATTAATGCAGGCTACTTTAAGTTTGAAGAAAAAATTTATAAACAAAATAATAGATTAACAATGGGCAGCCCCCGTCTCCAATACTAGCCAACATTTTTTTCAAGGATTTCGAAGAAAAGGTCATCTCTACTGCTACACTTAAACCTAAAATCTGGCTCCATTATATGGATGACATATTCCTTATTTGGGAATACGGTATAGATAATCTTCACATTTTTTAAATCACTTAAACAACTTCCACCCAAACATCAAGTTTACCATTGAAATTGAAGAAAATGGATCTGCTGTTTTTAGACATTAAACTTACTAAGATGTCTGACTCCTTAAAAATCTCGATCTTCAGAAAATCAATGCACACGAATAGATACCTGCATGCGTCCTCACACCCCTACCCAAAAGTTAGGAATGATCTCCACTCTGGCTCATCATGCCAGGTCTGTATTGTCAGATGAGGAGGAGTTAAGAAATGAACTACAACATCTCAAAAGAACCTTCACAAATAATGGCTACTCTTCAAAAAATCAATAAACAACTATACTGCCGTCCTCAAAACAACACAGAGACACAGGAAAACCCCAAGGGTTATATCTCTTTACCATACATCAGCTCGCTCTCACAGAAACTAAGAAGAATTTTGAAAATATTTAATATAAAATGTTCTTTTCCACTCTTCCTAAACTCAGATCAATTCTAAGCCAACCAAAACAGGCTCACAACCATCTTCAGTTTCCAGGTGTATATAAAATCATATGTGACTGTGGGAAGCAATATTATGGCCAAACTGAGAAGTCCATCCTCCTACATCTCAAAGAACATCAGAGAGACATCGCTTATAGTAGAACCAGAGCAAGCGCCCTCTCAAACCATGTCGTGTTCTCAGTGAACACAAATAATGAAGGCCACCAACACAAAATAGACTGGAATACAACATCAAACATTCATATATGCCATGATGAAGTAGAACACCACATAGTTGAATCCAAAGAAATTATCCTAATCACATAAACAGTAACCTTAGTTATAGTTTGGCAGACCCACATAGCTCTGCTATCAGATACTGGCACACTCATGAAGTCACATGCTCACATATGCCTAACAACAGAACTTTAGCCCGGACTGTAGCTTCAGTTCAAACTTAATTCCAGTTCATAGTCTGTTATTGTAGTGGTACAATGTTTTTCTTTACGGTGTTTTTTATGTTTGCTTTTAATGTTCTCACACCTGAAGAAGTCAGCATTCCGACTAAACATGTTGTGTGTTAAATTAATTTATCTAATTTTCAGAATTCAGTCAGTAAATAATATGAACACACACACACACACACACACACACACACACACACACACACACACACACACACATGGAGAGCCTGTGTAGCTCAGTAGAAGTGGCATTTGCACTCTATGGCACTTGACCACACGAAGGAACTTGGCGGTTCAAATCTAGTTGCCGACTAGAGGAAATTTTTGCAGGCCTGGTTTGCCAAGTGGTCAGCCTGTCTGCTCTCTAGCAGTTGTGTGTTCAAATGCCGCTGTGGGCATGGATGTTTGTGATTGTCTGTGAAAATACTAGTGGTGGTTGTGGGCAGTAGATGGAGATGTGCTATGGTTGGTATATTGAGTGGTGGAGACGGAGGGTTGTGGAGTGGGTGTCCTCCCTCGAAGAGTCTGGGGACTCCCTGGAGGTGTCATGTACTAATATTAATAATATATATATATATTCTCCCCCATTCTGTGTAACCGTTGTCTGATCATTTTCAGTGATATTTTTTGTGTTCTATTATGTTTTGAACCGTTCTTATATTTTCTGATGCCATTACTCATTTCTAAAACATAATAGAAAACAAAAAATATACTGAAAATGATCAAACAAGGGCTACACAAAATGAAAAAATAAACAAAAAAATATATACATATATATATATGGATCTCAAAACTGAAAAATAAATAAGGATTAGAGTAGTAATGAAGTAGTAGGAATAAGCCTGATTTATTCATACTTCTTTCTTTCAATGTTCCTTCCATTATTTCCTCAAACTTTTCTTTATGGTTTAGGTTAGACCCAGTGGTTATTTCATTACCAATTTCAATTCTTCTCTCTTCACATTGATTTTTTATCTTACTCTTGCTAGCCTATTATCACTATCTTCTGTTTTCATGTTCTTCATCATAATACAATTTAATTTAATCAATTTAACAGAATAAACAAAGATGGTATCAGTAGGGATTCAGGTGAATAACTTTATATGGAATAAAAGAGAAATTAGTGAAAACACTAAACTATCAGTTACATGTTCAAATAAGGATATGATAGCTGAGTTCGAAGTAAAACAGTTGATCAAAGATTAAGATCACAGGTATGAGAGCTCTTATTAGGGGGAGTGAAGAGGTGACATCACTGGCAGAATATTATTAAAAATGAAGATATTAGGAATGATCATAATTTTTTATTCAAGAATGTGTAAGCAGAGCTAATCTCAGGTGGTATAGTCACTTAAACAAACTAAAAAAAGAAAGATTAGCAAAGGTTTGATGCTAGGATGGCAGAAAAGTGACCCAAATGCCTGAGAAGACTGAAATATAAGATATTTCAGTCTTCTGCTGGAGACCTAGCAGATAACTGACTAATTTGGAAGATAATTGTCTATAAGAAGTTAATGATAATGTCAACTTTTCATGTAGTAAGATCATAGCATTCTGTACATTCCTTGAGGATGTATATCAGGAATATGATGATAATAATTTTTTACTAAGTAATTTAAGGAAATTACAACGTCAACTAGGATATACACTAAAATAAATTTTAATATACTTCAATATTTCGGCAACGTCACATTGCCATTTTCAAGCAACTTAAGAACAAGACACGTGCACGCAGGCACAACAAACAGTAAATGAGGAAGAAGCAGGAAGCTATTATTTCTCCTTAAGTCCTGATGGTGCCCCATAGTGGGCAATGTTAGTATTCTTGGGTGAATGGGCTGAAGGTCTTCTGATGTAGGTTTCCCAAATTTGAGGCAGTATCATGCAGCCAAATTTGTTGAGGTTTGGATTGTTTCTTAGGGCTGAAGCTGATTCCATGAAAAGCCCTTCATATTTGTATTTACTACAGTGTACTATCGTGGCTTTCTTCCACCGTATTCTATGGCAGGTATCCAGCGCATGGCCAGCAAGACCAGAGTGGCTGTATTGGGTGAAACCGGATGTAGTCCTTGTGTTCTGAAATTCTGATATTGGCTGTCCTGCCTGTTTGGCCAAAGTAGGACAGCTTACAGCTGCAAAGGACCTGGTATACACCAGGTAGGTCTAGGGGTGGGAGGCTGGTCTTTAGTAGAGCGGATAAGGGATGCCAATTTTTTATAGGGTCTGTAACAAGAAGTTAAGTCATGTTTTTTTAAAATTATTGTAATTTTTTCCGAGGTGCCCTGGATATAGGGTATGGCGATGATGGATTTAGAGTAATCCTTGTTGTGAGGGGGTGGGGGGTTGTGGTTTACTGGTTTCAATATTTTTTGGATTTTTTTTTGGGGGGGGGGGGGTTAGCCATTGGCTGAGAAAGTGTTGAGAATGTGGTTTACTTCTGTGGTTAGAGCATTGTCATTTGAACAGATAAGTTTAGCCCTGTTGTGTAGTGTCTTAATGACTCCATATTGTTGCGAGGAGGGGTGGTGGGATTGTTGGTGAATGTATCTGCCTGTATGGGTCAGTTTTCTATAAACTGAGAAAACCAAGGTTTCATCAGGCTGGCGGGTGACTAGTGTGTCTAAGAAAGGAAGGCAGATGTTTTTTTTCTTCTTCCAGAGTGAATTTGATTCTGGGGTGTTGGTTGTTTATATGTGTTAGGAAGGAGAGAAGTGCATCGGAGCTATGTGGCCAAATAGCGAACAAATCATCAACATAGCGAAGCCAAATGGTTGGTTTTTGTGGAGCAGAGTTTAAGGCTTTCTCTTCAAAAGTCTCCATATAAAAGTTACCAAGGGTGGGGAGAGTGGAGAACCCATGGTGTCCCCTCTATTTGTTTGTAGAATTTTCCTTGGCAAACAAAATAGCCTGAGTTCATTGTGAACTGAAAAAGGGCTGATATCAGGAGGAAATTTAGCTTGGATTAGTTCTAAGGATTCTTTGAGTGGGACATTTGTGAACAAGGAGGAGACATCAAAACTGACCATTATGTCAGTGTGTTTGAGTGCAAGGTTCTCTATGCTAGCTTTGAAGTGGGCTGAGTTTTTTTATGTGTGAAGGTGTGTTGTCAGTATAGTGTGAGAGAGCTTTGGCCAAATGTTTAGCTAGTTTGTATGTGAAGGAATCAATGCTATCCACTATGGAACGTAATGGCACATTTTCCTTATGTATTTTTGGGAGTCCATAAACACCAATACAGCCACTCTGGTCTTGCTGATCATGCGCTGGATACCTGCCATAGAATACGGTGGAAGAAAGCCACGATAGTACACCGTAGTAAATACAAATTTGAAAGGCTTTTCATGGAATCAGCTTCAGCCCTAAGAAACAATCCAAACCGCAACAAATTTGGATGATACTGCCTCAAATTTGGGAAACCTACATCAGAAGACCTTCAGCCCAATCGCCCAAGAATACCAACATTGCCCACTAGGGGACACCATCAGGACTTTAGGAGAAATAATAGCTTCCTGCTTCTTCCTCATTTACTGTTTGTTGTACCTGCGTGCACATGTCTTGTTCTTAAGTTTCTTGAAAATGGCAATGTGACGTTGCCGAAATATTAAAGTATATTAAAATTTATTTTAATGTATATCCTAGTTGACATTGTAATTTCCTTAAATTACTTAGTAAAAAATGCATAACCAACGTCTAAGCCTTTCCACGAGAATTACGATAATAATAATGATGATGGTTCCCCCCCCCCCCTCACATAATCCAGACCTCTAGCAAACCAAATATGGAATTTTTAAAGCCACTTCAGCCTTCCAATAAGAAGAGTGACAATGAAATTTATTTCCCTATCTAAAGGCGTTTACAAATATCCATGCTCATGGTGAGATTCAAACTGCAGCTTGCTGGATGGATTGTTAGTGGGTAAACAAAATCCACTTGGCTAACAAGACCCGCAATGATACCCTGTAATTTAACACTAAAGAAACAACTGCTCACTAACATAATTATGTTAAACTATGGTGAGGTGTTTATTATGTACATTAATGTAAAATATATATATATAAAGCAGTAATAACAATTTCTTATAAAATAAATAAATAAATGGTAACTGTTATGAGGATTTAAGGGTAACTACAATTATGATGCATTAAACCTACTATGTACAGAATTTCAGGGCTGCTAATTATAACAAATTCAGCAAATTCAGGTTATTGCTTAGAGCTATGCAATGGCATAATAAACTGCTGGGGCAAGATGTCTGCAGTAGATGGAAAATGGTATTTGTAGAAAGTAGGGGAAGACTGCATTTCTAGAATTAGAAGAATAAACAAGCAGGAATTAAATGGATGAGTAGCATCATTAAGAAGCTGCAAAAAAAAGTTTGTAGAGGGGAATTTATAGAATAAAAGTGATCTACAAGCTGAGCAGTACAAAATCCAGGCCAGAAGGGAAACTTTTATGGAACACAAAATCAGAGTGTGAGGGGGAATTAGCTCAGCAAGCAAATGGTAATCCCAAAAAAGTTCTTTTAGAATATCACAAGGAAGAATGACTATGGTAGAATAATTTTGACGAATGCTGATGGTAAGAAGGTGACTGAAGCAGATGAAATAGCTGAATTACTGAGTGATCACTTTGCAAAGATGCATTATCAGGTGAAGATACTGCAGTAACAGATGTAACTAAGAAGATGTAGAAATAGATCTAATTCTCATGGCTGTATTTACAAAACCTTTATATGAATGTAGTTATGATACAGTTATCAACATTTACATATTATGAGAATGTGCTACACAACTGGTACCTTCAACAAGAAGTTACTTACGTGAGACAAACATGGCTTTAAGGTTTATATAATTCCATTACATAAACCCCAAGACTGAGGTAACAAATTATTGATTGATCATCTCAGTCAATGAAGGGATGGTAATGACTTAGTAATTTACTCACTTTTTATAGTATAGTGACATCTGTATTGGATAAAGGGAATGTCTACATAATGATACTATTGGTCTTTGCAAAGGCATTAATGCTTTGCAAAGTCATGAAGGAGAGTCCATGAGAAGATATCTGAATAGTGCTATGCTGAAAGGCTCTGTGCTTGGACTGCTACTATTTAATTTATACATTAAATTAGCCAGCCTGGTTGACTGAGTGGTTGATGTATCTGCTCTCCAGCCAGAAGGCTGTGGGTTTGAATCCTGCCATGAGCATGGATATTTGTGATTGTGAAAATACTAGTGGTGGTGGTGGTGGGCAATAGATGGCATCGGTATAGACAATGCAGTTCGCTGTAGTTGGCAGATTGAGTGGTGGAGATGGGGAATTGTAGAGTGCCCTCCCTCGATGAGTCTTCAGACTGCTTTGAGGTGTGATATAATAATAATAATAATTAATGATATATGATCTAAGGGAAAATATTTAATTGTTTGCTGATGATGCAAACTGAATTTAGCAATAGTTAATAAAGATATAGAGATCCTACAGAATGATTTATATAGACTGACAATAGGAGCAAAGGAGAATGTCTGTCAGTTTAATGTAGCAGTTTAATGTAAGGTCATGCATTTTAGGATGACATAGGCTATGCAATAAATATACAGATGAAAATGGGCTGCAAGAAATTAATAAGACTAGGGATTTGGGGGTGCTGGTGGATTCTAAGTTAAAGTTGAGACTATATTGCAAAAAGTAGCTAAAATAACTCATAAGATTACCTGGTTATTCAACATACTGACAAGCAGAGATAAGGAGGTTATTATACCTCTTTATATGGCACTAAGACAGTTCCTCCCCCCCCATCTGCATTAGTGTACACAGATCTCATCACCTGGGTTTCTGTAGATGTGGAAGGGATAGAAAGGAACCAGAGGCAAGTGACCAAAATGGTTGCAGGTCAATGAGATGCTCCATATGATGAGGACAGGTGGAAGATTGTAGGTTACAAAAATTATTTGAAAGGTGTAAAAAGGGAAGGAGGGGAGATATGATAGAGACATACAAGTTACATAGAGATTTACAGGACTGATAAAGGAAAATTTTTTCAGTGCATGACTAGTGGGGAAAACTAGAGATTATAGCTTGGAATTGCATGAGTGTTGTTCCATTGTATAAGGCTTTGATTAGGCCACACATGGACTATTGTGCCCAGATTTGGTCACCTGGTTTTCAGAAGGATGAAGAAATGTTGGAAAGGATTCAGAGGCGACTGACTAAGGTAGCTTCTAACCTCTGGAATGTCGAGTATGAGGAAATATTGAGAAGATGCAACTTGCAGTCTGGTGGACAGGAGGAATAGGGGAGATATGATAGAGACCTACAAGTTATTAAGGGGTTGTTATAGGATCAATGTTGGAGAAGTTCTACAGAAAATAGTGGGAGATCAGGAGAGAACCAGAGGTCATTCCTGGAAACTGTATAAAGAGGGTGTGAGTAGGGGAGTGAGAAGCAGGTTTTTTTCATGCAGAGTTGTGAATGATTGGAATGCTCAAATTCTCTGCAGACACCTGAAAGCGTGGTGTCTGCAGAGAATTTGAGTGTGTTTAAAGCACAGTATGATGAGCTGTGTGCTTGATAAAAGGACCTCCTAGATGAGTCTTTGACTCCATGGGGTCTTGGGTAATAATAATAATAAGGATTTTTGACTGGAGAGTAGAGGATGAGTAGAATAGGTTACCAAATGATGTCAGTGCTTGGTGAAATGTTTAGTAGGCTGATGAGTCTAAAAACATTCCAAAATAACAAATAAATGTATTTATTTCTACAGAAATAATTTACTGAATAGCACTATACAGAGCTATTATAACCATTTTTCATTTAGTAAATGCAATCTCACAGACAGTAATTTGAAATAAAGGACTAATAGAAAATGGATTATCAACAGTATTACTATATATATATATATGAATTACAGAGGCTTACTTTCTTGGATCCATTGCTGAACTAAGATTAACAACTCTAGGACCTAATTTATGGTTGGTATTTTTCTCCCATCCAATACACTGGGGACATTCTGAAAATATTTAATTCATATTATATTATCCATTTATAGCAAAAGGTTTTCAACTTTTATTCTGAAAGTCAAGGGAGTTTTACTTTATAAGACTAGTGAATAAAATTTGAACAAACATGGACTGTTCTTTGTTCCTGTGTAGAAACTTCTTTTAACTTGGTTATACTATAAATCGAAGATACCAAGAAATTATATTCTTGGTTTCATTCTTTATTCAAGAGTAAGCAAACAAAGATTGTGCATGAAGTCACTTAACAACTCCTTCATTACTTCAACCTTGGTATCACTTCTGGGTTTGGCTCCCACTGATAATATCTCAATAAAGGTCAAAAACAGTCTAGGTAGTGGCCTTTCCCACAATGCATAGTATTATGGGATACTAAGACTGATGTAGTCATTAGCCTCTATATACAAGTAGCCCAGACGTGAGGTGACTTCATGTGCAAACTTTGTTTGCTTACACTTGGATAAAAGATGAAACCAAGAATATAATTTCTTGGCATCTTTAATTTATAGTATAACCAAGTGAAAAAATTTTTCAACATCTACCTCTCATCCAGAGTATTTCAGTAATAAGTGTGACACTTTTTGGCTACTTATATATGGAAATATGACTTCTGCATTACTTCAAACTTTGGTGTCACTTCTCGGTCTGTCTCCCACTGATAAGACCCCAATAAAGGTAGAAAAAGATCTGGGCAGTAGCTATTCCCACAATGCATAACATTATACATGTCCATAAGGTATGTGCATTGCATTATGTGATTCTAAGGCAATTGATGTGAAGTCATTAGCCTCTATATATATATATATATACAAGTAGCCCAGTTGTGAAGTGACTTCATGCACAAACTTTGAATAAAGGGTGAAACGAAGAATATAATTTATTGTCCTTGTGTTATATACTAGAGTCTGCATGGTTAGCCTAGTGGCTATGCACTTTGCGTATGCCTGGGGAAGGAGTGTCCTAGGTTCGATTCTCATCGACAACGTGAGGAGCTTAAGGATCTTCCTCAGCCATAGTCAGGTTAGCCGGTCTTGGACCTGGACAGCAGAGTTTTTCATTCTGCAAACAGGCAAACCGGCCCCAAGAATATCGTCCTTAAGGAATGCAGCAGAAGAGTGGAGAACAGGCTGCATTGATACACCAGTAACCTCTCATTAGGAGGGGACTCAACCCATCCTAGATGGAGGAGAAGGATATATACTAGAGTGGCTTATTAATTTTTTAGTGAAATAAACCACCAATTAATTAATTAGTGGTTTATTACAGTTAATATCACAGATTCAGATTTGGGATTTTAATATAAAAATAAGTTAACTTAAGAGATTGCATGAGAGACAAATAAATTTCAAAATTAATATCTTTATTTTCAAACAAATAATATAAGTATAGATTTAGTTTTTTTTTATAGGTATGTATGTGCATAAAATGTTTGTTTTGCAAGCACTAGACAATTCCACTGTATAATTAAAACATACTCTAAAGAGAAAAGTGCCCATAAACTTAACATTAGACAAAGAAATATCACACAAGATCTATTTTCTTCTCTTCAAGATCACAGGTTTGATGAGAACACACAAAGGCAGTTAACTTCAAACTTATTTCTGCTGTCAATAATTGCCATTAAAATATAATTACTTAGCTCATACCTGTTTTTCTTTGAAAAAAAAAAAAAAAATAATAATAATAATTTGTGCGCAACCTTTCCAAGCAAAATATTTTTCTTTCGTGCCTTCTTTAGCATATAAGTTCCTTTTTTCTATATCTTTGGAATACCAAGATCATTTAAAGTTCCCATTTTTCTTCTGGAAACCTTGTCCTTATCCTTGCATTACAAAATGTGTTCATTACTTTCTAATTTGCAATGTTTAACTAGAATTTTACTGCTTAATGTATCAAAAGTAACTATCCATTACTTCAGAAAAAACTATAAAATTATTATCACTTTTGCTAGACTCCAACTTAGTTTTGAAAGAAATTCATTTATTTTGGAGTAACTTTGTTTCCCTCATAATGCTCTTTCCAGCTTTTTTGTTTTGGCTTAAGAATTCCTTTGAACTCTATTTATTTTTTCCTTAAAATTCCAACTTTCAGAATGTATTCTCTGTTTAATCTGCACAACAGCTGTATTATTTTTCTCTCTCTTTTATATCAACTTCCTCTTCGGAAGTACAAACTTCTTGTACAAGAGCATTACTGCCTGGCACAGAAAAATAATGTGGCAGCAAAAAAGCAAAATCATTGCTTATTATGTAAACAAGACTACAGATCTTTACTAGTGCAAAAATATCATTGGGAAGTTCAACAGTTTATTCTCTCAGGTTTAAGTTACAAAAGTTAAATTTGAACCATGTCCTTTTTTACAAATAAATATTGCAATTAAATAGTTTGCAATAAGTCATAACTAAATAAATATTTCCTTTATTAACATTATAAACACATTTCCAATGACAAGAAATAATTCTTATCATTATACTTTTAGTAAATGTTTACATACATATTAAAACTAAACGTTATCCTTTCCTTTTTGATTAACTGAAGTTTGACTGAAAAATACTTTTGCATCTATTCTATAGAAATAACTTAGTCCCAAAGGTTCTTTTATTTATTTATTAATCCACATTCAGCTGTATGGATATTACTGTAAGAGTGAGATGACAAACTAAAAAGAGATAGTGTGCTTTAAAGTAATGCTTATGCATTTTTCCAGAATGCTTTTGAAGTTTGGGATCAGCACAGGTAAAAAATGCATCCATAATCAAGGTGGATACATAAAAAACTGAGTAGAGGACACTTCAACACCTATAATATCAATTAAATAATAGACAAGAAATGATATTAATGCATTAATTATTATTATTACATGACACCTCCAAGGAGTCCAAGGACTCATTGCAAGGACTCTCCCCTACTACTTACTTCTCCTACTACACACAACTACCATTCACACCATCTACTGCACGTCACTGCTACAAATGATATTTTTGTCTGCAAATTGTGTGTGTTGCTGAAAAACCTGAGTTTCTGGGAGAAAAAACTCCACCTCCATATGAGATTGGCTAGCTCACCTTCAAATGACAAAACCCATATATAGAATTTCATAAAATTTCATAGAATTTACAACCGTGTTAAAAGACTTTATTTATTATCCCGATGTTTAGATCTTCACATCAAGATCATCATCTGGAGCATACATAAGTATACAGAACATTGATTGGGACATTTGTAATTTACAAATTGTGTCATTGATTGGGACATTTACAAATGTCCCAATCAATGACACAATCCTTCTCCTACAGAACAAATTCCCTCCAGATATCACGGCGCTTTTTGTGCATGTATTATGGTCGGGTTACTTTGTATGGCAAAACGCCTTCTACTTACAAAAAGAAGGCACAGCCATGGGCTCGCCATTATCCCCCCCCCTATTGCTAACTTTTACGTGGAACATTTTGAGCAACTTTCCCTAGATTCCTCTCCTCTAAAACCCAAAGTCTGGCTTAGATACGTTGACGATGTTTTTGCGATCTGGTCCCATGGCCGCCAGACATTAGACACATTCCTTAGCCACCTAAACAAACAACACAAACGCATACAGTTCACAATTGAAATCGAAAAACACAACACACTTCCATTTCTAGATACACTTGTCACACGTCTTCCCTCGGGCAATCTTTCCTTCACTGTTTACCGAAAACCGACACATACGGGAATATATACACATAAACTCATACCACCACCCAACACAAAAACTAGGTGTCATCAACATGCTAAAAAACAGAGCTCAGACGATTTGTTCCAGTGAACAGACACTGAAAGACGAGTTTAAAATTATCAGTAATAACCTACAAAAAAACGGATACAGCCAAAATACTATAAACAAAATTCTCTACAAAACCACAATAAAAAACAAAGACAAACCAGACTACAGTAAAACTATAACCATTCCCTACATTACAGGAATATCAGACAAAATAAACAGGGGGTACTACAAAAGTACAACCTCAAAGCCACCTTTAAACCTCCTGCAAAATTAAAAAACTTACTCAACTCATCCAAAGACCCACTCCCTCCACTAGCTCACCCTGGAGTATACCAGATCTATTGTACTTGCAACATACCATATATAGGAGAAACAGGACGCATTATTCCTATTAGACAAAAAGAACATAAACGACACATTAAATATAATAATTATGGTGAAGCTGGCCTTTCTGATCATGCCCTGAATACCTTACACAGAATTGACTGGAAAACCACCAGCTGTCAACATCACACTAGAACATGGTATGAACGGAAATTCAAGGAAGCCTGTGAGATTATCAGCAACCACCCCAATCTGAACAACAATGATGGTTTAAAAATCCCAAACATTTGGAAGGTATATATTCGACCTTCCTCACCAAGAACAACTATAAACAGGACTGTAGAAAATCCAGTATTGTAAATCAAAAATAAGAATTGTAATACTAAAAATAGGACACCAATTGTTTCTGAAAGAAAACCATCTAAAAGAATGTTTATCCCTATCATTGTAAAAATAGAATTTAGCTTGATGTAAACATTTATTTTTTATTTTATTTTATTTTATTTTTATATATATATATATTTTTTTTCACCAGAGGTCACGTCAGTAGAATAACATGTGATCAAATCATTGTTTCTCTAGCTTACAGTTAATGATGAAACTCAGCTTGTTCTGTATACTTATGTACGCTCCAGATGATGATCTTGATGTGAAGATCGAAACGTCAGGATAATAAAAAAAGTTTTTTTAACATGGTTGTAAATTCCATAAAATTTTTAAAATGAATGCTGGTCACCGTGTAACCCTAAAAGAAAGGACATATATAGATTCCTTTCGTAACGATGAGAATCAAACTTACGTCTTTTCCATATGAAGGGTGCAATATACCATTGTTCTTCCAATTGCATTACGGATTAATCCTCTACCTAAAAGTAAGGAAACAAAGTTTGCACGTGAAGTATCTTCATGACATGACTAGGCTATGTGTATAGAGAAGCTGCTAACGCAACATCAACTACCTCACTATCTAATAATGCAAAACACACTTCTTTTCAGAAGAGTATACTGCACATTGCATTATGGGAAAGGCCCCTACCCAAAATGGTTTTGACCTTTATTGAGGTCTCATCAGTGGGATGCCAGACATACAAGTAGTAAAAAGGTTTATCACCTTATTATTAAAATATTCTGGATTAGACATGTAAAACTTTTTTTTACTTGGTTATCAAATAAATTATAATAGATATTCTTCTATAATTATATTCTTGTTTTAGATCTCATACTCAAGCATAAGAAAAAGTGCATGTGAAGTATCTTCACAACTGAGATTCTTCGATCAGGTAACCAAAAAAAGTTTGTGCAGTTTTCGATAGAGTTCGCTGCAGTGACTTGTTTTATTTTTTAATGGTTTGCAGAGTGCAATTTTATGTGCATCATAAGGCACAGATATGTGTCAGTCAATCAGTGCACTCTAACTTGGTGTACTCTTTTTCTGTGACTTTGAATCCTTTTAAAATGTCAGTTGAACCTAGTGTAATTCAAGCTTGTTTGCTTTATGAACTTAAACTTGGCTCGAAGGCTTCAGAAGCGTCTCATAAGATATGTGTATGGCATTTGGAAAAGATGGTAGTGGAACATACTGCACAGAAATGGTTTAAAAAATTTGTTTCTGGTGATGAATCGCTTGAAGATGCACCATGTTCAGGAAGATCCTGTATTATTGATAAGAAAGAATTATGTGTGATGGTTGAAAATAATTATGTCAAGAATTTTCACAAATGTTTAATGTGAGTGGTGAAACAATTCGTTTACACTTGCTCATCTGAGAAAATCATGGAAGCTTAGCAAATGGGTTCCACATGCATTATCAGATGACAATAAACTTCAAAGGCTATCAATTTGTTCTTCTCTTCTTTCATGTCATACAAACAAGCAATTTTTGGATTACTTGCTCACTTGTAATGAAAAATGGATCTTGTGCTCTAACAGGAAGCACACTTATCATTGGTTGTCACCAAACGATCCACTACCACACACTTCAAAGGCACTGCTTCATCTTCAGAAGACTATGCTTTGTGTGTGGTGGACTGGAGCGCATTGTCCACTACAAATTGGTACTAGACAATCACACGTGAAATAGATAATTTCGCAATAAAACAGAGATTGAAGTGGAGGTTGTTAAGTTTATTACTGTGTGACCATGGATGATAGATCCTTCGACACTTCTGTGCATGGCAGAAGGCGAATCCATTCTGATAACAGAGTAATCAATGCATTTCATGGGATGAGTGTTTAGTATTATATGTCGGAAAATTAGCTTTTCTTTTATGAAAATTCTAGTTTTTAAAGTGATAACTATTTTGCTTGTACAACAGTTGGAAAATTTTATATATACAGCACGTGATTTCGTGTGCTGGTGACGAATTGGTACATTACCTTATTCCTTTCTCCCCTTCAATATGAATTGACTCTTCTTGGCAATCTGCCAGCGATGGCTCTCACTTCTGTGGTTGCACAGTACTTCTAAAGATGAAACGTTTTATAAAAGTGGAATTTACATACTTGTATCTCATTGGGAAAAAGTTGTAGATTGTGAAAGTGCTTATTTTAATGAATAAAACATTTTATGGACATTTCTGCAGTTGCTTAATTTTTATTATGAAAAACTGCACAAACGTTTTGGTTACCTGATAATACAGATTACAGTAAAACCATAGCTATCCCATACATTAAAGGATTATCAGATAAGATAAATAGAATTCTACATCATTATAATCTTAATGTTACTTTTAAACCACCTATAAAATTAAAAAACATATTCAACTCCTCTAAGGATCCTCTCCACACCCCCATTAGCCCACCCTGGAGTATACTGTATCCCAGTGGTTAAATTCTGAAAGAATAAGTTCTGGGGTCCTATACAAAATAACCAATTGTATTTACCTGTGGATGCTATCCGGGGAAGCTCCAAATTTCCCCATCCCTTTCATCATGCATTCGTAATCAGGTGACTGTTGATACTTACTTTATATACACATTCAAAACTGTAAACAACTGTTGAATAATAACACAATAATATAGGCATAATTACTGTAAAGGGAGAAAAGTCACAAAACAGAAAAATGTTCCTACAAAATAACCAGTTGCATTTGCCTTTGAATGCGATCCACAGGTCGCGTGTCCAGCAAGTCAGCAAATCTTTCCTTTCATTCAGCATATTAATATTATCGCATTGCAACTGATGGGAATTCCGTGTTTCTATGGATTCCTTACAGACCTCTTTCTCTTCAGAAACTACACATTACAAACTCGTTTTGTAATATCACTGTCATCCGAGCTATTTTTCTGTTTAAAGAAGGTACCAATGTACTTATCCATAGTTGAAATATCATATTTACCCGAATATAACTCGCCCTCGTATATATATCTTGCACCCCTAATTTTACTTTTCTAAAAAAGAAATGAAAAAGGTTCACATATACCTTGCACATGAAAAAAAGCTTAAGCACGTTCATGTCAGGGCGACAGTAACTTGCTCCCGTGGTAAACAACACACCTTCCCCAATAGCCACTATACCGCAGAGGAAAGAAAAACAAGTACTTTTATTATGTTAGTGAATAAAGTAAAAGCACTCTGTGTAATATATTTCTCAACAAATAGTGCAATTAGAGACAACTGGGATAAAAATTACACTAATGAATGAATCTTATGTCCCCTCATGCAGAAACTATGCTGTACAGACTCAAGCAAAACCATATGCTGCACTGCCAAACACAGTATCTAACTAAAAACTATTGTTATTAATTAGATGTGTGTGAGTTCGCTCGCCACAAAGCAGCAATAAAATTCAATCGAACGTGTTAAAACTAAGAAAAATATATATGGTGAATGTTGTTATGGCAGTTTCACATATTATTGGAATTCGGTTGAAGAGAGTTAGCATTTCAACTCAATTGTCAGCTTGCTTTTATCTTTCTGTCGTGCAATCTTTTATTTATTTATTTATTTCATGTGCAAACTACAGAAAATGTAAGAGCATACATATAAATGATTAAATGCATACATTTAATGAAGCATTACATTAAAAGAATTGTGATTAAAAGCATACATTAAAAGACAAAAATGCCACTTGCATGAAATATTAAGTAAAAACATAAAATGTCAAATTTCAGTCATCCAGTGACTAATATACTTTAAAGCTGCATTACACTGCATTAAATCTTCTTGGGTACTTATACTATTAATGTCTATTAAGCAGCATTGTAGAAGATGATCCATAGTTTGTGTTTCACCACATGAGCAGTTGTCATTGTCTGTGTAGTCCCATCTGGTCATATTCTGCTTTGATCTGCCCATTTCGGAACGAAGTCTATTCAGTGTCTTCCATCTTTGCCAGTCAAGATGTAAGCCGGAAGGAAGAGATTCATTTAAGTTCAGAGCCTCTGGAGATTGTTCTTGCCACATTGTTAACCTTGTAGCTTTTATGGAATCAACCAATGGCTCCACTGAGTGAATAAAACTTTTCCTTGATCTTAGCCTCTTATGTACTGCAACATGTCCATACAAAGGATGCCGTTCATCATTTAGTTGTTGTTTCCGATCATATCTACCATGTGTAGTCCTTCTGATGTGAGGAGGTGCAATACTAGACAGTGAATATAGATGGTCAATTTTTGTAGGCTTAAAACAACTGGTAATGTGCCAACATGTTTCATTAAGAGCCTTATCAATAATTTTGACATGTGATGATCTTTCCAAAACAGGGCTGGCATACCCGGCTGTCGATAAGCAGAATGCCAGTGCAGAGGGATGTGCAGTACTTGTGGATTTGCACCCCACCGAGATGATGTTAATCGGTGCAGAATATTATTACATTATTACAGAATATTATTATATTTGAGTTTTAGCCGCTGTCTTCTCTATGTGTCACTTATAATTTAGGGTCCTATCTAGTGTAACACCTAGGTAAGTTGGATTTGGATAACTGACCAGTTTCACACTATTCTATTCTATATTCAACTCTCTCCTTCCTTATAGTAAACTGTAAGGGTTTCTAGCTCTTATCTCAAGCTGCTTCTCAATGTCATCAAAGGATTTTGCTTGATAAGCTATTGCCTGGTCATATGCATATACGAAGGTTCTTGACCATGGGTTTATAGGTTGGTCATTAGTACATATATTGAAGAGGAGGGGAGATAGCACACTTCCCTGAGGTAGACCATTTTTCTGGATATGCCATCTGCTCTTTTTTCCTTGAAAAGCAACAAAGAAAATCCTGCTGAACAGCAGCGACCTAAATATCTTTGCCCCAAACCCTCCACTAACCGTGTGTTTGTCATGCTGTTTGTCATGCTGTAAATTTTGACTATAAGCTTTCTAAGATTTAGTGTGTCATATGTGCTGTCAAATCTATAAATACAGCTCCTGTTGCTAACCCCCTTTCAAAGCCATCTTCAATAAACTATGTTAAGTTTAATACTTGTCCAGTGCATGATCTTCCTGGTCTAAATCTTGCCTGTTCTTTTATCAGCACTTTCTCTATTTCTGGACTTAGTCTGTTCAGATTAACCTCTCATACAGCTTCAGTGTTGTGCATAGGAGAGCTATAGGTCTGTAGCTCTTTGGATCCTCAGCAGGTTTACCCAGTTTCAAAAGGTATTACTTTCGTTTGCCTCCATATGCTGGGTATTTTAGCAAATTTCCAACAAAAGTTGAAAAATCCTAACAACCACTCTGTTGCCTTTTCTTCCAGATTCCTTAGTATCTCGTTTCTGATATCATCTATACTGGCAGCTTTTCCTGGTTTTAACTGCCATTGCTGTCTGTTTTGTGTTAGGCTTAATTACCATAAAGGGAGAAAAGTCACAAAACAGAAAAATGTTCCAGGTCTGGGTCTGGTGCATAAAAAAGTTTCGGGGCCGTTCCTAAGAGGGCCCTGGCTGAATTTAACCATTGCCATATCCTCTGCACCTGTAACTTACCTTATATTGGCGAATCTGGATGTACAATTCATATCCGCAGAAAAGAACACAAACAACACATTAAATTTAACAATTTTGGTGAAGCAGGCCTCACAGATCATGCTCTTAACACCTTACATCAAATCAGAAAAGTACCTATTTTATATCATACAAAAACCTGGTATAAATGCAAATTTAAAGCTTGTGAAATTTTGATCAACCATCGTAATCTTAACAATAATGGTGGTATAAAAATCCCAAGAATTTGGATAGCATATATTCAGCCTCCCCTTAGTTCTTTAAGCTTTGCCCCAAACCCTTGTTTTAAGACTCTAAGCAATAATTTCAACTCTTATTGACTACCATCTATACTGTTTTGTTTTAATTTATATGAGTAATTGCATGAGAGCATGTTACTCTTTAGCTTAATATATCTCTTAATGATTTGTAACCAAATAGATAATAATAACAGGACTCTAGCTTTGATACAGTAATTTTTTTTTTTCCACCAGAGGTCAGGCCAGAAGTTTTAATGGTTGACCAGATTACTGTAGCATATCATATAGATTGTAATTAGCTTGCTTTTTTGTATATATGTGTATGCTCCAGATGATGATCTTGATATGAAGGTCAAGTGATTATTTTGGTTTATATTAAACTGAAGTTTTACTTTAACACGGTAGTTGTTTCTATAATTTTTAATAATTAATTATTACATAGGTATTTTAATGGAGTCAGAAGACTTATCGTGGGTAATCCACACTAACTTTTATTTTTTCCTTACATAATGTGCATAACTATTTCATTATGTATCTTCAATGTTAATAATTTATTTCTCTCAAAATTTAGCTTTTTATTATAATTAATAGAAATATTATTTATAGTGAATAGAGCTATAGTGAACCTTTAGAAACTTTAAATACTTTTTTCATATGAACTGTTCTTAAGAAATATAAAACAAGACATTGATCACCTATCATGCAATTTAATGCCATTTTTCTCAATTCATGAGAATATTTTTCTTACAGAATAATAGATAATATATCGCATCAGATGATGTCATGAATATGCTATGAAAAAATTGAACTGGGAGAAAAGAGGACTAAATATTGATGAAGAATACTTAAGCGAGCAACATCACCAAAAGAACTAGAACACATGATTATTGAATTAAATAAAGCAAGTCTGGATACAGGCCAAATAAATATCGATAAATAAAAAATAATGTACAGTGGAAATACTTCAGAATGAAATAGTGAATTCATACAAATATCTAGGACAAATCATTACAAACAATCATAAACTTCATAATGAAATTTAACTAGAATAACAACAGGATGGAAAATTTTTAACCATTATAGAGAGATATTTACAACCAGTGTGTACTCCCAACAATGACCTATGGTAGCGAAACTTGGGAGTCTGACTAAAAAAAAAAAACCTAGAAAAATTGAAAACAACACAAAAGACATGTAAATAGCCATTTTGAGAATACGGTTAGATAAAAAGAATTAACACTTGGATAAGGAAGCAAACAAAGGTAATGGACATTGCCTTAGTAATAAAAGGCAACAAATGGCACTGGGGAGGATATGTGACAACAGTGTCTAACATATCTAACAATAGATGGACAAAGAACAATAGAATGGACACCAAGAACTGGTTATTGGAAACCAGGTAGACCAGTGATAAGATGGGACAATCAGATAACAAGATGTTATGGACATTTATGGTGGAGAATGTACAAGACCTGCTAAAATGGAAGAAGTATGGAGAAGCATTCATCCAGCAGTGGACTGAAGAAAGTTGTTGTTGATGATGATATGTGTTAACATGTAAACTGGCTTTGTAACAGTACATTCTATCAAGAAAACCCTTCAAGTTAATTACCAACAAATTTATTTTTTCCCCAGCATGACCAGATCACTGAAATTCAGAAGTATTGTATCTGGTATGTGTGAACTTTTCAATGACATTCTTTCATGCATCTTATTTTATAACTAAAGAATTTCTTTAAAGATAACTGTAATTTATGAAGGGAAATATCAGAATATTTACTTTTCGGAATCTCTGAAACAGAAAGATTCACTGAAAGAACAAAACTCGCATCACAGCATATAACTCCATCCTTAATTACCTGTCGAAAACAAATGACATTCCACTGCTGCTTCTCTTGACCCCTGTATGAATTAATAAATACTTTAATTAACAAAATTAATTTATTCATCATTTTTTTTTATAATTTAATCAGATGAATTTATTATTCTTATTATATATTATTTTTATATATTTTTCTTATTATATATTATTTTTATATATTTTTCTTATTATATATTATTCTTATTATTATATCTTTATTATTTATTATAAATTAAATATAATTTAATGTATCTGCACAAATAAAATCTATTGACAGTGGAGGAGAGTGAATGATCTAACATGTTCTATCAAAACTATCTGGACATTTTATTCAGCACAAAATTAAAGATTAGTGACAAAACACATTCATTACACCTTAATAGCAGACTGAAAAAAGACTCAGGAATCATGTCCACCATGTGGGAGGAGTGTCACATTAAAATAAAACTCAATTCACAGAACAATAATAAAATGCTAGTCTAAAATGGTTAGACAATAGTAATTGTGGTTGTTTAGTACAGCAAGGCAACCAAGACTCAACATATACAAAAAATAGTTGTCTATGCAGGATGGTTTGGCAGAGATTTCATTTTATCTGCATCTTGCAGGGACAGCTGCTGGTGTCAAAATGACAATGATGATCCATTTGCTTCAACACAAAGACTAGGAATAGGCAATGTTTGATATGTGCTCGGTACAGTATTTTTTGCTGATGGTGGAAAAGATTTGACCATTAAAATATCTGTTTGTAGCTTAGTCATAAACCTGAAACCAATAATCTAGTTTCAAATGGATAAATGCATCGCAAATCCAGTGCATGGCACAATGATTACACCTCAAGAGATGGAAATATAATCCGAAGAATGTTCTATGCCCCATGGCACTTATCTCTCAGTTGGCATATTTGGTATAGGAATATTAATTTTTTTTAAAATCAAATATGAGTTTCAAAGAAGTTAACTTCCTTGAAATTATTCTTAGTTCTGGATCAGATGAAGACTGTTTGTAGCAAAAGTGCACACAAATAGTTTCTGGTAAGAGCTTAAATTCATTTGCAAGCACCAGGTGGAAAGATGGTCAATGAGTTTCCATACAGTGACACCATATTAAAAATTGACAACAGATTATAACACCACAGAGGACAATGCTTAGTTAAAAGAAAGCTGATATGTTATTGAGTTAATTTTGATTAAACAGTGTGACAATTAATACAGAACCTTGTGAAATACCTTCTTGGGAAGAGAATCATTATTATGAACATCAGACCTCCATGGAGTCAAAAGACTCATTGATGGAAGTAGATGCTGTTACACACAAGTCCATCAAACTGTGCTTTAAACACATTCAATGTATCTGCATTCACCACAATGTCAGGCAATGCATTCCACTTACCAACCACTCTCCATGCAAAGTAACTACTAACTATACTCCTGCTCACACTCTCCTTATACAGCTTTCAGGTATGTCTCCTTGTTCTACCCCCACCACCTCCACACACACACACCCCCTTCTTCCATTCTACAAAAAATTTCTTCTATGGTAACCTTGTAACAATCCTTTATCAACTTAAATATCTCAATCGTATCCCCTCTCTTCCTTCTATTCACAAGGCTTTGCAAACTGCATTCTCTCAATCTCTCCTCATATCCAGCATCACAAAGACCAGTTACAACCTTAGTCTTCTCTGAATCCTTCCCAATATATCCTCATCACCATGAATAGACCTCATTCAGACTTGAGTTTGATTAGACAGAAAAATTTTGATGAAAAATGGGGAGTTTCCATCTAATATAAAAGTGTATGTGAATTTTTATTAATCACCAAATTCCAAGGCAGCATTATATACTTTTTCCACATGATAGATATCCAATATTAAATGCTCATTTTTTTGGAAAGCATCTCTGATGGATGCCTCCACTCCAACTAAACGATCAAACAAGATCATATATACAATGATTTTGAAGAAGCAAAGCTACTGTATGTTGAAAAAAAAATTATTATTTTTCAACATGCAATAGCTTTCCATAAACAATAAAAGATAAGAATTAACTAGTTTCCTCAAATGTAGAAACAGTAGTTCAGAGATACTGGGCAATTAAGTTTTGGGGATTTTTGGATACTTACCTGGGTCTGTGAAGCCAATAATGACTGCTCATTGCCAGGAATAAAATCATCTTCAATTCTACTGCTGAGGTAAAGCAACTGATCTATGGAAAGCAATGAGAGATATCAATCATTTGGTCCAGCAGCACTTGCTCAGTAATGAAACAAAACAATTCTTAGCTCTTTACTTGTACAGATTTTTTTAAGGGAGTAAGACAAAGTCACCACTCTTTTGATAACATTCTCTTACTTCAACTGCTTTCCATATTCTAATGTTCCAGGACTGAAAGTGAATGGGCAATATATCATTTACTGGATTTTGTCCCAGAGCATTTTGGTATGAGTTGATCTAGTTATAGAAAAAGTAAACTGAATCTAGTCTCCTTTTGGATCTGATTGCAGAATGAGCCCTTCTGAATCTTGGCCGAGCTTCCTATGATGAGGTATCTGCAGAAGATATTCCACTTTTTTTTGGAGCACTGTAATTATGATTTCTTGTGTTATACACTCCATAATGTGAATAATTGCTTGGTTGATAGAAAAGTAACTGTCTGTTTTTGATTCTGCAACAATCAGACTGTCACAGAATCAAATTCTGCAGCAGAACAGTTAATCTATGAAAATGTGTTCCAGTCATCCTGATCTATTTCCTGTTGTGATATCCATAACCAAATCTGGTTAACTAGTTCAAAATGCTGACTTTTCCATGGTGACCTGTATGTTGTTCTGTCACTTTTCATATTTGTGAAATAAATCTATGAAATTTTGTCCAACATTATGCATCACTACAAAAATTGCTACAGCAAGAAACTGTGTAAATTTTTGCTTTCATCTAAATATATTCAGAAAAACAAAACAAATGATACTTTAAAGCAATTATTGTAATTATAATGCAATAGCAAGAGCAGAATGTTCATTCATGATAGTTTAATGGAATAATTACAGCACAAAGAGAAATAATTAAATAGCAAGTTTAATTGTTTCGGTGTTTCATCTCTATCACAGAGACATCTTCAGGAATACAATGTTAAAATTGTAATAACACACACAAAAACACAAAAAACAATAGGTGGAAGAAATGAAATTAGACTAAATGATGACTAAAGTCTTATAAAGGACACCTTTTATAGGTGCTGTTGGCTAGTCTTAGATGTTGGGCAGGAGGCCTTAGAATTAGTTTCCCAATCTTAGGAAGTTTAACAGAATCATATTTATTAAGATTAGGGTGGTTTTTTAAATCTGCTACTGATTCTAAAAAGTCTTCCACAGTCTTCAAGTTTGTATTTACTGTGATGGAGCATGATAGTTTTCTTCCATCTGATTCTGTGCAAGGTATCCACAAGGCATGGTCTATCAGAACTGAATGACCATAGTTGTGGGATCAGATGTATTTTTTGTGTTCTTCTAGGCAAATGTTAGCACATCTCTCATTATGACCATAATATGATAAGTTGCAAGAGCAAGGAACCTTGTAAACACTTTGAATAGAGAGAGGAGAGGAAGGGATCCTTATGAGAGCAGAGAAAGAAAGTCAGCTTCAAGTGAGGTTTGAAAGCAGTGTAGATTATATTTCTTCAAAATTCTGGCTATTTTTATTGAGGTGCCCTGTATATAGAGAATGATAATGGCATTACTGTAGTCTTTCATGTTGAGAAGGATGTGAGGAGGTGGAAGGGACAGATAATTTGTATATTTTTTTGTCATTATAACAATTAGACAGGAAGGTTTGGCAAATAAAGGCAAGTTCTGCTGTAAGAGAAGCTTGGGTGGAACAGAGGTTGGAGGCTTTGTTGACACCCATATTGTTGAGAAGTTGAGAATTGATGAGAAGGTGGGAAAGGTTATGTATGTATCTACCTGTGCGGGTGGGTTTTTTGTAAATTGCAAAAGAAAGGGCGGCATTGGGTACACATATGATTCAAGTATCTAAAAAAGCAAGGCATTGTTATTTTATTTTTCAATAGTGAACTGGATTCTGGGGGTGCTCACTGTTGTGGTGGAAGAGGAAAGAGTCTAAGCTGTCTGAGCAGTGTTACCCAAACAGAGAACACATCTTCAATATATCTTAACCAAATAGGTTTCAGACCGACAGTATCAAGAGCATGATTTTCAAAATGCTTCATATAGAAATTGGCCCGGGGAGGGGGGAAGAAGGAATCCATAGAAGTACCTTCTATATGTTTATGTATGGTACTCTTCCAAAAGAAGCTACCAGTATTGAATAGCAATATTAAAAAGTTTAATAATGTCAGGGAGGGGGGGGGGGAATCATTTTTCAGTAAATTAAGTGTGTCAGAAAGGGGAATATTTGGTAAAAGCTATAATACTATTTCATTCAACCAAACATAAATAATTATAAAGGTATGTATATTTTAATAAATTTGAATTATAATAAATGACAAACATGTAAAACATTTTTTTAAATTATTAAATACATTTTAGTTATATAAATGCAATATGCATATGCATAAACAAAAATTATGAAATTAAAATTTTCAGTAATATAAAAAGTTTAAACAATTCAACGATGACTTCTAAGGCTGGAACAGGCCACACTAGGCTTAATCCTTGATATGTATGATGATAAAAAGTTTAATGAAATGGGTGAAATTTCATGGAGATTTCCAACTATGTGGTTTAAATTAATTGAATTTAAACTTTTATTGAAATGCGGTTAGAATGTGATTGTGCCATCAACCAGAGACAGTCCTAAGTCAGTTGAAACATGCCAAGAAACATATTTGGGTTAAACCTTTCTTTACGTTATTTTAGAATAAATTCACTACTGCCTTTTATTCCCCATATAGAGTAGGCAAAGCCATTTTAGTCCTACCTAACCTTAGGAGACTAAGGGACAGTCAGCTTTCACATTTAGCCAATAGAGACACTGGCTTAAGACTAGCACTAATTTTAAATGGCATCTTTTGTTATTGAAAAATAAAGTATGGAATAGACCAGTTCTTATCTGCAACAACAGTGACAAAAATATCAACGTGAGAAAAAAAAAGTAGCCTTTTTTATATATTTTTTTAAATGCCTCATATCCCCCTAAAGATCTTTTGTGTATACCATACTTGGGAAAACCCTGATCCAGTGGAAAGCCTTCCCAGAAGATTGAAGGCTGTCACGGCGGCAGCAGCAATAACTCTATACTAATGCCTTTTGTATCATCCTGGATAATATTGATCAGAAAGCACCTTCACAAGGTGTATGCAAGGGATGTAGCAGGTGAAAAGTATACATTAGTATAAACTTCCTACCGACAGTTTTTGCCCAAATTAGACTATTATCAGCCAGCACTCCAATATTCTCAGATCTCCTTTAATTTTCCATCTTCATTAAAATGGTGTCTAAATAGCTGAAATGTTTTACTTGTTCTATGAGGTTCTCCTACCTATACAGGTTTGGTCTTTGTATTGCTGATTCTCATGTCACACTTGTTATCATAGTTATTCAATTTAGTTAAGGAATCACGCAAAACTTCATAATCATCAATTCCTGCCATGTACCCTCAAGGGGTGTACAGGATATGATAGTACTACATGAAAAATTTACATCATTACTAACTTCCTATCTACAATTTTCCTCGAAATCAACCTGTTACTTGTCAAGACTCCAATATTATCAGATCATATATTTCTATCGTCGAAGGCATTTTGTACCGTATCAATCCACCTATATCTTCACCTGGGTCATTTCCCTGCCAACCTGGCAGAGAAAACTTGCTTTGCTAATCTTTCCTCGTCCATTCTGTTTAAGTGACCATACCACATGAGATTAGCTCTGCTAACACATCATGGATGCTGACAGAGTCAAGTTCTTTCCTAATATCCTCGTTTTTCATATGATATCACCATTGATGCCATCTGTATATGCCTCTAATCTTTCTCAGCTCTCATATTTGTGGTCTCTAGTCTTTGGTCAAGTGTTTTACTTCTGACCCAGCTCTCAGATCCATAAGTTAAAACTGGTTTGAACACTGTCTTGTATACAGCTAATTTACTGTTCTGACTAATTTCTCTTTTTTCCATAAGAATTTATTCAACTGACTTCCTACCATACCAGTTTTGTTGATTCTGTTCTCTATTTCCATATTTAACTTGCCATCTTCACTAAAAATCGTGCCTAAGTAGCTGAAATGTTTTTTACTTTTAGAATTTGGCTGTATCGAATATGACCACGTTGCTACCAATTAGTACGAGTGATCATAGGGAGGTGGCTAAAGGTGTGGAATTTACAATTAAGACAGGGTGCATGTGGAATTATCAGGCTGGTAAGTATGACAAGCTTAGGAGTTTGATTGGTTCAGTGCCATGGCATGTAAAAGTGCAAGGGATAGAATAATAGTGCATGGGAAACAGTTAAGTGTTTGCATGAGGCAATGGCTGACTGTATACCTAGAGTCCGAATAATAAATCAAGTTGGGGTTAAATGAATGAATAACCATTAAGCTTGAGCTGCAAAAAAAGAAACAACTATGGAGGGAATTTAAGGAGAAAGTGACCTGCAGGCACATGAATGGTATAAAGTGCAAGCCACAAGAGTAACGAGTGTGGTAAGAAAAGCAAAAACGGATTATGAAAGAACATTAGCCATGCAGGCTAAAGAGAATCCCAAACAGTTTTTTCTAAATGTTGCAAGTAAAAGAAAAAATGTATATGGCAGAATGATTTTAAAGAATGCATGGTAGGGAGGTAACCGAATCGGTTGATATAGTTGAATTACTGAGCGAGCACTTTGCAAGAGTATATCATCAAGGTGGTGACATTGCAGGAATGAATGAACCAATAGATTATATGGGAATTGTGGTGAATGAAGTGGAGGTGAACAGTCTATTACAAAACCTCAATGTCAATACATCTGTGGGATTGGATGGTATACCAGCTCGTGCCGTATGTGGAGCGGCTAAAGAATTGTCAGTGTCCTTGACCATTTTGTTTAATTTGAGTCTCAGGTCTGGGTTAGTCCCAAGGGGGTGGAAAGAGGGGAAAATAGTTCTACTGCATAAAGGAGGTTCCCAGACTGCTGTTGTAAATTACCAACTGATTAGCATATCAGAAATCGTTGTCAAGGTCTTGGAGAAATTAGTCAAGAGAAAAATACAGGATAGATGAAAATGGGATACTGTATGGGGGAGAACATGGTTTTGTGAAGGGTAGATCATGCCTCAGTAACTTCCTCACGTTTTATAACACAGTGATAGCTGAACTGGATAAGGGTAATGGGTTTACAGCGATTCTACTGGACCTTGATAAGACCTTTGACAGGATACCATATGGGATTCTAATCAGTAAACTGCAGCATATGGGGATGGATACAAGGTTGGTGGAATGGATAGGAGGGTGGTTAATTCAGGAGTAGAGTCCAAAAGAGGGCATGACTAGTGGTGTGCCGTATGGTTGTGTTCTTTGTCAATTTGTTCATTAACGATATAGGAAAGGATCTGAGAGGAAGTGTTCACTTATTTGCTCATGATGAAAAGTTGGGTAGAGCAATAGTGAGTGCACAGGATGTCAAAATTTTGCAAGATTATTTGGATAGTTTGGAGAACTGGGCTAAGGAAAATGGATGTCAATTTAATGTGACAAACTGTAAGGTTATGCATTTTGGGGTGAAAAGATTAGAAGCAGTATATTACATTGGTAGAATCGTACTCCAGGAGATTGATGAGGCCAGGGATTTGGGAGTGTTGGTGTATAGAGAGTTGAAGTTTAGAGGGCACATTGCGAAAGTGGCTAAATCAGCTCATCAAATCACTTGGTTGCTGAAAAACACTTTAGCAAGCAGAGACAAACAAGTTATCGTTCCTCTGTATCGAGCCATGAAAAGACCCCATCTAGACCACTGTGCCCAGATATGAGCACCAGGGTTTCTTCTTGATGAGGAGGAGGTGGAGAGGATCCAGAGACGAGTGACCAAGATGATAGCAGGTCTATGGAATGAACCTTATGAGAACAGGTTGAAGATTTGTGGGTTGCAGAAATTGGTTGATAGGTGGAAAAGGAGTGATATCATCGAGACATTCAAATTACTGAAGGGTTTCTATAAGATTAATTCAGAAGATCTTTCTGAGACAAGGACTGGTAGTGGTAGGATTAGGGGCCATACATGGAAGCTGGGCAAGAATGTAGTTAGCAAGGGTGTTAAAGCTAGGTTTTTTACTTGGAGAGTGGTGAATGATTGGAATAAGCTGCCAGAGTCTGTTGTGGGTGCCATGACAGTGAATGAGTTCAAAGGCGAGGTATGATAGATAGTGTGTGAATGTCATATAGTTGTTCTTGACATGATGTTAGGGCCTCCCTCAATGAGCCTGTCGACTTCCTGGAGTTGCCCGTTATAATAATAATAATGACTTTTGTTTAGCTAGTTTTACACAGTGTTTAGCTTTCTTATATTTGTCTCTGTATTCTCTAAGAGCACAAGCTGACTAATTTGCCAGGAACTTTTGATATGCTTTCTTCTTTTCCTTCACTGCCTCTTTAACTTCCTGTGTCCACCAGGGAGTTCTGATTTTTCTATCCTTGAAGACAACCTCACCACATGCCTCTCTGGCTGAATCAATCAAGGTTTTCTTCAAGGCTTGCCACTGAATCTCCAAGGTTTGGTTCCTGTTCTCAAACTCTTTCATTTTTCTTCAATAATCTTTGTGTATTTTAGTCCACAGTTCACATCTGAGAGCTGCTCAACTTTTATTCGCTTTAAAACTTTCTTACATGTTCTTCTTTTCAATATGAAATTCAATTTTATCCTGCTCAAGACTAAATAGTGATCACTTCCAATTTCAAATCCTCTGTACACTCTGGTGTCTTGCACAAGGGAGAAAACATCACTATCAACAATAGCATAGTCAATGAGACTTTTCTTATTCCTTGCCTCTTCTCTCCATGTGAATTTGTGCACATTTTTTTGTTGGAACATGGTGTTAGTAATAACCAGTCCATGTCCTGAGCAGAAATCCAACAAATATTTGCCATTATTATTAGCTTTGCTCTTTTCTCCAAATTTTCCCAATATATTTTTGTATGTCTGACAATCATTTCCTACTCTGCTATTTAGATCCCCAACAAGGATCAACTTTTCCTTTTTCATTGTGTCAGTTGCTTTCTCCAAATCCTCAAAAAATTCCTCCACTTCTACCTTAGTAGAACCTTCCGTGGGACCATAGGCACAAATAAGTCTCATTGTCCAGTTCCGCATTCTGATATCTGCTCACATCGCTCTAGTTGAGACTGACTGCCATTCAAGATTAGCCTCATGTAGTGTTGAATACCATGGTTACTCCTTCTTTTCCTTGATTGTCATTGCCTGAATATAACATTTTGTATTTATTGCTCAGAAAGATCTCACCAGTTTTTGTCTTTTTTGTTTCGGTCACCCCTATTATGTCAATCTGGTACTTATCTAATTCCTGAGCTAGCTCCATTTCTTTACAATTCAGACTTCTTATGTTGATAGTACCGATCTTTAACTCTGGTGATGTTGAGTTGGGGGTGTGTTTTCAGATTTGTTCCAGTAGCTGACTTTCTGCTGTTTGCCCTGGTTCCCTGAAGAAAACAAGGGGCCTTGTTTAACCGGGCGACACCCCAGCCGGCATAATATTTTGTCATGTTGTACCATCATTTTGTATTTTGGTTTAAGCCAATAAAAATACAATTTGGTCGGCTAAATCCCAAATTGCCAGCCCTTCTCGTTCGTTCAGTATCCCAACAGGGTGCACCACGAGAAGGTTAGGATTGGACATTAGGTCAGAAGCCTTGGTCTGTTCTCCGCATTCCTTTGAAAGCTATGTGGAGGTCTCCTCTCAGTTATACAGCTTTGACCCTTAAGCACCCCGAAAAATTTATTGGATCAGGAGTATAAAATCATTTGCATAAAGAGCCAAGATTAACAATCCAATTTTGATATCAGGTTTAATGCCACTTTTCTTCATAAGGAAAGTGGCATTAAACTTTTCTTGATCCATATAAAATAATGATTAATGCAGGGGAGATAGAGTGCACCCTTGTCTAATACCCAGTTTACATCATGCCATTTTCTTGTACTTCATTTAAGTCTAACTGCTGACTTGCAACTTAAATATAGACTGTATAACTTGAGATATAATGTCCCATTTACACCATATAATTGTAGCATTTTGAAAAATTTTTCTCTTGGTATTCATTTTAGAAATTATGGACTTTACAACTGTGTTATAAATAACTATTTTAATTTCCCGACGTTTCGACCTTCATATTAAGGTCATCATCTGGAGTATATACAAATATACAAGGACAAGCTGAGTTATATTTCACACAGTAAGCTAAAGAAACAATGATTTGATCACCGGTTATTCTACTGGCATGACCTCTAGTGAAAGAGGAAAAAAAATACAGATAAAATTACAAATTAATTAATTATTTAGAAACTACATCAAAGCTAAATTCTCTTTAACATAACATGAGAGAAACATTCTTATAGTTTTCTTACAGTAACAACGATTGCCTATTTTTAACATTACAATTGTTATATATTAGATTTAGGATTCTGGATTATCTACAATCCTGTTTATAGTTATCTCTTAGGGAGACATGTTCCATGGGTAGAATATGTGCCTTCCATATGCTTAGGATTTTTAGACCATCATTATTGTTCAGATTGAGGTGGTTGATAAGAATCTCATAGGCGTCCTTAAATTTGTGTTCATACCATGTTTTGGTGTGATGTAAAACAACTGGTGCTTTTCCAGTCAATTCTATGTAAAGTGTTCGGGGCATGATCAGAAAGGACACCATAGTTATTATATTTAATGTGTTATTTATGTTCCTTTTGTCTGATAGGAATTGTGCGTCCTGTTTCCCCTATATATGGTAGATCACAGGTGAAATAAATACGGCGTATTCCAGGGTGGGCCAGCAGAAGGAGTGGGTCTTGGAATGAGTAAGCTTTTTAATTTTTGCAGGAGGTTTAATGGTGGTCTTTGAGGTTGTATTTCTGTAGTATTCTGTTTATTTTATCTGATGTCCCTTTAATGTAAGGAATGGTTATAGTTTTATTGTAGTCTGGTTTATCTTTGTTTTTTTATTCAGGTCTTGTAGAGAATTTTGTTAATAGTGTTTTGGCTGTAATAACCATTTTTTAGAAAAGTATTGCTTATAACTTTAAATTTGTCTTCCAGCACTTATTCATTGGAGCAGATCTTCAAAGCCCTGTTTTTTCGAGTATTAATTACACCTAGTTTTTGTGTTAGGTTGTGGTAGGAGTTTATGTGTATATATTGGCCAGTATGTGTCAATTTCTGGTAAACAGTAAAGGAAAAACTGCCAGAAGGAAAATGTGTGACAAGTGTATCTAGAAACCGAAGTATGTTCTGTTTCTCAATCTCAATTATGAACTGTTTGTGTTGTTTGTTTAGGTGGCTGAGGAATGTGTCTAATTATGGTAGCCATGGGGGGCCACGCAAAAAAAACGTCAACGTATCTAAGCCAGACTTTGGGTTTTAAAGGAGAGGAATCTAGAGTTCCATATAAAAGTTAGAAATGGGGGGGGGGGAGATAATGGCGAGCCCATGGCTCGCCATTATTCCCTCAGAATGCAAAAGACAAATTCCCTCCAGACATCACATGCGCAAAGAGTGCCATGATGTCTGGAGGGAATTTGTTTGGTAAAAGGATTGTGTCATTGATTGGGAGATTCGTAAAGAGGGCAGAGATGTCAAAACTAACTAATAAATCATATTTTTCTAATGTAATGTCTTTGATTATGTTTATGAAATGTTGTGTGTTTCTGATATAGGAGGGGGAATGACCTACCAACTCCTTAAGTGTTGCCGCTAATTTCTTGGCTAGGTGATAATTTGGGCTGTCTATACCTTCGACTATCGGCCGGATTGGTGTGTGTTGTTTGTGTATCTTTCGTAGACCGCAAATTCTCAGGGAATGAGCGTAGTGTGAAAGTAATTTTTGACTGAAGATACAGTCAATACTGTATGTCTCTATCTTCGGGCCATGTAGTAATTGATTGAAGTAGTTTCTCTGTTATCTTTTTTATTCTACTCGTTGGGTCATAGTTAACAAGTTATGTGCTATTGTCCAAGACTAGCAGATTCATTTTTTCTAAATCAGTGGTTCGGTTTAGAATAACGGTGGCACTTCCTTTATCAGTTCTAGTTATTATGATGTTCGGATTTGATTTTAATGATTTCACCGCTGTTAATTCGTGTTTTGTTCAGTTGCTTGTTATTGTTTTCTTATGATTTATATTTAAAATGTTGGCGGTTTTTAAACGTATTTTATCTGCTATGTTATTTGGGATGAATCTTAAGCCTCTTTCAATATTACAAATAAAATCCAGTTTGTTCATTGATCTGGGTGCTACGGCAATATTTAGACCTTTGCTGAGTAGCGAGAGTTCATCTTTGTTTAAAGCATGGTTGGATAGGTTAACTACATCACTGTTACCTGCAGGCAATTGGTAGCTTCTGTTAATGTTCACTGTGAAGAAATTCAAACATGCCCGTTGGTTTTGTCGATCTTTTAGTCTATGAAATTTGGATATGAGATTTTCTTTCTTAGTTTGAAGGATATGGTTTGGCATGTTGTCCGTAATCTTTTCGAGGATAATCCAAATATCCAAGTAACTTAAAAGTACAGATTTTACATTTTGTACCTGGTTTTGAGTAATGGCCAAGTTTTTTCTCGTAGCCGGTATCTGTTCTCTGAATAGCGCTTTCTCCATGCGGTGGTATATTCGTTGTGCCTTTGTTGGAGGTAAATTTTCTCTTTAGTTTGATGCAATTCTGAATGATATTGCTGTCCCTACAACATTTTAAAAATGCCAGTTGACTAATCAAACCAGGAACATTAATCTTCAACTTACCATATTAATTGCATCGATTGTGGGTTGAATCTCCATAAATTATCAGAATCCTTTCTTTTAGTGTTGCACGGTGATCACCATTGTAGGGCTGATCGCCATGCAACTCAGGACTGTAGATAATCCAGAATCCTAAATCTAATATAACAATTGTAATGTTAAAAATAGGACATCACTGTTACTGTAAGAAAACTATCTACAAAAATGTTTCTCTCATGTTATCTTATAATATCTCATGTTTTTATAAAGCTAAAGTACATTTGCACTGTGGGTAGGTTAATTTAATAATTTTTGGGGGAAGAGGGGGGGGATATTTTATTCATTTTTTTATAAGTCTGGAAACCATGCTCTAGAGGCAAACATGAAACTCTTTCAAGCCACTTCAGGCCTCTAATAAGGGGAGGCTGCTGTCTCACACTGGGCAATGAAATCCATCTCCCACTTAAAGACATTCACTCTGTGGGATTTGAACCTATAGTCAGTTGGATGGAGAACGGATATGTTAACCACTTGGCTAGCCGGATTGTATAATCAGTCCTACATCCAAACTTGCTAAACATTAGACTAAATCACTAGTATCCCCACTTTGCCACAGATAATTCTTCCTCATTTGTGAAAAAATCTGTTCACTTAAGATATATTAAAATTAAAAAGTCTTATTTTAAAAAGTTCAGACTCAATACTTTTCATATTACTTTATTAATGTGTCATCAACTGAGACTTGATTTGTCAAGTCCCAGTGTGTACTATTTGGTCAATATGATCCTGACACATTAGATACATTTTCAGTGCATTTAAATAGCCAACACCCCAAAATCACTTCACAATGGAAAAGGAATTAATAACTCTTTGCCCTTCTTAAATATAATAGTCACATACCTTCCAAATGGTTCATTATCTTTTTTTCTATTTATAGAAAACCTACATATACTGGAAGATATCTGCACAAATAATCACACCATCATCCCACCCATCAATATAGTAAAAACACTAACTCAGAGAGCCAGAACTATCTGTTCTGGTGATAATGGTCTTATTACTGAACTCATCTACCTTCACCACACTTTTTTAGCCAATTCTATAATCTCCAAAAAAACACTAAATGCTCTGTCAAATCCCCTCCCTTGCCTAATACACTAGACCACAGCAAAATTGTTATTATCCCACACATTCAGGGCACATCTGAAAATATTGGGTAATCCAAAAGTAACAGAAAAAGTAAAAATTCAATAATTCGAAAAGAATAGACAATAGCACGATGTGGTTTTCACAGAAATGCACAGAAAGACATGGGCTTTTTTTTTAATAATGAAAAGTTTTATTGCCAGAATAGTTACATTTGTCAGTGACAGGTGGCACTGTTAGCTGTCCCGGAGCTGCTGCCTGTCACTATTTAAACAGTGAGGTATGTAAATTTCAGATGTAGTGAAATTTACGAAATAGCAGTTTGTCTTGAAATTTCATGCGCACTGCATTCTCCATGTGCAAAAGCTGCCAATTGTGTATCAATCTTGTGCACAACTGCAATAGTTTTTTTTGGGTCTCCTGCTTCTTGCACGTGCTTCCAAACTGCCAATGTCCTCAAGCCTTTTCATCATATCAGCGAGGAACAAGACATCGGTCCCTTTCCACTTCTAATACCCCACATCGAACGATACATGCGCAAAGCCTCACTTGCACATTCGGAGTTCTGATAATACAGCTTAACTAAAAGTGCTTTATCTCGTAATGATAACATGCCTCACCTTAGCAGAACATTTAACTCCGGTCTTCTTCTTCTTCTACGCGTTATTCCCGCTTCCTATGCAGGGCCCGTGTGTTACTTTAGATGCGACTTCTTGTTAGTACTACTCCCAACCGACCCGTCACCTGGTCTGCCGCTGGGGGGGGGGGGGATATATTTTTGACTGTAGAGGCGCATGTTCATGGGGCCGGTTTGCCTGTTTGTGGGATGAAAAACGCCCAAGACTGGCTAACTTGGCTATGCCTGAGGAAGATCCTCAAATTCCTCATGTCTACAACGGGAATCGAACCTGGGACACTTCTTCCCCAGGCATATGGTTGCGAAGCGCAAAGCCACTAGGCTAACCGCACGGCCTTGAACATTTAACTTCGGTAATAAACATTAAATGCTAAAAGTTTAACTTCAGTATTCACTACATCTGAAATTTACGTACCTCACGGTTTAAACAGCGACAGGCAGCAGCTCCGGGACCACTACAGCACCATTAACCATTAACTATTCAGGCAATAAAATTTTTCGTTATTAAAAGAAATCCTATCGTGCTACTGTATACTTTTCGAATTATTGAATTTTTACTTTTTCTGTTACTTTTGGATCACCCGGTACATCCAGAGTGCTTAATAAATTTCAGCTCCTACTACATTTAAACCATATTTCTTATATTGGAGATATTGAAGCTTCTTCAATATCTTCCAGAAAATATTTTGCGCCTTCATGATATTTGTCTTTCATATTCTTACCAGTCTTCCCATGACTTTTGTTTAGCTATGTTTACATACAGTTCTCTTACATTTTTTCTCTGTATATTTTCTCTCGGGATATCTGCTCATAAATTTACTTGCTGGGAACTTTTGATATTATTATTATTACGGACTACTCCATGGAGTCCTTAGACTCATCAAGAAAGGCCCTAAACATCATCAAGCACTATCCAACATTTGTGCAGTATCTATCATATTTTGCTTTGAACTCAAGCACAGTTATGGCACTCATTCACCACCCTCCAAGCAAAAAAGTTCTACCACCCTTGCCAACTACACTCTCACTCAGTTTCCAAGGATGGTTCCTACTTCTCCCACCACCATACCTGTTCTGAAAAATTTTTTCTGAATTAATCTTGTAAAAACCCTTCAAGTAATTATATGTCTCTCAATCATATCACTCCTTTTCTACATGTTAGTCAATTTCTGTAACCCACAAATCTTCAACCTGTTCTTCTAAGGTTCATTCCACAGACTTGATTCGCCTCTGGATCCTCTCCACTTCTATTTCTTCGCCAAGAAACCCTGATATGCACATAGTAGTCAAGAAGGGGTCTTATCAAGTAATCTGATGAGCTGCTTTAGCCACTTTGGCTATGTGCCCTCTAAACTTTAACTCGTTATCCACTAACACTCCCAAATCTCTGGCTTTGTCAATTTCCCAGAGTACAGTTCCATTAATGTGGTATACAGCTGGTAATCAATCTTCTCACCCCAAAATGCATAACTTCATACTTTTCCATATTAAACTGACATCCATTCTCCTTTGCCAAGACTGCCATATGCTTTCTTCTTTTCCAGGATTATTACCTCTTTACTTCTCTTATCCACTAGAGAGTTATGATTTTTCTATCCTTGCACACACACCTTCAACAAATACCTCCCTACCTAAATCAATAAATGTTTTTTTCAGCTGTTGTTTATTATTTTAACGGTATAATAGAACACAGAAACTAAGTAAATAATTAATTTATTAACTTGATGCTGATATTTCGCTGGTATTATAACCAGCATCTTCAGAGCACAAAAACACTGTTTGTCACAATACGCGAGACTAAAACAACATGGTGTACTTAAACAAAATTGTAGCAGCAACACAAAGACTAGAGTCCTGATTTTGGCGCCCTCTATCTGAAAAAAAAAACCGCTATCATATATTACTAGAGTCCTAGAAAATTGCTAGTTTTTTTCGCATCAAGTTAATAAATTAATTATTTACTTAGCTTCTGTGTTCTATTATACCGTTAAAATAATAAACAACATGTTCGACGAACACATAAGTCTGTCCACATGTTTTTTTCAGCATTTAGCATGCAACTCCAAGGTTTGGTTCTCGTTTTCAAACTCTTTCAATTTTTCTTGAATAAAATTTGTATAGTCACAAGTGGTCACATGCTTGGCCCATCGTCACCCACGGATTTTTCATTTCCTCACTGTCAACTGTGTAGCTGGGAATGCTTAATTGCTGTGCAATAGGCATATTCCCCAAATGACATTGGAACTGTCATCATTCTCCTCAAAATTGCTGTTAACTCTTTCCATATGCTCATCATTTTGCACACAAGACAGAAATGATTTTTAAGGGAACTAGTGATCTCCTCTATTGACCACAAAAGTTACATCTTTCATAGGACATCCTCAACTATAGCAAACTCATAGGACTAAAATAATTTGTGTAAGTGATTTGGCCCAGATACTTTGCATGTTTGCTGTAGTGAGCCACTAATATATATATATATATATATATAGTAATGCTTAAAAAAATGTGCAACATCTGTAGTTTTGCTTTCAGTGATAGGTCCTTTCCTCATGTGTGAAGGAAACACCTTAGTGTGAAGGTCAAAACGTTGAGTGTTTACTTTGGTTTATATTAAACTACAGTTTTATTCTAACACAATAGTTGTTTCTATAATTTTCATAATGTATTCAGTGACAGGTAATGAACGAAAGTGATTAAAAGTGATGTTTTTATTTAAAATACAACTTTTTTATAAAATAAAACCTCAAAACACTGGTATCTGTGTAATCTTTGTAAAATTACTGAAATTAAAGTAGTGCAATATATATATATATACATTGCACTACTATACATTTTGACTATACATATATATATATATATATGTATGTATAGTCAAAAGGCTCCCCCTTTCCATATTACATGAGTAGCAATGAACATTAAACATACAGCAACATGCAGCTATAAGAATACATGAATTTTGTGTGATCAAAGTGTTTTTGTGATCCTTCCTCAGCATTCTGTTGGAACCATCTGTAGTCTAAATACATATGTAGTAGCATGCTGGAAATCATATTTCCAGCTGTATACTGGCTATACCGAGTTCATTATATTGCACTCATTTCCTATATTTCTCATTTCATTCTCAGTGCCTTCTTCCCTATTGTTTTATGCAGCAAATGCCAACAGTAATAATAGGATAAAAATCTGGGTTGCTATCATGCCAAAAGCATTTAGCAATAGTAGCAGAAATTTTTTTTCACTTGGTTATAAATTAAATTAAACTTGCCAAGAAATAATATTCTTGTTTAATTCTTTATCCAAGAATAAGCAAACAAAGTTTGAATGTGAATTACCTTCACAATTAGGTTGCGTGTATATAGAGAGCGGCGATGACTTCACATCAATTGCTTTATTATCCCATAATGCTTTGCATTATGGGATAATAGGGAGGGCCACTACCCAGATTGTATACAGCATTATGCACATCCAAAAGGAAGTGTGATACTAAGGGAATTGATGTTAAGGCATCAATAGCCTTAGTGAAGATACTTTACACAAGCAAACTTTGTTTGCTTACATTTGGATAAGATTAAATAAGAATATAATTTCTTGCCCAGTTTAATTTAATTTTAAGGTAGCATTCAGAGGTTTTCTAGGTGATGCCCTAGCTGGCAACAAGATTGCCAGCTAGGGCATCACCAGGTTAAAAATGTGTCCCCCCCCACTTTTTTTTTTTGTCAGGGAACTAGGGTAAACAATAAAAAGTCAGTTACTGGAACCAACTCGAACAGCATCAGCAGAATTCAAGTCCAAGATAGGCCATAAATCTAAGAAATATCAATGGAAAAGAAGTGGAACCAAAGAATTAGAGAAGTACTACATCAACATAATTAGTAAGTTGAAACAAAGAAGACAAAGAATGGTGAGATTATTCTAAATAACAATTATATTTGGGCAATAATGATCAGGGAAAGGATGGAAGGAGTAGTATAGCTTCCAACACCGAACATGAATAACCTTGAATAAAATTGCTTTTACACCTTCCAACATGATAATACTTCATGCAACAAAATAATTTTATTGTTGTTTTATTATTCTGTTAAAACAATGACACTTGAAATATTGCAGTGGCAAACTCAGAAAGCACAAATAAGACATTACTGTTCATCATGTTTCCAATAACAACCAAAGTACTACCAACTTTCTATCAGAAAACAGTAGAAAATCTTCCAAAATTATTATTATTATTTGACACCTCCAGGAATCCAAAGACTCATCGAGGGAGGGCACCTACGTTACGACTCCCCATCTCCACCATTCAATCCACCAAACCACATCATCTACACCAGTGTTTCTCCAAGTGTGGTATGCGTACCCCGGAGGGTATGCGAAAGGTCTTTAGGGGGTACGTGGCAAATTTTCGGCTATGCATAATTAAAGGAGTCATCATATTTTTCAACAAACAGTGCAATTAGAGACAACCGGGATAAAAACGGCACTAACTAATAAATTACATCCCCCTATAGACCAAGCAAAACCATATGTTGCCCGTGGAACATATGGTTTTGCTTGACACACCCCGTCGTCAACATGTTAAAACTAAGAAATATATAGTGAATGTGTTTCAGATGTTATGGAATTCGGTTGAAGGGAATTAGCATTTCAACTCAATTGTTGAAATGCTAATTTGTCTTTGGTTCGTGCGATCTTTTGTTAATACTGCACTAATCATATGCAGTTCTTTGCTGCTCTACATATCTCAAGTCTTGTAAATTACTGGTAATTTTTGCTTGAAATAATGGGAAAGATGACGATGCTATTTGGGTAGATCACTGTGACAATGCACACAAAGAAACTGTTTGTGTGCATTTCAGTTTTCAGTTTTTTCAGTCGAAAAAAAATTTCAGTTTTTTTCTGAAAACTTTAGTTTCCGAAAATCCCGCGCATATTTCACAACATGATTTTTTAGCTTTAATTTTGGGAAAAAAGTTACAGTTATATTCGAGTAAATATGGTATTTTTTTTAGCTTTCAAATTCTTACGTATGGATCATTGGTTAAAGATTGGATTTATAAAACCTCCAAAAGAGAGCGATATAGCTGTAAGCAACAAGAGAATGTTGATATTGTGTCTGGATCAAATGAAATTGATAAGAGTGTGTCGTCTGACATCTCTAGAGAACCAACTAGGAAGAGGATTAAAACTCTTCATAAGTTTGATATGAATTACTTGATATGTGGATTTTCATGGACGGGAAATGAAGAGGAACCTATTCCAAATTTTATTCTATTAAAAATAAATCATATTTTTTGTTTACAGGAACTTATAAATTCAAACAAAATAGATATTTAATTTTTAATTAATATTTTAATTAATTTATTCATTTTTAATTTATTAATTTTTTTTTAATTAATTAATTTATTTTTAAATTAATTAATTAGGGAGTACTTGATAATAATGAACATTTAAGAAGGGGTACGTGGATATCTGAAGTTTGAGAGAAACACTGATCTACACTAATGCTATCTACTGCCTACCACCAATAACACTAGTATTTTCACAGACAATCACAAACATCCATGCCCATAGTGGGATTCGAACCCACAGCCTTTTGGCTGGAGAGCAGATATACTAACCACTCAGCCAATTAGGCTGGCATATTTGAATTTACATTTGACAATTGCTCAATGATGATTCTTTTTTAAAAGTTTATGTATTACATCTTTTCATTGAGATATACAATTTTATTCTCTTCAAAACTAGATGGTTATTATTTCTAATAAAAATCTCCTCTATAATTCTGTATCTCGAACCAGTCTCATCATTAATAATAAAAGAATCAATAGACTTTTCTTATTTCTTGTGTTTTCCCCTAATGTAATTTTTTTTTTCACTCCCACACTACTAATGTAGTACATTAGTACTGTGGGTAGGCTAAAGATTTTTCTCTTATTTTTAAAAGTTATTTATTATTTTTTTATATAGTCCAAAAATTCTACTTTAGAGATCAAACATGGAATTATTTCAAGCTACTTCAGGTCTCCAATAAACAGGACAGTGGTTTCACATACCAGATGATGAAATTCATCTCCCACCCAAGGACAATTACAAAATCCATGTCCAGGGCCTGCAGCCTAATGGTTGGAGTAGGTAAACTAAGCACTTGGCTAACCAGGTTAGCAACATATTTTATGTTGCAATATGCTGTAAGAATAACTAGTCCATGTCTTTAGCAGAAATCTAGTAGGGTGCTTACCATTAATCTCTGCCTCTATCTCCAAATCTCCTCATAATATTTCTGTAGGTTTATGTTTCATTTCACTTACTCTGCTGTTTAATCTCCAACAAAAACTAGTTTTTAATATTTCTTTGCATTTTCTATTGCCCTTTCTAAATGACTTAAAATAATGTCAGCTTCTACAACAATGGCATCCTCAGTGAGACAGACACAAATAAGTCACAATTTCTAATTTAAAATTTGAAAATGTGACTTATTTGTCACATTTTCAAACTCTCTTTTTGAAATTTCCTGCTACTCAAGAGATTTACTTCAGTGTTAAATATTATAACTATTTGTTCTTTTTCTTAATCACTGTTACCCAAATAATTCATCTTGTTTATTTAGAATATTTCAAATGTTTTATTTCTTGTGCAATACCAATTATATCTAAATGGTATTTCTGGAATTCCTCTATTATTTTCCCTCTTTTTCCAGGGACATCTCTAATGGTGCTTATCTTCAATTCTATTGAGCTTGTTCCAGCAAATTAATTTGTGCTTTTTGTTCTGTTTCTCAGGATAAAAACAGTGGGAATCTTGTTTAACAGAATGCAGTTTTAGCCAATATGAAATTCAGTTATGCTCTAGAATCAATAATGATCTGTGGTTGCTAAAACAGAATATAATTTGGCTGTCGAAGTCCTGGATTGCCAATCCATTCTTATTCATTTAATCATTCATCCATTCAGTATTTGGGTAGCTGACATAAGATAAATACCTACCTTGCATGCTAACTTTCTTGCTATTTCACAAAACTAATAAACTAGAGGTTAATATAATATCATTGTTTTAAAATAAAATATTTTAATAGTTCTTTTTTCTATCAGTGTGTAAATATACACACTGATAGAAGTTCATTTTTTACAGCAGAAAAAAATGAAATGTCTCATTTATTAACCCCCCCCCAAATTACAGATATATTTACAGTAAAAAGAATGTATTTTTTAAACCAATTTCATTATAATAAAAACCTTTCCATTTATTTACTAAAACAAATGAAATTAAAATTAGACATGTAAATAAACCTTACATATTTGCAGTATTATACAATAATATAAAACTACCTTGAAGAAAACTGTATTTTTTAACAAAAAATATTTATAAATATTAATATTTTGCAGCACATAGATTACACAGTCCAACACAATTTTTGCGGACTTTTATACGAGACTTGTTTTTTACTAATTTGGGTTAGCAACGCTGATTTCAAATATCTAACCCATTTTTCTCTATCATGTCAGGTTTTTCCTCTATGGCATTTTCTTTTTTGCTAATTTGTAAGTTTTTGATACTTTTAAGGAGGCAGCACTATTTAGAGGATCAAAAAAATCGATTTTTTAATATTATTTTCTGAAAGTATGTACTTTTAATAATCTGTTCCTAACTTTTTATCAAGAAATTCAAAAAATTCCCAAAGATATAGCCTATTATTCAAAGCGGTGCACAGATCAGAATCGGAGCGCTCACTGCTCTTGCTTATTAGTAAACAAATAAATACATAAGAACCTGCAACGGCACATACTGACGCTTTGAATGCGAGAGAGGCCGATAATTAGATACATAACTACTTAACAATATTCATTAAAAATTAATGAATAAAGAATATTTATAAAAAAATAACAATTTTACTTACACATGAGTTTCAGGGAATAAATTTTTGTTTGTAGCAATTTCTGCGTGTGTTCTGTTTTGGCAATCCCTTTGAATACTCCAACAGTAGTCAGCCATCATGTGAGAATTCCATCTTCCTTGCTACCGATCTTCCATAGTTTTTAAGTCTTGATGAAATCTTTCACCTTGGTCATCGCTTACCGCACCTAAATTCTCGGGAAATCTATCAAGATGACTGTATAGGAAATGAAGCTTTATGCTCATGTTGCAACCTAGGTGCTGGAAATTTTCAAGCATTGATTCCACTAGATCTTTGTAATTGCACGTTTTTTGTTTCCAAGAAAATTATTCGCAACCATCGTAAATGAAGTCAAGGCCTCTTTCTCAATTTTGTTCATAGAGTTCTTGAAATTTGGGTCTCTCATTAAAGTTCTAATTTGCGGTCCCAAATACACCAGCTTTAATTTTTTCATAACTAAGTTGTGGAAATTTTTCACATATGTATTGGAAACAGTCACCTTGTAAATCTAAAGCTTTAACATACTGCTTCATAAGACCTAGTTTGATGTGTAGAGGTGGAAAAATGATTTTTTTCCTCTGTCGATTAAAGGTTGATTTATAACATTCTGTTCTCCAACATTTAAGGATATTTTAAGAGGCCAATGTTTCTGACTCCAGTGTTAGTTTCTAGCTCGACTATCCCAGAAGCATAGAAAACACGGAAACTTTGTATATCCTCTTTGAAAGCCAAGTAAAAAGTTCACCATTTTAAGATCCACACAGATGATCCAGTTATGGTCTGTATATTTTAATAACTTCAGAACCTTTTTAATGTCCTCATATGTTTCCTTTAAGTGGACTGAATAGCCAATAGGAATTGAACCATATACATTCCCATTGTGTAGTAAGACACACTTGAGACTTCTGCTTGAACTGTCGATTAATAAACACCACTCATTTGGATGATACTGTACAACACTCATTTCAGTTAGTAAACCTGACACATTGTTACAGTAAACAAACCCACACTCGTGTTTGAAATATTGTACAAGATTACTTTCCCTGTTACGATAAAAAGTTATCTTCGTATCTTGCTCCAGTAAGTTTTTTTCATTTAATCTTGAAGCTAACAATTCCGATGATTCCTTTGATAGGCCCAAATCTCTTACGAAGTCATTCAATTCCGCTTGAGTAAAACGTTGCGGTCCAGAACTAGAAATTAAATTTTCATTGTCTAAATCAACATCCGGGTCTTGCTCCTCAAGAACATCTGGCATATCCCGATCATGCTCGTTCTCAAGTAAAGGAAGTCCTTTATAAATTGGCACGGCTATTTCATTGGAATGAGCAACTGGCTGAATTGCTGAGTCGAGATTTGGATACACAATTTTTTTCTTATTCTTCTTATTATAACCAGAGGTCTGAACTAAACAAAAATAGCAATCACCTACATGATTTTTCGGTTCAAGTCAAATCATTGGACTGCCAAAAGCTAATTTTTAGTGTTTTCCCTTGCTCCACTGTTGTAAATTTTCTACACATGACTTACACATTTTATTTGGAGCCCATGACTTGTCCTGATCTGCAATTTTTACGTCAAAGTATGCAAAGTAAACTTTCTTAATGAAATCAGTGATATTTGTCCTTTGACTGGGAACAGTTAAGCTGCCACAAGTGTAGCAGAAGGAATCTACACTATTGACACAATTTCGAGTAGCAGACATGATGTATTTTCTTCACTGCCGAATAACATGCAATTAACAAGTTTGATCACCATGAGCAGTTTTATTTAAAATTCTAGACAATAGAGGAGAGAATGAGTCTCCTTGAAAGATACCCCTTTTTATGTTTACCTCTCCAATTTCTTCTCTATTCAGAGCTAATGTTGTTTTCCAATTTTTCATGCTGGATTGCAAAAGTTTTTGTACGTTTTCGCTAATACCGAATAGCTCTGTGCATTTTAAAATTGGACTATGTGGCACCGAATCGAATGTTTTTTTATAATCTATCCAAGCCATATGAAGGTTGGTTTTTCTACGTTCTTAATTTTTCAGAATCATTTTATCAATCAGCAATTGGTCTTTTTGAATTTTTGCTGCTACCTTCTTGTTCAATTGGAAAAAGAAAATTTGCTTTAAGATAGCTGTATATTTTGTCAGCTAGTATGCCTGTGAGTAGCTTAAAAGTTGTTGGTCAACACCCTGTTGTTGCAGGTTATTGGTCAGAAGTTTTCTGGCTTTGGGCCTTTTTCTTTATCCTTTATTATCAAAAACGTTTTCCCTGCTGTGAGCCACTCTTCTTTGCTTTGTCCTTCTAAAACATCGTTAAATTGGTTAGCAAGTCTTTCATGTAAGCCTGTCAGATATTTCAACCAATAATTCATCCTTCCCAGGTGTTGACCAATTTTTTTTATCCCTTTTAGCTTGCTTTTGAACCATTTCAGTTATTATTTTCAGTTGGTCCATTTTTTGTTTTGAGATTCGTTCATAATTTGTTCAATCCACTTTGCCCTGTTATTGTGCTTCTTAAGGTTGTCACATAGGTTTTGCCAAAATGTAAGTGTATTTTCTTTGTCTGTGGTATTTATATTTATATTTCCTTTAACATTATCATTCCTGCAGCAATCAATTTTCTTGTATATTTGGTGCTGATTCACGCGAGACATCGAATTTTGCTTGTACTGTATCTTCTTATTTTAGCTGCAACTGCAACTATTTTTTGCTTCAGTTCCTCTAATCCATCAATAGGTCATGATTCCAATATTATATTTCTTTATGAGGTTATTTCAGATTTTCGTGTTTTTCAGCTTTTTTTCCTTAACAATATAGAGGGTGTTCGGGATAAATTTGACAGTTTCGTAAGGAAAAAGAAAATCTTCTTTGTATCTATTAAATTTAATGAATTGACAAAAAAACATTACAGGCAGAGTTAATTACAATACTATCAACAAGATTTACTCAAAATAACCACCATTAGCATCGATCACAGCTTCAATTCTGCTTCGGAACCTCGAACAAGCTGATGCTACAGTCTCCCTGGGAAGGGCCGCAAAAACTGTTTTAATTTTATCCATTAACTGGGCTTTTGTATTACTGGAAGTGCGATTGGTGTCTTTTTCAACTGCGCCCCATACAAAATAATCCATGGGGTTAAGGTCTGGGGAGTTTGGAGGCCAAACATTTGGACTGGTGAAGTCGTAGAAATTTTCAGACAACCATTTTTGACTTTTCCCAGAGGTGTGGCAAGGGGCCGAATCCTGCTGCCATACATACGGCCTACCATTGGCTACCCTTGTTATCCAGGGCTTGACTACAGTTAGCAACTCCACGAACAAAGCCCGAATTCCAATGCCAGGGTTCTTCAACACCTGTTCCTGCAGATTTGCGAGGAATTCTGCTGTACGAACGCAATCAGATCGTCTGCTAGGGATCTTTCTTCTTGCTACATCCTCGTAGTCACCATTGCAAGTCTCTAGTTCATGCCTGATTGTTTTTACTGTATTCAGGGAGCATTGGGCAACAGTCGTAATATCCTTATTTTGATGACGGGCACGAATCATCATGATACAAGTTATTCTCTTCCATGATTCAGGTGGGTTCCAGCTATCCATCCTTTCTGACATCTTGTATATGAATGAAGAAGGGTCCAAACTTTTAAATGAAGAGAAGTGTGTGTTAATACATGTAACTTACGGAAAAATATAATTAATTATAAATATGTCAAATTTATCCCGAACACCCTGTATATATATATACATATATATTGTTTTTGCATTTCTATTACAACTAATGAAGGCTCACATTTTTTTGTCAAAACCAAGTATAGTCAACTTTATAGTATAGACTTCATATATGAAGTCTACACTATAAGCAAATTTCAAACAGCCTATAAATGAATTCAAATCTACATGTGAAATTATGTTTAGGAAAATGCTTCCACATTCCTACTAAGAGATACCACTTTCCACCTTACCCCCTTTCAATAGCAATATTTGTAGTACAACAAACTGCATTTTTATTCTTAAAATAGGACGCGAGGACTCAATTTCAAACAAACATGGGCTATTTATTTTTTAGCATCAGATGTGTATTCATCTCTATACGTTTCATTTCTAAAGTAACTCATAAAAAAAATTTTTTTTAAAAAATATATAACTAATAGTTGCTGTTGTAATAGCACATAATAGCATTCTAGCTTATGTCAGTGTAACATTACAAATTCAGTCAGATCATTATTAACAGCATAATGGTTTTTCATTGATTAACCTACTAGAAATTCTGTCACTGAGAATGTTAACAGTCAAAGAATATGGTGTCACAAAAAAAAAAAAAAGTAAATATTATTATTACGGGCAACTCCAGGGAGTCCTTAAACTCATCGAGGGAGGCCCTAGGCATCATGTCCACACAACTATTTGACATTCTCACAGTATCTATCATACCTTGCCTTGAACTCACTCACTGTCATCGCACCCACAACAGACTCTAGCAGCTTATTCCACTCATTTACCACTCTAAAAGTAAAGAACCCAGCTCTAACAACCTTGCCTAGCTTCCGTAAATGTCCCCTAGTTCTCTCACCACTAGTCCATATCTCAAAAATATCCTCTGAATTAATCCCATAGAAACCCTTCGGCAATTTGAATATCTCAATCATATCTCCCCTTTTCCACATATCAACCAATTTCTGCAACCCACAAATCTTCAACCTGTTCTCAAAAGGTTCATTCCATAGACCAGCTATCATCTTGGTCACTCGCTTCTGGATCCTCTCCACTTCCTCCCTATCAAGAAGGAACCTAGGTGACCAAATCTGGGCACAGTAGTGGAGATGAGGTCTTATCAAGGCTCGGTACAGAGGAACAATAACTTGCTTGTCTCTGCTCGTCAAAGTATTTTTCAACAACCAAGTGAGTTGATGGGCTGATTTAGCCACTTTTGCAATGTGCCCACTAAACTTCATCTCCCTATCCACCAACACTCTCAAGTCCCTGGCCTCATCAATCTTCTGCAGTACAGTTCCACCAATGTGGTATATTGCTGCTAATCTTTTCAACCCAAAATGTATAACCTTATATTTTGTCACATTAAATTGACATCATTCTCCTTAGCCCAGAACGCCAATCTATCCAAATCATCCTGCAAGATTTTGACATCTTCTGCATTCACTATTGCCTTACCGAACTTTGCATCATCAGCGAATAAATGAACTGTTCCTCTTAGATCCTTCCCTATATTGTTAATGAACTAATTAAACAGTAGTGGTCCAAGAACAGAACCCTGTGGCACACCACTGGTCACAGGCCGTCTTTTGGACTCTACTCCTGAATAAACTAGTCTCTGATATCTCTCCATCAACCATCCACCTATCCATCTCACGAACCCTATATCCATTCCCATATGTTGCAGTTTACGGATTAGAATTCCATGTGGTATCCTGTCAAATGCCTTAGCCAGGTTCAGCAGTATCACTGTAAACCCATTACTCTTATCCAGTTCAGCCGTCAATGTGTTATAAAACTTGAGCATGTTACTGGGGCATGATCTACCCTTCACAAAGCCATGCTGTCCCCAGTACAGTATCTCATTTTCTTCAATCCATTCCTGTATTTTTCTCTTGACTACTTTCTCCAAGACCTTGACAACGATTCCTGATATGCTGATAGGTCGGTAATTTGCAACCATAGTCTTGGATCCTCCTTTATGCAGTGAAACTATTTTCCCTCTTTCCACACCTTCGGAACTAAACCAGACCCAAGACTCAGATTAAACAACATGGTCAAGGGCAATGATTATTCTTTAGCCGCTTCACGTAAGACCCGTGCTGGTATACCATCCAATCCCACAGATGTATTCACATTAAGGTTCTGTAATAGACTATTCACCTCCACTTTATTCATCACAATTCCCGAATAAACTAATGGTTCCTTCATTCTTTCAATGTCACCACCTGGATGATATACTCGTGCAAAGTGCTCACTCAGTAATTCCACTATATCGACTGATTCAGTGACCTCCTTACCATCGGCATTCCTTAAAATCATTCTGCCGTTTACAGTTTTTTTTTCCACTTGCAGCATAATGAAAGAACTGTTTGGGATTCTCTTTAGCTTGCACAGCTAGTTTCCTTTCATAATCAGCTTTTGCTTTTTTTTACCACACTCGTTACTCTTCTGGCCTGCACTTTATACCGTTCATGTGCCTGCAGGTCACATCTTTCTTTAAATTCCCTCCACAGTTGTTTCTTTTTTTGCAGCTCAAGCTTAATGGTGTTATTCATCCATTTAACCCCTACTTGTTTTACTATTCGGACCTTAGTATACAATCAGCCATAACCTCCTATAAATGCTCCTTGACCACTTCCCATGCTCTATCGACATCCAGCCCTTGCAGTTTTACATGCCATGGCACTGAACCAAGCAATCTCCTAAGTTTGACATACTTGCTTTTCATCAATCCATTCCTGTATTTTTTCCTTGACTATTTTCTCCAAGACCTTGACGACGACTCCTGATATGCTGATCGGTCGGTAATTTGCAACAGTAGTCTTGGATCCTCATTTATGCAATGGAACATTTTCCCCTCCTTCTAATTTTCAGATAGGAAAATAAAATCTGATCAGTCAGTAATTTGCAACAGTAGTATTGGATCCACCTTTATGCAGTGGAACATTTTCCCTTCCTCCTAATTTTCAGATAGGAAAATGAAATCAATTTAACTATTTTTGATTATTTAAATACTAAATTTACATTTCAGATCTAGTTTATAAGTATTTTTTTTTTGAAATTCCACAAATGAATGACTGCAAACTCATAGCACATTAGTTCTGTAGATCGGCTTCGGCTAAGGAGTTAAATAATCTGCGAGTCTTGTTCTAGAGACCAAACATAGTATTTTTTGAGCTACTTTAATCCTCTAATAAGCAGAATAATTACCTAATATCAGGCAATGATAACTGTCTACCAAACTCAGTCAGCAAGGTCAGTTATTGTGTTAGTATCTTTTTGAATAAATTTCGAATGATTAAAATTTTGTAATGATACTAACCAGTGATAACTAACAAGAGCCAAAAAATTTCTCAATGGCCATCCAGGATAGTTGTCAAGTACACATGGATCTGAAAATCCTAGAAAAATCTGCAATGCAAAGAATTATATATTATTTACAATACAGAGAAAATGTGAGATAAAAATAAAAATGTCAATAACAGAATAATAAATCTTCTATAAACATATATCAACAGGTTCGTTATAATTATTATAATGATAATATAAGAATAATTAGATTATCAGTCTAGTTCATCTTTCTAATGAACACTTCCAAACAGCATGTACTGGAAGGCAATTGTGCTGCCAAAACATAAGTGAAAGATATGACTGACTTCAGAGACAGCTTACTGATACAGTTACAGCTCTCCAAAATTTTCATTATGAGGACAGACTGGGATGATGAGTCACAAAATTTGATAGATAGAGAGGAGAAGGTATGACAGAAACATAAAAATTTCTAAATGGATTATGGACACAAAAGATTATGAGCCTATAGGTACATTAGATACTGTGGATAGGATAAGGGTTAAATAAGGTAACTGCAGACAGCAAATATGAAACTTTTTCAAGCCATTTTAGGTCATTTATAAGCAGGATGGTGGTCTCACGTTGAAAATGAAATTCATCTACCACCTAAAGACATTCACAAACATCTATACAGAAATTATTCACACTGACATGAATGCCTTCATTTCTCACTCCATCAAGAATTCCCACGAACTTCACAAGGCATGTGAAGTGGTTGGGAAAGCCAAGGCAGTTCAAGAAAAAAATTCAGCATACTGCAAGTAATTTAGGACAAGGACTCTATCTTTCTACTTAGTCTACATGAAAACACACAACAAATGAAAAACAAATATCAACAAACCTAAATCCAAATTTGTAAAAGACATCAGCAGAAAACTTGCCTCCTGTCTAAATGGCAGCAGTGTCTTCTAGTCACTTACAAAGAACATTTGGCATGACCTCTACTTAACTGTACTTTCACATCTCTCTCTCTTCCTGATGGATATACAGTATTTGGTTTAATTTTAGTGTATATTTAGAAATTTATTTAAAGATGATTAATGTACTATCTGAGTAACAGTTCAGGAACAAATAATACAAATTAACAGAAAATAAGAATTTATTTATGAAGGTAGAAAAATCAGTTTCTGAATGTAAAATCTTTTGACAGCTAAAAATGCAGCTCAACACTTTTTGCATCTCCAGAATGTATTAACACTGATTCTTCTCAGTCCCAGCACTTATTTTACTTTATATTATCATTTAATCAAATGATAATATAAAGTTTTTTTTTTCTGTTCTATTCTTTTCCCACCCCTAAATTTATGCAAGTTACTAATCCACAACTTAAGAGCATTACTGTCACTATTTTCATAATACAGCATTTCACTGTAAAAAAATGCACAAGGCTGCATGAAAATTGAACAGATGATTTGTGGCTAAATCGTTAAGTATAAATTAAATCATTTTTATTAGCAGATGTAATGGTATGTCCATATTTCACTCATGATGCTTATATATATTTATACACTGCAATATGAAAACATATTTATTTAGTGAAAAGTAAACAGACTTAAGATTTTTTATTTATTTATTTTGACATTATGAAATACAAGACAATGATTTAAATTAAGGGGATATTTAATCCCACATTATTTCAAAGCCGAATAAGAAAACTCTAAGATCCCCTTAATTTAAATAATTTTAACATTGCCAAAGTGAAGCCCTTTGGTCTTTATTTCATTAACAAGACAAAATGATATAATATAAGCTCACCTGTCCTGGTTTTTTGCTGAATGTACTGTATTCCTTAAGAGATAAAACAGACACATTTCCACATTCAGATACAAAAGTGAAAAAATAAGCTTTGTCACTTGAATTTACTAATTTGTTATAATTCTCTTGAAGAAGAAGAATCTAAACGATAGTTGAAAGAAAAACAATACATATATTTTGAACTTTTAAGTGAAAGACAAGTTTTTATTAATTGACACATGAATGCATTAATTAATGAAATAAAAATGAAAACTAATAATGAATTAGTTAATGTAAACAAATAACTATTTCATCAATTCTCGCTATAATGAGCTTGTAGATATCAAAGGAATAATTTGTTGTAAGTGAAAGACAACAAATTTCCTTTGAAACAGCAGTATGTTATGATACTTTAGCCATGGCTTGTTTGATAATGTGAATGAATTTGCACTGGCATCAACTGGTTGCAGTATTTATACTGTACTGAAAGTAAGAACATGGTACAGGGAATAGCAGCATTGATCCATTATAAAGAATTTATGGATCAATAACTGTCTTAAGAGAATATAAGCCAATTTAAAATTATTAATTTCCATATTCGGAATTCTGCACGTCATTGCACAAATAAATGCATAAGCTAGCTGCAATGAGATAACTTGCCACTAACATATTTTAACTGTTACGAGAGCTGCATAAAATGCAGTGGAGCACAGAAGGTACCTATATACATAGAAGGTACATGCATAGCATTTTGGTTAACTGTAATTAATGCTAGATCAGAAGATGAAAGACAATCAATTCTTAATCACCAAGCAAAACTTTTTTTTTTCACTTTTTACCAGCTGGAAATGATTACTATTTCTGATGCCAATTCCATTTTTTTCCAAAACAAACAAACAAACAACCCACTCAGATAGAAAACTGAATACTTTATTCCTTTGCTGGAATAACGGTTTTTCGACCCCCACACTACACACCAAACCACCATCCGAGCCTTTGTTCTAGAACAAGTGTGCAGAATTCAGAATGTAGAAATTAATAATTTTAAATTGGCTTATGAAAGATGTCCAAGCAGTCCAAGATAAAAATCAGCACATTTCAAATAACTCAAGTAAACAAGGCAAGCTTTACACAGAACCTGTAACATCTATAAAATATCATCACCAAATCCAAATCAAAATATGGAAAGGCCAAATGCAAAATAAACTGCCTCCTGCTCAAATGGCATCTTAGCAAGGGACCAAGAAGGTCCTGTGGCAAGAAAGTTGGTTGCAACTTCTGATATTCCATGTTTCAATCTCTCACATCCACATGATACAATGGCAACATTAACTGAGACAAGGCTAACTTTGGCATCAGTCTTCTCCTCCAATACTATTGATAGAAGAGGCAAATGAAGAAAAAGGTTTGAAGAAACACAGGTAATTATGGGGAAACTATCTTATTGGCCCCTCCCCTCTCTACCTTTGATAATGGGCTGCCAGTTTCTTCTCTGGTTATTCATTGTGTTTCATGATGGATGGATCAAATTTCTCTACCAATGATTGGCACTCTAGGGCTCTGTGCTTTTGCTCCCAACTCTTCCTCCTATACATTAATGACTTCTCTCAAAATTGTGCTGATGACAACATACTCAGTTCCTCTTCTTTGTTCCCAAAATGTTGTAATACATAAATGATTCAAGTTTCAAGATCTTCCATAACCAATGTCTTAAACACTAACCTCCTCACCATTTCCCAGTGGAAGATAATCTAGTCAATTTCAACACTATCAAAACAAAATCCTGTTTTATTTCTTGAAAGATAGATCCTGCTTCACTGTCCCTTATTTCTGATAATATTCCAATCTCTGGTCATGATCAGTGTTCTCTTCTTGGGTTATCTTTCACAATTAGCCTTTTCTGACACCACATCTATAGCCTCCAAAAAGCTTGATGAGTGCTTTTGTTCAAAACATCAAAATATATAAAAGTATATAAGATCACAAACAGCTGCTAGCCAGCCTGGTTGGCCGAGTAGTCTGTGCATCCACTCTCCAGCCAAAAGGCTGTGGGTTCGAATCCCAATGTGGGCATGGATGTTTGTGATTGCCTATGAAAATAGTGGTGGTGGGCAGTAGATGGTGTTGGTGTAGATGGATGCAGTAGAGATGGAGAGTTGTAGAGTAGGTGCCCTCCCTCGATGAGTCTTTGAAGTCCCTGGAGGTGTCATCACATGATAATATATCCAAATAATAATAATATCCAAACACAGTTCAGCTCCAAACTTATCAAACCAATGTCTCCTTCTCCTCCTCCACTTTCAATCCATCTATCTCTGATCTTTGAAACAGAATTACTCATAACATTTTCCTCAATAACTACAATCTCCAGATTTCCAAGAAACACATTCACAGGTTTCTTTTTTCCCTAATCACACCGCTGCATAAGTTGTATTGATGAGTCCTTTTGTATAAGTATAGGTATAATGACCACTCAATGTGTGAGAGGAATTAATAAAAAAAAAAGTTTAATAATAATAATAATTAATTTCAAAAAATATATGATAAAAAAAATTTTAATTTACTAAATTTTATTGAGTACGTTAGAATTTATGATTGATTAAATATTTGAATATAGTTTATAATTCAGCATAAACATTCCAAGTTTCGACAACTTCCATAATCAATACCTTAGCACCTTTCAGACTGTAGTTGTAAAAATGACAGAACATTGCACCCTTCAACTGGAAAAACTCTCCAGTTTGATTTTTGTCAAAATCAAAATGAGCTTTTCAACTGAAGGTTAGTTAGCCAAAGAGAAGGCAAACAGTCAGTAATGGCATATTATGTAGGTGAAGGATTAATTAGCACAGACAGACAGTTTTATAGTGTAGCGTGCCCCCTCCAGGAAATGAGTCCTTGACTCCTTGGAGATGTCACATAATAATAATAATGATGCCTTCAAATTATCTCCCTTCCATTCTTCCCTGAACTGAGGATGCCTAGTGAACGTCAAATGTACCAGAACATAGTCCTATTTCTCATAAGAAAGATCTCATTTTAGTTCCCCTTGTCAAAAATCAACTCTCTCTTTTTTGGCTGACATCTTTGTTCCTAGCACAAACAAGCACTCCTTTTCCTCAAAAAGACTAGGAATTTGGAATTCCTAGTCTTTTTGAGGATTTGGAATTTGAGGAAAGTGGATTTGGAATTTAGAAAACATTCTAAATTTCAAATCCACTCTACCTTAGAATATTGTTCTACATTTGATGCCAATGCACCAAAATTTTACCCAAGAATGCATGATACTATTAAAGGATGGAAATCCAGTAAAGTGATGACCCACCCCATCGCAGACTCACTCCAGTCACTTTCTTAAAGATGTTCTGTTTCTGTTTTATGATTTTTTTTTTAATAGGCACTTTCATGTGTGCTATTCCAGTGACCTGGATGCTCCACCATTCTTCCACTTTTCCTTAAGCCTATGAACACAGAATAAATTGATCAACAACCATTCACTATCCAGCTTCAAACATAATGAAAGAGAAGAGAAATTTTTCATTATGTCTACTGCTATGTTTTGAAACTGCCTTCCCTTAAACAATTTTCCCTGAATATTACAACCTCCAGCTATTTTAAAAATCAAATCAACAGATTCTTGCATTCTTTTAACCACTTGCCCATATATAGCAATGTTTGGCTATAAGTTCTGCAGCATCTCATGTATGGAAATGATAAAAGCAGCAAGTATCTTGCATAATAAAACAATGCTTCAGCTAGTATAATATTTAATTATATTGTATCTTTATAATGTGTGTACACCAACATGGAATACAATTTTGTCATCTAAGTTTCAAATGCCAGTTAACTTCCTGTTCTTTCAACATCTAAGTGGATACCGATACCTACTAACATGATGTACCACATCATGTTAGTATGGGCAATTTGGGCAAAATGGGCAATTTTGTTAAACAAAAACTTGATTATGACAATGCTGATTATTTTATGAGCAATGCAATGGTTATGATGCATGTAATTTGGATTTCAGCAAAAGTCTTTGAACTGATGTTCCATATAAGAAGCTGTTGATTAAAAAATATTGTGATAAGAGGATGCATTTAAGAGCAGAGGTCACAACTATTCGGTGCTATAGTCCTTGTTAATGTGTAATATATTTATAAATAATTCAGGTTCAAATATTGAGAGTAAAATTTTCCACTTTGCTGGTAATGTGAAGGGTAGGTCATGAACTGTTCAGATGATATTTACAGAATGAAACGAAAAGACTGAATAGGAAAGTATGTCCGTTTATGCTATAGTTGTTGCCCTTGAGAACCCAAGGTTCTTACCAGGCAACAGAATGAATCTGTCTTGCACTGATAATATATCAACGATTAAAGTCACTGAGATCACTTATATACCACACTTACTCATGCTCATCAATTGCGATACACTGTTGGGAAGTCCCAAAGTCTGCCTATTTACTGTCTGTATTCGGTTTGGGTGTGTTTCACTCTGCACAGGTGATGCCAGTGTTAACTTCCCATCACTCTAACTCTAATGTTTTGACCATCGAGTGTACTATAAATTAAAGATGCCAAGAAATTATATTCTTGGTTTCATCGTTCATTCAAATGTAAATAAACAAAGTTTGTACATGAAATAATTTCACGACTGGGCTACTTGTATATAGAGGATAATGACTTCACATGTATTTATCTTCCTTAATATCCCATAATGTATATAGTATACATCCCATTGTATATAGGGGATAATGACTTCACATGTATTTATTTCCTTAGTATCCCATAATGGGGTGCTTAAAGGTCAAAGCTGTATAACTGAGAGGAGACCTCCACATAGCCTTCAAAGGAATGCGGAGAACAGACCAGGGCTTCTGACCTAATGTCCAATCCTCACCTTCCCGTGATGCACCCTGTTGGGTATCTACCTGGATACTGAACGAACGAGGATGGACTGGCAATTTGGGATTTAGCTGACCAAATTGTATTCTTATTGGCTTAAACCAAAATACAAAATGATGGTACAACATGACAAAATTTCATGCCGAATGGGGCGTCGGCATGAAATGTTCCAGTTAAACTAGGCCCCCCGTTGTTTTCTCCAGGGAACCAGGGCAAACAGCGAAAAGTCAGCTACTGGAACAAATCAGAAAACACAGCCCAACTCAACATCACCAGAGTTAAAGATCGGTACTATCAACATAAGAAGTCTGAATGGCAAAGAAATGGAGCTAGCTGAGGAATTGGATAAGTGCCAGATTAACATAACAAAGGTGACTGAAACAAAAAAGACAAAAACTAGTGAGATTTTTCAAAGCAGTAAATACCAAATGTTATATTCAGGCAATGACAATCAAGGAAAAGAAGGAATAGCCATAGTATTCAACACTAAATATGAGGCTAATCTTGAATGGCAAGCAGTCTCAAGTAGTAGAGTGATGTGGGCAAATATCACAACGGGGAATAGGACAACGAGACTTATTTGCGCATATGGTCCCACAGAAGTGGAGGAATTTTTTGATACTTTAGAGAAAGCAACTGATACAATGAAAAAGGAAAAGTTGGTCCTTGTTGGGTATCTAAATAGCAGAGCAGGAAATGATTGTCAGACATACAAAAATATTTTGGGAAAATTTGGAGAAAAGAGCAAAAGCTAATCTTCTTCTTCTTCTACGTGTTATTCCCACTTCCTATGCAGGGTCCGCGTGTTACTTAGATGCGACTTCTTGTTAGTACTACTCCCAACCGACCCATCGCCTGGTCTGCGCTGGGGGGGATATTTTTTGACGGTAGAGGTGTATGTTCACGGGGCCGGTTTGCCTGTTTGCGGGATGAAAAACGCCAGATAAACTGGCGGAAAAAACCCTACTGACCGCGCCCAAGACCGGCAAACTTGGCTATGCCTGAGGAAGATCCTCAAATTCCTCACATCTACAATGGGAATCGAACCTGGGACATTCCTTCCCCAGGCATATGGTTGCGAAGCACAAAGCCACTAGGCTAACCGCACAGTCAAAAGAGCAAAAACTAATAATAATAGCAAATACCTGTTGGATTTCTGCTCAGGACATGGAATGGTTATTACTAACACCATGCTCCAACATAAAAATGTGCACAAATTCACATGGAGAGAAGAGGCAAGGAATGGGAAAAGTCTCATTGACTATGTTATTGTTGAAAGTGATGTTTTCTCCCTGGTGCAGGACACCAGAATGTGCAGAGGATTTGAAATTGGAAGTGATTACTATTTAGTCTTGAGAAGGATAAAATTGAATTTCATATTGACAAAAATAACATGTAAGAAAATTTTAAGCATATAAAAGTTGAGCAGCTCTCAGATGTGAACTGCAGACTAAAATACGCAAAGATTACTGAAAAAAAAATGAAAGGGTTTGGGAACAGCAACCAAACCTTGGAGATTCAGTGGCAAGCCTTGAAGAAAACTATGCTTGATTAAGCCAGAGAGGCATGTGGTGAGGTTCTCTGTAAGGATAGAAAAATCATCACTCCATGGTGGACACAGGAAGTGTTAAAGAGGCAGTGAAGGGAAAGAAGAAAGCATATCAAAATTTCCTGGCAAATTAGTCAGCTTGTGCTCTTAGAGAATACAGAGACAAATGTAAGAAAGCTAAACACTGTGTAAAACTAGCTAAACCAAAGTCATGAGAGGATTTTGATAAGAACATAGAAAACAAATAACAAGAAGGTGTTAAGATATTCTAAAGGTTGCTGGAGAAGCTTATAAATGGAGGAAAGAGTGGTGCTGTAAAAGGAGTTAGAGATGATAAAGGTGACATGAAAATAGGAGAAAAAGATATCCTTCACATGTGGAGTAATTATTTTGAAAAATTGCTAAATGAAACAAGCAGTGATAGCACAGTGGTAAAAAAAAAAACACTCAACAAGCATACAATCAGGAATACATATCCATACTTTAAGTAGAAAAAGCCATCAAAGGCTTGAAATGTGGAAAGGCAGCAGGAGTAGATGATATTCGACCAGAAATGCTGAAGTATGGTGGTATAAAAGTCTTACAGCGGCTGCACTGCATAGTTCATAAGGCCTAGACAGAGGGACGAATTCCTGATAATTGGAGTAGCGCTCTCATAGTACCCATATATAAAAAGGGAAATAAAACTGAATGTGAGAATTACAGAGGTATTTCCCTACTGAGTGTTCCTGGTAAGATTTATGCCAGTATACTTGAGAAACGGTTGAGAAGAATTGTTGAGGAAAAGCTTGGTGAAAAAAAGGCTGGATTCAAGCCAAATAGAGGCTATCAAGATCAGATCTTCACTTTACAACAAATAGTTGAGAAAGCATGGGAATATAACAAAGATCTGTATTTAAGTTTTGTCGATCTCTAAAAGGCATATGACAAGATGCAAAGAGAGAAGCTATTCAATATGTATATGGTGTCAATGGGGCATTATATCAAGCAATACTTAGTCTTTATTTGAGTTGTAAGTCAGCAGTTAGAATTGAAGGAAGTACAGGAAGATGGTTTAATGTTAAATCTGACATGAGACAAGGATGTACATTATCTCCTCTATTATTCATTATCAATATGGATCACATTATGAAGGAAAGTGATATTAAACATGATATCAGAATTGGAGATGTTAATGTCAGCTCTTTTACGTGTGGACAGATTTATGTGTTCGTCGAACATGTTGTTTATTTTTTTACGGCATATATTAGAACACAGAACCTAAATAAATAATTAATTTATTAACTTAGTGCTGATATTTCGCTGGTGTTATAACCAGCATCTTCAGAGCACACAAACACTGTTTGTTACAATATGCGTGACTATGACAACATGGTGTAACCAGCAGATTGGTTAAACAAAATTGTAGCAGCAACACAAAGACTAGAGTCTTGATTTTTTGGCGCCCTCTATATGGAAAAAAAAAAAAAAAAAAAAAAAAAAACTATCACATAAGTCTAGAGTCCTACAAAAAAAAAAAAAAAAAAAAAAAAAAAAACCATACTAGTTTTTTCTTAGGATGACTATCTCCCAGATCTTAGGCAAGTTAACACAGCCATATTTGTTGAGATTTGGAGTGTGCTTCAGGGCTTCCGTTGCCTCTAAGAACAATCTCTCCGACTTATAAGAGTTTCTGTGTAGTACTTTTGTGTTTTACCAGTTGATCCTGTGTGCAGGGGTATCCAGAGCATGGTTTGCTAGGCCCGACTTGCCATAATGATAATTCCGGACGTATCTTTTGTGTTCGTTGATGCGGATGTTCACAGTTCTTCCTGTTTGACCATAGTAGGCTTGATTACATGAGCAGGGTACTTGGTAGACTCCTGGATGTGATAAAGGGGGAATGCTGTCCTTGGGTGAGCGGATAAGGGTAGCTAATTTGCTACATAGTCTGAATGTAGTGCGTAGTTTATGTTTATTGAGAATTCTTGAAATCTTTTCGGATGTGCCTTTGATGTATGGGATGGTGACTGTTTTGTTGTAGTTTTCTGTGGTGGATGGTGGGAGGGTTTCTTAGGAGCGTTTAGTATTTTGTTTATCTTGTGTTGATTATAGCCATTGGCCAAGAAGGTGTGGCGTAAGCGAGCCAGTTCAGCAGCAAGAGCATTGTCATTGGAACAGATTGCTCTCGCTCTATGGGTGAGTGTTTTTAAAATGTCATATTGTTGAGAAGGATGATGGTGTGATTGTTTGTGTAAGTATCTCCCTGTATGTGTGGGTTTTCTAAAAACTGAAAATGATAAGGAACCATCTGGAAGATGTGTGATAAGTGTATCCAGGAAGGGCAGACAGTTATTAGCTTCCAGTTCCATAGTAAAGTGGATTTTTGAATGTTGGCTATTTAAATGCGCTAAAAATGTTTCCAATGTCTCTGGGCCATGTGGACAAATAGCCAGTACATCTTCAACATAGCATACCCAAAGTGTTGGCTTGAGAGTAGCTGTATTGATTGCTAGTTTTTCCAGGTGTTCTATGTAAAAGTTGGCTGGGGGGGGGGGGGAGCCCATGGCTGTCCCATCTATTTGTTTGTATATTTTCCCTTTCCATGTGAAATATCCTGCATGTATTGTGAATCTGAATAGTTCAAATATATCAGGGGAGAAGTGGGACTTCAGTAGATTGAGGGTTTCTGTAAGTGGTACATTTGTATATAGTGAGGTGATATCAAAGCTTACTATTAAGTCTGAGCTTTTTAGGGTCAGGTATTGTAAGATGCTTTTTAGGTGGGCCGAATTTTTGACAAAGGAGGGAGAATTGTTTGTGAGAGTGGCTAGTAGCTTCGCTAAATGTCTAGCCAATTTGTATGTGGGACTATTTATACTGTCCACAATTGGGCGTAAGGGTGTGCCTTGTTTGTGAATTTTTGGTGCTCCATATCTATGGAGCACCAAAAATTCATGTTCAAACACCTAGGATCTCCTAGGTGTTTGAACATGGAAGGGCTTGAGTTTGTTTACTGTGTCTTTGGGCCAGGAGGTGACTTTTTCAAATAATTTTCGTGCCTTATTATTTTGTGTTGGTGGGATTGCGATCTATAATTTTGTATGTTGACTGATCTTGTAATAGTGTGTGCATTTTGTTATCATATTCTGTTGTGTCCATCACTACAGTTGCATTTCCTTTGTCTGCTTTTGTTATGATAATCTGGTTGTTGTTCTGTAGCTCTTTTATAGCAATGAATTCTTTATGTGGGATGTTGTTTTTGGGAGGCTTGGACTTGATTAAGATGTTGGCCACATCTAAACATATGTTGTTAGCTATTGTTGGAGGCAGGTCGTAAATTCCTCGTTCGATGGACGCCATTATTTCGGCTTTTGGAAATTGTTTGGGAGTCACGGCAAAATTGTGCCCTTGACTTAAAGCACTAGTGGCTTCTTTGCTTAAAGTGAGCGACGATAGATTCATGACGCCAAGGTCTTGTTGTAATTGCGGTCGTTGTCTGGTGTTCCGTTCTTGGAGATTTTCAAACTTATTTTGGTGCCGGTTTTTGACTCTGTCGAATTCTTTTTTAGCTGTTGCATCGGTGATGTTATCTAGGATCTCCCAAAGTTCCGTATTTAAAATATTATAAAGTGATTCATGTAGCATGTTGATGGTTGAATTTGATTTTGCTAGTTCCAGACGAGTGGCGTTAATCTGTTCACGTAATAGCACTACACTCGCTCGTTTATAGATACGTTGGTCTTTGGCTGAGTAGAACTTGTTTTTGATTTTAAAACAGTTCGGTATTAAATTGGTGTCTCGGCACCTCTTTAAGAAGGCTAACCTGTTCAGTTGCCACGCCAATTTTAACTTCCACTTACCATATTATCGTGTCTTACGTACGATATCATCTCCATGAAGAATCCTTCATGGAGATGATATCAACGTACACAAAAGATACGTCCGGAATTATCATTATGGCAAGTCGGGCATAGCAGACCATGCTCCGGATACCCCTGCACACACGATCAACTGGAAAAACACATAAGTACTACACAGAAACTCTTATAAGTCGGAGAGATTGTTCTTAGAGGTGACAGAAGCCCTGAAGCACACTCCAAATCTCAACAAATATGGTTGTATTAACTTGCCTAAGATCTGGGAGACAGTCATCGTAAGAAAAAACTAGTATGCCGCCTGTTTTTTTCTTTCTTTTTTTATTTTTTTTTTTTGTAGCACTCTAGACTTATGCGATAGTTTTTTTTTTTTTCTCAGATAGAGGGTGCCAAAAAATCAAGACTCTAGTCTTTGTGTTGCTGCTACAATTTTGTTTAACCAGTCTGCTGTTTACACCATGTTGTCATAGTCTCGCGTATTGTAACAAACTGTGTTTTTGTGCTCTGAAGATGCTGGTTATAACACCAGCGAAATATCAGCAATAAGTTAATAAATTAATTGTTTACTTAGTTTCTGTGTTCTAATATATATACTCTAAAAAAAAATAAACAACATGTTCGACGAACGAACACATAAGTCTGTCCACACGTTTAAGGATTCTTCACGGAGATGATATCGTACGTAAGACACGACAATATGGTAAGTGGAAGTTAAAATTGGCGCGGCAACTGAACAGGTTAGCCTTCTTAAAGAGGTGTCGAGACACCAATTTAATACTGAACTGTTTTAAAATCAAAAACAAGTTCCACTCGGCCAAAGCCCAACGTATCTATAGACGAGCGAGTGAAGCGCTATTACGTGAACAGATTAACGCCACTCGTCTGGAACTAGCAAAATCAAATTCAACCATCAACACGCTACGTGAATCACTTTATAATATTCTAAATACGGAACTTTGGGAGATCCTAGATAACATCACCGACGCAACTGCTAAAAAAGAATTCGACAGAGTCAAAAACCGGCACCAAAATAAGTTTGAAAATCTCCAACAACGGAACACCAGACAACGACTGCAATTACAACAAGACCTCGTTGTCGTGAATCTATCGTCGCTCACTTTAAGCAAAGAAGCCACTAGTGATTTAAGTCGAGGGCACAATTTTGCCGTGACTCCCAAACAAGTTCCAAAAGCCGAAATAATGGCGTCCATCGAACGAGGAATATACGACCTGCCTCCAACAATAGCTAGCAACATACGTTTAGATGTGGCCAACATCTTAATCAACTCCAATCCTCCCAAAAATAACATCTACATAAAGAATTCATTGCTATAAAAGAGCTACAGAACAACAACCAGATTATCTTAACAAAAGCAGACAAAGGAAATGCAACCATAGTGATGGACACAACAGAATATGATAACAAAATGCACATACTATTACAAGATCAGTCAACATACAAAATTATAGATCGCAATCCCACCAACACACGAAAGAATAAGGCACGAAAATTATTGAAAAAAGTCACCTCCTGGCCCAAAGACAGAGTAAACAAACTCAAGCCCTTCCATGTTCAGACACCTAGGATCTATGGAGCACCAAAAATTCACAAACAAGGCACACCCTTATGCCCAATTGTGAACAGTATAAATAGTCCCACATACAAATTGGCTAGACATTTAGCGAAGCTACTAGCCACTCTCACAAACAATTCTCCCTCCTTTGTCAAAAGTTCGGCCCACCTAAAAAGCATCTTACAACACCTGACCCTAAAAAGCTCAGACTGAAGTCCCAATTCCCCCCTGATATATTTGAACTGTTCAAATTCACAATACTTGCAGGATATTTCACATGGAAAGGGAAAATATACAAACAAATAGATAGGACAGCCATGGGCTTCCCCCCCCCCCCCCCCCAGCCAACTTTTACATAGAACACCTGGAAAAACTAGCAATCAATACAGCCACTCTCAAACCAACACTTTGGCTACGCTATGTTGACGATGTACTGTCTATTTGGCCACATGGCCCAGAGACATTGGAAACATTTTTAGCACATTTAAATAGCCAACATCCAAAAATCCACTTTACTATGGAACTGGAAGCTAATAACTGTCTGCCCTTCCTGGATACACTTATCACATGTCTTCCAGATGGTTCCTTATCATTTTCAGTTTTTAGAAAACCCATACATACAGCGAGATACTTACACAAACAATCACACCATCATCCTTCTCAACAATATGGCATTTTAAAAACACTCACCCATAGAGCGAGAGCAATCTGTTCCAATGACAATGCTCTTGCTACTGAACTGGCTCATTTATGCCACACCTTCTTGGCCAATGGCTATAATCAACACAAGATAAACAAAATACTAAATGCTCCTAAGAAACCCCTCCCACCATCCACCACAGAGAACTACAACAAAACAATCAACATCCTATACATCAAAGTCACATCTGAAAAGATTTTAAGAATTCTCAATAAACATAAACTACGCACTAGATTCAGACCATGTAGCAAATTAGCTACCCTTATCTGCTCACCCAAGGACAGCATTTCCCCTTTATCACATCCAGGAGTCTATCAAGTACCCTGCTCATGTAATCAAGCCAACTACGGTCAAACAGGAAGAACTGTGAACATCCGCATCAACGAACACAAAAGATACGTCCTGAATTATCATTATGGTAAGTCGGGCCTAGCAGACCATGCTGTGGATACCCCTGCACACAGGATCAACTGGAAAAACACAAAAGTACTACACAGAAACTCTTATAAGTCGGAGAGATTGTTCTTAGAGGCGACAGAAGCCCTGAAACACACTCCAAATCTCAACAAATATGGCTGTATTAACTTGCCTAAGATCTGGGAGACAGTCATCCTAAGAAAAAACTAGTGTGCATTTTTTTTTTTTTTGTAGGACTCTAGACTTATGTGATAGTTTTTTTTTTTTTTTTTTTTTTTTTTTCTCCCAGATAGAGGGTGCCAAAAAATCAAGACTCTAGTCTTTGTGTTGCTGCTACAATTTTGTTTAACCAGTCTGCTGGTTACACCATGTTCTCATAGTCTCGCGTATTGTAACAAACTGTGTTTTTGTGCTCTGAAGATGCTGGTTATAACACCAGCGAAATATCAGCAATAAGTTAATAAATTAATTATTTACTTAGTTTCTGTGTTCTGATATATACCGTAAAAAAAAAATAAACAACATGTCAGCTCTTTTCATCGTCCGCATAAAGTGTTTTGCTTTATGCGAACGATGTTATACTTCTAAATAAATCCACTACAAGTTTGCAAGATTCCCTGACAAAATTGAATAACTGTTGTAATAGACATGGCATGAAGGTCAGCAATAAAAAGACAAAGACAATGAAAATAGGTAGAATCATTGAAAATGTCAACTGTGTTGTGAACGGAGAACCTGTGGAACAAGTAAAACATTTCAGCTACTTAGGCACAATTTTTAGTAAAAATGGTAAAATAAACATGGAAATAGACAACAGAATCAACAAAGCTGGTATAGTAGGAAGTTATCTGAATAAATTCATATGGAATAAGAGAGAAATTAGTCAGAACACTAAATTAGCAGTATACAAGACAGTTCAAACCAGTTTTAACTTATGGATCTGAGAGCTGGGTCAGAAGTAAAACACTTGACTAAAGACTAGAGACCACAGATATGAGAGTCCTGAGAAAGATTAGAGGCGTGAACAGATGGCATCAATGGCAATATCATATTAAAAATGAAGATATTAGGAAAGAACTAGACATTGTCAGCATCCAGGAATGTGTTAGCAAAGCTAATCTGAAGTGGTGTTGTCACTTAAGCAGAATGGGCGAGGAAAGATTAGCAAAACAAGTGTTCTCTGAAAGGTTGCAGGAAGACGACGCAGAGGAAGACCAAGATATAGGTGGATTGATATGGTACAAAGTGCCTCAGACAATGGAAATATAAGATCTGATAATGTTGGAGTCTTGACAAGTAACAGACTGGTTTGGAGGAAAAATTGTAGATAGGAAGTTAGTAATGATGTAAATTTTCCATGTAGTACTATCATATCCTGTACACCCCTTGAGGGTACATGTCAGGAATTTGATGATGATGATGTATTCCATAATGCAAGGCACGTACCCATACAGACATTTATAATGTTATGCATTATGGGAAGGGCCACTACCCATACTAATTTCGACCTTTACTGAGGTGAAAAAGTAAAGGGGTGTTCATCACAGGCCTAAAGTAGTTATTATAGGGGTTCAAGAGAGAGCGTAATAGTATTAGGAGAAAGAAAAGACAGATAGATAGTATGACAGACAAAGAAAAAGGCCTCAGCTCTTTTATATCATGCAGCCAAGGGCTATCAGTTTATCTTGTTTGCTAGTCTTCATGCACTTGAACAACCAAAAGACCAACTGAAACCAAAGCGCAAAGATGACTGATACCCAGGTGATTAGTTAGCCTTATCTGAGTTAACTGCCTTGAGTTGGCCTTCTCTGCCTGAGATGGCTCTCCAGTCATCCCTGCAATTGACCATAAAACTACATTGAATTAAGAGGATGGAACCAATTAAAAAAGTTTTGATAGCACACATAGAAGAATTTTATCTCCCCCTGGTGAATTGTGCAAAACATGAGTGGTCTACACCACCTAGCTAAAAATTTCATATCTCCTAGAATGTTTCTTTCTAAATACAAAAATTGTCTGACTGAACAATACAATATAATTTCCAAAATACAATATTATAAAGCATTTGATTGTCATATTGTTGATTTCAAATCAATGTTTCTTCCTAACCTTCCATAAATGTATTTTAATCATTAATAATAAAAATTAAAATTCTCTTCCCATTGCTGATAGGTACCGCAAAAAAAAAAAAAAAACTGGTTCTGTTGTAACGTAAGTTGTACGGTGAATACCCAGCACATTACATAATCTGTTCCAAATACACAGGGCAAGAGGGCAGCTGTAGAACGCATGTTCTACTGTTTCCAATCGATAACAGATGTCACAGATTGGATCTCTGATGTTGAAGTACCTCCGTTTGATGGTATTGACTGGAAGGTGACCTTGTGCAATTCTCCAAGCAAGATCCCTCCTGTTAGGGTATCCTTGGAACTTCAATAAGTTATGCAACAAAGTATTGTTGTCAGTACCCAAATGTGAAAGTTTGGGGCAAAAGAGGTTAAGGATTTCTTTATACCAAATTTTACTTTTTTTAATGGAAAGAATGTCAATGTCAGAATGTTGTAGCAATCTTAGATTAAGCACAGAATGTTGTAGTATTCAGGAACAAGCTCAACTTTTGAACTTTTATAATCATTTACTCCAAAACAGTGAAAGATGAAAATTCAGGTAGTATCGGAGAAGGTCTGCACATGTGTCATTTTGACCTTTATTGAAGTTTATTAATCAGTGGGAACCAGACCCAGAAGAGATACCAAGTTTAAAGTAATGCAGAAGTCATATATTTCCCAAATACAAGTAGTCAAAGGTATCATACCTAATTACTAAAATGCTTTGGATTAAAGAGCTTTTTCACCTGGTTATACTATAAATTAGAGATGCCAAGAAATTACATTCTTAGTGTCATCCTTTTTCCAAATGCAAGTAAACAAATTTTGCATGTGAAGTTAACTTCACAACTGGGCTATTTGTATATAGGGCTAATGACCTCCCATCCCTTGGTATCTTTTCTAGGTCTGGATCCCAATGATGTGACCTCAATAAAGGTCAAAACCGGTCGGATATAGGTGTCCTTTCCCATAATGCATAGCATTATACATATCTAAGTATAGCCTTGCATTATGGGATACTAAGGAAATTAATGTGAAGTCATTAGCCCCTATATGCAAGTAGTCCAGTTGTGAAGTGACTTCACATCCAAACTTCGTTTGCTTACACTTGGATAAAGGATGAAACCTTTATCCAAGGTTTTATCCTTTCCAATGGCTACAGTGACTACAGAATTAAAAAAATAATCAAATCCTTCCCTATTCCCCAACCATCTCTTCAGAAGGACTTCAGAAATGCCATCACTATAATTTCTTGGCATCTTTAATTTAACTTATCTCTACTTGTTAATGTGTTCTAAAATAACCAAGTAATTAGCAATATACCGTCTAAACTTCAACTCTGTATCTACTACAAATCCCTGGCTTCATCAATTTCCTGGAGTGAGTACAGTTCCCACAATTTGGCATCGTAATCTTTTTATTCTGAAATACATGAATTTACTTTTTCCACATTAAATTGATATATGTTTTGCCCATACTGTCAGCTTATTAAGTCATCCTGCAAGCTCTCTACATCACTTACCCAACTTTGCATCATCAGCAAACAACTGAATATCTCCCTTCAAATTATTTCCTATATCATTTATGTACAAATTAAACAGTAGTAGTCCAAACAATGAGGGACATCACTAGTCACATGCTTTCCCCTGGGCTGTGCTCTTCCATTTACTACTTTTTGGTATCTGTTAATCAGCCACCCTTATATCTATATCATCAGTTTCATATCCATCCTCATTTGTTCCATTTTGTGTAACAGAGTTCCATGTGGAATCCTGTTAAATTCCTTGCAAAATCGCAGTATCATCTTGTAGCCATTTCTTTATCCAACTCAGCTGTCATATTCTATTACAAAAAGTCATGAAATTACTAAAGCATGACCAACCTTTCACAAAGCAATGCTGCCCTTCATAAAGTATTATATTCTTATCAACCCATTCTTGAATTCTCCTTTTGACCAATTTTTCCAGTACTTTTACCACTCCCCCTAAGATACTGTTGGTCTATAATTTGCTATCAGAGACTTAGTTCCTCCTTTACACAAAGGAATTATTTGCCCTCCTTCCATCCCTTGGGACTTTGCCAGAGCCGAGACTTAAATCAAATATCCAAGTCAAATTGCCAGTTCCCTTGCACATTCTCATAAAACATGAGCTGATATTCTATCCAGTCCTGCAGCTGCATTTGCATTGAGATTCTACAATATCCCAAGTATCTCCAATTCGTTAACCTCTGTTCTTACATCAGTTCCAATCACCTCTGCCATAGCAATATTCTCTCTTGGATGATATACTCTTCCAAAATGGTCACTCAGTAACTCAACTATTCCAATCTCTTCCTACTTGCCACATAATGAAAGAACGCTTTAGGATTTCCTTTGGCTAATTTAATTCTCATTATCTGATTTTGCCTTCCTTACCATGCTGGTCACCTTTCTCCTTAGATACCCTCTAGAACTTTTTTTTTCTTTTTGTAGTTCATGCTTAATGATGCCACTCATTCAATCTAACTCCTACCTGATTTACCCTTCTGACCTTGGGTATGCAGTCTGATAGTGCTTCCTCCAGATACCCCTTGACTATCTCACATGCAGTGTTAACATCCTTCCCTTGCAGATCTTTGTTATCAAGCTGCCTCCTAAGTGTATCATAATCACCTGCTTTGTAGTCCACATGTACCCCCCCCTTTTTTCTTAACTAGAATTTCCACATTTTACTACCTCTCAAGCCAAGACCACATGATAACTTCCCCAACTGGAGGCAATGTAGAAATTCCAGAAGACTCATTCATAACTTTAGTAATGGATGGGTCTTCTGATCCTATAACAACATCCAACCACTCACATACCCCAAGTACCCTCTCCATCACATGTTGCTTCAGGTAATTATTTCTCAGTAAGCATGTAAATTCCATTCCCTTTCTGAAATGTGATCGTTCCTCCATCCAGTCTAGGTCTCCAAGTCCCCCATAATAACAACTTGACTTGCACTCATTGTACAAATCTGCTGATGCATGTCTTACACATTATCCCTGGTGCACCCTGGTTTACAGCAGCAACCAATTTTATATTTTGCTTTATTCGCCTCAATCTCACAGAAGATTGCCTCAAAAGAGACAATTTGCCTTAAAAACTCCAACTCTTGTTGCCTGCAATTTATTAGCTATCATCAGCAGAACCCCACCCTCCATTCTGTCTACTCTATCCTCCTGAAAATACTAAACCCATCACATTCTATCTCTGTAATTAAGCCATCTACTGTTAGCCAAGTCTCACTAATGCCTATAACTGTTGGGGAGGTTGCACAACCAATGTCAAAAACTCCTCCCTCTTATTCCTGATAATTCTAGCATTTGTAAACAGAACTGTAGCATTCCCTTATCTCTCAACCACCTTTACATCCTGAATTAACTATCCCATTCGACACTGTTGCCTAAGAGACTAGATTCTGCTTTTTTTTGCTCATTCACACCCACTCACCACATGGGTGCCCACACACACACATTCTCCGGCATCCTCCCTATTCTCTCAAATTTTCCTGACTTGGCACTTACATATTCTCAGTGAATAAAGCTCTATCTAGACACCTAACTCTGACTCCATTCAAGTACAGCTCATCAACAGGATACAAATCCTTCTGTCCATCAAACTTGGACTGTAGGTACCCAAACTCTACGTCATTCCCACTGCACAACCTGCATATTGATTCATTAGCCGTTATTGCCCTCCTTAGTTTGCCTCTAGCATAACGTGGCAGCAGGCTTACAAACTTTACTCTCTTGCGCTTTTATTAACATATTGAAGCATATTTTGCATCTTTCTTAGCATATCAAAGCATTTTTAGCATCTTCCTCAGCATGTTATATGTAAAGTTATATGCTACACAATTCAACTTTATTCCTGTCAGAACATCCTTCTCAGTTAACCATGAAGCCATTCCTGCTACATTCCACTCTTGCAATTCTAGTTTTCCTACCCTAACACTCACTTGGGCAGAAAACAGTCTCTCCAAATGCCTGCATCCTTCTGTATTCAAATGTAATCCACCTTTTGCACACAGCCCCCTTCTATCCTCAAATGTACTTTACATTTTCAGACTTCTTTTGCTACACATTCTTGCTATCATCTCATTCATTATCACTGGTCATCTCGTATACTCTGTATTATCACACCGATACAGTACTTACTATATTCTCTATGACACATTTCTGCTGCACTGTCCCTAACATCAATCTCAAATCTCTTGCTACATAATTCAGACCTCTTAGGTTATTCATACGAACCAACCATCTCTATCGTCTCCTCTATATTTTCATTTCACTTCATGGCAATTGCCACATTCTCTATTGTTCTTCCCAGCATGCATTCCTCTAGCACTCTATTCACCCCGAATCATTCAAGTCTCCATACATAACTCTCTTAACAGCTTCATTCATTCTTCTATTACTAGCATCCCTGATCCTTTCTGCTTCCAATCTCTCAGTCCTTTCTCTCCCTTTCCCCATCCTTCCTCTCATCTCTCTATCCCTTACTTCCACTCTCTTGTTTTTCTCCCATTCTCTCCCACCTTCCTCTCTCTCACACCCTACTCTCATTCTCCATCAACTAATTCTTGCACTTGCTAGCCTATCTAGTCTCTTAATCACTTCATTCATCCCAACTCAGTCTTGATATCTTCCATCTCCTTTCTAATCAATTCTATTTCTTGCTCTACACATCCTTCTTTCAGTCGACATTCACTCGCACAATCACTGCCATTAGTCAAAATACCTCCCTCTGCCAAACTGCCTAAGGTCAAATCCAGAAACAACTTGTTCCCGTTCTCTTCATCGACTAACATACTACTAACTTCCTACTGCTTACATTTAATGCACACATATACATTCCCATATTTTTAACCCATGATATACATACATGACACAAAATCCTTGAATATCATCATCAAATTCCTGATATGTACCGTCAAGGGGGTGTACAGGATATGATAGTACTACATGAAAAATTTACATTATCACTAACTTCCTATCAACAATTTTCCTCCAAATCAAATTGTTATCTATCATGACTCCAACATTGTCAGATCTTATATTTCTATTTTCTAAGGCACTTTTTACTGTATCAATCCACATATATTTTGGTCTTCCACTTGTTCTTTGCCAAGTTGGCAGGAAAAAGACCCAGTGGAAGACCAAAATATATGTGGATTGATACAGTAAAAAGTGCCTTAGAAAATAGAAATATAAGATCTGACAATGTTGGAGTCATGATAGATAACATGTTTTGCTAATCTTTCCTCTCCTATGTTAAAGATACCAAGCAATTTTATAAGCTAGGTTTATAATCCTTTTTTCCCAAGTAAGCAAAGAGACAAGTAAGTCAAGTTTGAGGCTGCACGTAGTGCAACACTAGGCAACTCGTTGTAAAGGTGGAGTAAGCTCTAATCACTTTCCTTAGAATTTTTCCCTAATGCAAAGCACATTTCCTTGCAGAGATTACTACCCATACTGGTTTTGACTTTTATTGAGGTCTCGTCAGTGGGAGCAAGACCTAAAAAATTCCAAGGATGAAGTAATACAGAGCTTATAAATATTTTACTTAAACAAATTGCCATAAGGTGCTTTGACTCATTAAATAAAAGCCTCTGGATGAGAGTAAGATGTAGAAAGTTTTTTCCCTTGGGTATATTAGGGGAAAATTCTAAGGAAACTGATCAGATCTTACTCCACCTTTGCAACGAGTTGCCTAGTGTTGCACTACGTGCAGCCTCAAACTTGACTTACTTGTCTGTTTGCTTACTTGGGAAAAAGAATTATAAACCTAGCTTATAAAATTGCTTGGTATCTTTAACATAATTTATACCCAAGGTAAAAAATTTTTTCTTTCCTCTCCTATTCTGTTTAAGTGACCGTACCACCTGAGATTAGCTCTGCTAACACATTCCTGGATGCGAACAATATCAAGTTCTTTCCTAATATCCTCATTTTTAATATTATCTTGCTATTGATGCCACCTGTTCATGCACCTAATCTTTCTCGGGACTCGCATATCTGTGGTCTCTAGTCTTTGGGTCAACTGTTTTACTTCTAACCCAATTCTCACATCCATAAATTGAAATTAGGTTGAACACTTTTTTTATACAGCTAATTTAGTGTTTTGTTTTGTCTCTAATTTCTCTCCTATCCCATATAAATTTATTCAGTTGACTTCCTATCATACCAGCTTTGTTGATTCTGTTGTCTATTTCCATATTTAATTTACCTTCTTCACTAAAAATTGTGCCTAAGTTCATTGTCTTTATCTTGTTATTGCTGAGCTTCATACCATATCTATTACAACAGTTATTCAATTTAGTCAGGGAATCTTGCAGACTTGTAGCAGATTATTTAGAAGTATAAAATTATTTGCATAAAGTAAAGAGCTAACATTAACATCTCCAATTTTGATATCATGTTTAATATCACTTTCCTTCATAATGTGATCCATATAGATAATGAATAAAAGACGGGATAATGTACATCCTTGTCTCACACCAGATTTAACATAAAACTATCTTCCTGATTTCCTTCAATTCTAACTGCTGACTCAAATAAAGACTAATTATTACTTGATATAATGTCCCATTAACACCATATAACGTCACGTTTTGAATAGCTTCTCTCCTAGCACCTGGTCATATGCCTTTTCCAGATCTACAGAACTTAAATACAGATCTTTGTTATATTCCCATGATTTCTCAACTATCTGTCATAAAGTGAAAATGTGATAGTGAGAGCCCTCCTGATCCTGACAACTATTTGATGTAAAGTGAAGGTCTGATCCTGACAGCCTCCATTTGGCCTGAATCCAACTTGTTCTTCACCAAGCTTTTCTTCCGCAATCCTTCTCAACCGTTTCTCAAGTACACTTGCATAAATTTTGCCAGGAATACTCAGTAGGGAAATACCTCTGTAATTCTCACATTCAGTTTTATTTCCCTTTTTATATATGGGCACTATGAGAGTTCTACTCCAATCATCTGGAATTCGTTCCTCTGCAAGAGGAACGAATTCCAGATGAAACGTTCCTCTTGCAAAGGCTGCACTATGCAGTGCAGCCTCTGCAAGACTTTTATATCTCCGTGCTTGAGCATTTATGGTCGAATATCATCTACTCCAGCTGCCTTTCCACATTTCAGGCTTTTGATGGCTTTTTCCATTTCAAGTATCGATATGTATTCCTGCTTGCATGCCTGGTAAGTATTTTTTTTACCACTGTGATGTCACTGATTGTTTCATTTGGCAATTTTTCAAATTACTCCATACTTCAAGGATCTCTTATTCTCCAGTTTTCATGTCACCTTTATCATCTCTAATTCCTTTTACAGCACTCTTCCTCCATTTCTGAGCTTCTTCAACAACCTCAAGAATATCTTGCCACCTTCTTGATATTTATTTTCTATGTTCTTACCACAGTCTTCCCTTGACTATACTACACTGTGCCATCCTTGACTATGCTATAAATAATGTAATCTTAAAATGGTGGCAGGGTGGATGATAATATGTTATATCTAGGGCCATCACCACAGATAAATGCACAGGCAGATATAAAGACAAAGAAAATTTTACAAAACAGTGAAACTGAATAGTGCAAACTTAAAATCCAATATCAATAAAGATATACACACACAAAAAAGTCTTCTCTTAATACTACTACTTAGATTTTTAATTACCCTGACCAACCACTTTTATCTTCACATGCTGGCATCCTACACCTCATATATAATAATTATTATTATTACACCTCTATGGAGTCAGCAGACTTATCATGGAAGATTCATTCAACTGACAACATATTTCTCATACCGAATCTTAAAATTATTAACACTCCTTGCATTAACAACGCATTCTGGTAATGTGTTCCATTCACTGACAATTCTCTACAAAAGATCTACTCCTCACACCCCCTCTTCTCTTCACCACATTCTTATATAACTTCCAAGACAGCCTCTGGTTCTTCTCTTCTCTCCTTTTACTATTTTTATAATCCTATGTGGTTTTTTGGATTTTTATAATCCAAAAAAATCGTCTCACTAACTTAAATGTCTCTGTCATGTCACCACTTTTCCTCCTATCCACCAAGCTCTGCAATCCATATTTATTCAACCTCTCTCCATAGCCATCATTCCAAAGCCCTGATATTGTCTTAGTCACTCGCCTCTGGATCTCCTCCAATGATTCCACATCACACTGAAAACCAGGGCCAAATTTGAGCACAATAGTCCAAGTGTGGTATGACCAGTGCTTTATATAGTGGCATAACCACTTCCATATCTCTATATGTTAGAGTACTTCTTATCATAACAGCATTACAACATACAGTCTTTGCAACACTTGCAATATGCCCTCTAATTTCAGTCTAATGTCAAACATCACTCCCAAATCTTGAATCTCATTCCTTTCCTGTAGTATGGCACCGTCAATAGAGTACACAGTCTTATATTCCTGCACTCCAAAATGCAACACCTTGTACTTATTAATTTTAAAACTACAAAACCTATTCCTTTGTCCAAGTCAAAAATCTATTTAAATCTTCCTGAAGGGAAACATCAACAATGCGGTGCTACCTATAATTCTCTGCAACTTTGCATCATCAGCAAACAACTGAAATTTCCAGTCAGTCACATGATATATCATTTACAAACAAGTTAAATAGCAGGGATCTAAGAACAGAACACTGGGGCATGGCACTGTTACCCTCCTTTTTTGAGACACTGCTCTATCATACACAACTTACTGGTATGGTTCAAAGAAGCAATCTCTGATCCATATAACCAATATGCTATCTATTCTCATCCTCTGTAGTTTAGTTTGTACACCAACTTATCATGTGGTAATCCATCAAACATTTTTGCAAAGTACAAGAATATCACTGTATATGATTTTCCCTTATCTAACACACTTGTTACATTATTATAAAACATAAGCAGATTGCTAAAATAAAACCAGCCCTTTCAAAACCCATGCTGACCATAATAAAGAATGCTATGTCTAGTAATACAATCCTGTATTCTATTTCTAACCAATCTCTCCAACACTTTGACCAGGGGAGGCTCGTGCATAGGCACTGCAGAACTGCAACACCCCAATTTTTCTCGATATATATTTATTAATTTATTATTATTATGTGACACCTCCAAGGAGTCCAAAGGCCCATCGAGAGAGAGTGTGCAACAGCATCGAACTATTGAAATCCTTCAAACTACTAACCATGCTCAAACTGGCTTAACTTTTTATGTGAGCCATTAGTAGCAGAGGCTCTACCAATCGACCAACTTTGCTGGCTAATTTATTTATATTTGCTTATAATATTTAATTTTATCATTAACAATCCTATACAATTCTCTTATTTTGTATAAAAAATAATAAAAATCCATCTTGTAGCACTTAGGATGGCGAAGGACGCTAGCAGCACTGTGTTTCCTACAGTGTCATATTGCTATGTGCGCATACATATGCATGTCATAGTGAGATGCGAGCTATTAGCGTAATGCGGCACTGTCCATTCTGCAGTTCCACCGTTGTTTATATGCAGTTTGTACCAGTAGTAGAGTGTTCGTAGTGCTTATCATGTTTACTCCATCTCTTTAAATATTTGGACATTACAATTAAAGGATTTAAGTGTAATGTCCAAAAATTGTAAATCCATTCCTTTAAATTAAAATTAAAGGAATGGATTTTATTTTTAAGTAATTTTGAATTATACTCAACTGTATAATTTTATCGATAATAAACAATACTTTTTCATGAAACAAAACAAGAAGAATATATTTTATTTTTAAGTAATTTTGAATTATACTAAACTTATAATTTTGACGTGTTTGACATTAGACTGAACAATATTTTTTCATGTTTAAATTTTTTTAATTTTTACCATAATTTTGATATTTTATCCAAACATGTATAGAGTGAAATCCAGCACAGCTTGGTTGATTTCATTCATTCATACAGTGTGTATGCATATTTCGAAAGTTGCAGCAGCCCCATGATTTCAAGCCACGAGCCGCCACTGACCTCGACTACAACTGTAGTTATACAGACTGGTCTATAATTGAAAACTTCTATCCTAGAACCATGCTTTTGGAGTGGTACTATTTTGCCTTCTTTCCACTCCTTAGGAACCCTACCTACTGCAAGAATTTCATTAAATAAACAGGTCAAGGGCATTGCTAACTGTTGTGCGCATTCCTTAATATGTGGTGATATGTCATCCATTCCCAAAGCCTTATTAACATCTAACCCAATCAACAACTGATGCACCTCTGATTCTTTCACTTCCAATTCTCCTAATACTTGCCTCCCTTCTATATACTGTACAGCATCATTTACACCAGTATGATATACACTGATAAAGTGCTTGTTCAATAATTCCACTATATCCTTTGCAACTGCTATTCCGATACCATGATCACCAGTGTCAACCTGTGATAATTATTCTTTCTCTTGCTTGCCATATAGCAGAAAATTTCCCTTCAGTTAACCTTGGTCTGACCAGCCAATCTCCTCTCATACTGCACCTTTTCTTTCTTTACCATACTTTATCATGGATCTGATCATTACCAACTGTCTTGTATCTCCTCCATAGAATTTTCTTTTCCAGCACAGCTTGCTTGATTTCACTGTTTATTCATTTCACTCCTGATCTATTTACTCGCCTAACCCTTGGTATGCAGTTATACATTGCTTATGTCAGATACTGCCTTATGACTTTCCATGCACTGTCAACATCTTTTCTACTCAGCTCATCTACCCAACGTTCTGATGCTAACTGACTACAGAGCTTCCTATAATCACCCGCTTTATGCTTCCACATATATCCATTTTTGGCAGTAACCTTTTCTTGTTTCACCAATTCCCAAGTACCTCACGCTCACTCTCACCAACCAGCAGCAGTGTCAACACCTCATTAACAACTACATCGACTTATAAAGGCAAAAAGTATATGAATTTAAATAATTCATTAACTTATGCTATTTCCACCCTTGAAGAACTTAAGTTTCCTGGTAGGAAAGAAAATAACAACTAGGCAAAGCAATAGTTGGTATAACATCTGATATCATAATGCATACATATTTTTAGCTAATATAGTTTAATAGTTAAGTCTCAAATTGTCCTTCTCTTTAGTTCTTTCATCATGAATGCTTACTAACACCATAGGTGTTAGTAAGCATTCAAGCAGACACACATATGGGTAGGCAAGGATGGATGCTGATTCAAATGCCTAAATTTAATTCTCAATATTCCATATGCAGGGAAGTCTATGCTCAGTTAACCAACTTTCACCCTTAAGTGAACTCATGATAATATCATTATTGCATGTACTTCAAAACTTTAAATTATACGACTGTGCAAAATAATAATACATGATTATTTCTGTTTAATTACCTGATTTTTATCAAAGTAATCTTTAAGTGGTTTTGGTTGTCTTTCCAGATAGCTGGCTTCTGGGAAACAGAGAGCGGGAAATGCAAACCAGTAATAATAATTATACTTTTTGAGATCCTGAAAAAAAGAGAGTATGCAAAGTATCAAGCTGGTATACTTGTATAATAAAAAATAACTTGCTAATTATTTAGCAGATACATTTTGATAAGCTATGAAACATGGCAACTTATATCTGTAAATGAATGTAATGCTTACCTCATTATATTCAATACCAGCAGGAAGGAATAAAAAGTTTGGAAAATATGATAACAGTTTCTCCTTTTTTTTTTTTTTTAAATGGTACAAAAATGAAAAACCCTACTTCTTTATTTATATCTTAAAGTAATGGGCATAAATAAAAACATTCCATCAAAATGGTTTCTACACAGAGAAAATTTATTTTCTAAATAATTAACTGATAACAGGAAATCTTATTCCACTAAAAGGTTACTGTAATAAGGAGAGAATTTATTTCTCTCCTCATTTAGAACAGCACTGATGCAATAGAATTTTTTTCAGTAGTTTGTGATCAACATAACAGTGTTTGCTATACTAGAAGTTGAATGAAAATAAGTAGGCCAACTTATTTTGAAAATTATAAACAGATGTCTCTTTTTTCTGAGATGAGGTGCCTTTTTTTCTGTAACCAAGTTTACATAATGTCTTCAAGATATCCACACTTTTTCCACTTTTACGACTCAATGCATCTTTCCCATAACTTTGTTTATTGCAATGAATTTTTTCTATTACATAAGAGATATTTAAAATCTCTTTTTCCAGAGTTTCTTTTAACAATAGTTTTGGCTTTGTTTTAATATCTGACCCATACACAAAGATTGCAAGACCTATAGCACATCAGTACCAAGTGCTGGTAAGAAGAAATAAGGAATCTGTTGTCATGTTTGTTGAACAGCTGATGGTTGTATTCTTTAGAGAATAAGGTAGATTGTTCTGAAGACCAGAGATAGATAGAACAAATGAGGGAAAGATGGTTGAATAAGTTTCGAGCTGGATAATAAATGGATGTTGACTGGCTGCTACTCTTGTTATTCTTAAAAGAAAGAGGAAGGAGATGCTGCATAGTATAGCTCCTCCAACTCTATTGGAGGAAGTAGGGGAGACAAGAGATCCTTGATTGAAATTCAAGGGACATACTGCAAAGGTGGTGAAAGTAACAACAGAGGATTGCTGCTATAATGAGGACAATGACCTGCAGAGATAAAAGAATTATCATTCCGTTGTATAAGACTCTGATCAGACCACACTTAGACTATTGTTCTCAGATCTGGTCCCCAGGATTTGAAGGGGATAAATTAACTGCGGAAAGGGTAAAAAGGTGGACAACAAAGATGGTGTCGGGACTGTACAATGTTAGTTATGAGGATCAGCTAAGGGAATGTAGACTGCAGAGTTTGGTGGATAGAAGGAGAGGTGATATGATTGAGACTTTTAAACTGCTGAGAGGTGGTTACAGGGTTGACACTGGGAAGTTTTTTCGCTTGGTTGAACAGCAGGAAGGAGTGATGACAAGGGGCCATCCCTGGAAGTTACGGAAGGAAGCTGTGAGCAATAGGGTGAGGAGTGGTTTCTTTGCATGGAGGGTGGTTGAACCATGGAATGCATTGCCTGATAGAGTGGTGAGAGCAAGAATGGTCAATGAATTTAAGGAGTGGTATGATATACTTTGTTTCCTAGGAGAAACAAAGTATTACATAAGGACCTTCCTAATATGATAGGAGGTCCTTCCTATCATATTAGGAAGGACCTCCTACGATGAGCCTTTTGACTCCATGGAGGCCTGAATAATAATAATAATCACAAATGATCTCACTCAAATTGTCCACATGCCCACCAGAATACCAGACAATCCCAATTACTCCCAAACACCTTGGATTGCTTCCTCACCAGTGACCCATCTAGGTACACTATGAATTTTGTCTACTCTCTAGGCAGCTCAGACCATAATGTGGTGCAGATCTCTTCCCCATGGAGCAACATATACACACACCTACTCACATCCAAACATTGTATGGTATTATCCAAAAGCCAAGTAGGATGATTTTCGCAACTTCTACACCTCATTTCCTTGTCAGATTACTGGTTTCCATCCACCTGAGCCAAAGCTGTGTGCAGAATTACCAAAATAATTCTCATCAGCATGGAAACATTTATTTCCCACTCCACCCTAAATTCTTGTCCCCCAGCTAAGCCTTAGTTCTCCCACAGGTGTACCAAGGCTGTACAAAAGAAGAGTCAGGCATACCCACAACTGGCTTGAATCCAAAATTCCATCTTCCTACAGCCTACACCAAAGCATGGAAGAGCTGCAAAAAAATTATCACCCCATCAAAAACTGATTTTGAGAGAGCTAAAACTTGCATCCCGCCCAAACAGCAATGCCTTTTGGGATCTAGCCAAAGCTACTGGCTTTAACTTCTGCTCAACACTACTCCCACCATTATTACACCCAGATGGCACTGTTGCATCATCACCCACAGAAAAAGCCAACCTCCTTGTTTCCTACTTCTCTAATTCTTGCATAGCTGATCATGGTAAATGCCCCTCTACCATTCTTGATCAATGCCACATTTGACATTCTGCAAGAAATGAAAAAGAAAAATATTGCTTAAAATGAATACCAAAAAATCTATTGGACCTGATGGCATTGCTCCAATTGTTCTACAGGTCTGTGCCCACAGAGTTGACTCCCACTTTATTTACACTTTCTTTATTTTTTTAAGTCACCCTTACCATCTATAATTCCTTTTATATGCCGTTTCCTCCATTTTCAATAGCTTCAAGAAAATTTGGAATGGAATTAAAGACAAAACCATATTGATGGTTTCATCTTTAATTCCACATGGAAGACTATTACCAAAGTTGGAGGAAATGGAAATGAAGTTAGTAGCATGGATAGGGGTGACACTGACAGACAGACACCAGAAGTAGTATAATGGTGGAGTGAATCTAAGAGAATGAGGGTGACTAGTGGAGTATCTCAGGGTTCTGTAAATAGGGCCACTACTCTTCAATTTATATATCAATAATATAAGGAAAGATTTAAGAGGGAATATTCAGTTTGCTGATGATGATGCAAAACTTGGGAGAGCAATAGTTGATAAAGGTGATGTAGTTATCCTGCAGGATGATTTAAATAAATTGACATTGTGGGCAAAAGTTAATGATTACAGATTTAATGTTGCAAAATGTAAGGCTATGCACTCTGGGTTGAACAGGTTGCATATGGTGTATCATATTAATGTTACTGGATTACTGCATGAAATTGATGAGGTTAGGGACTTGGTGATAACGGTGGACAGAGTGTTGAAATTCAGAGGGCATACAGCAAAAGTTGTTAAAATGGCTCAAAAGATTACTTGGGTGTTGAATTCAAGCTAACAAGTAATCAAAAGATTACTTGTTAGCTTGAAAATCAAGCTAACAAGATAGGGAAGTTATTATCCCTTGTTCCAAGGCTATGATTCGGCCACATCTTGACTACTGTGTACAGATTTGGTAACCTGAGTTTCTTGGTTCTTTAGGACCAGGAAGTGGTAGAGAAGATTCAGAGATGAGTGACTAAGCTGGTGACAGGTCTGTGGAATACTCCCTATGAGGATAGGCTGAAAGTTTGTGGATTACAAAGTTTAGTTGATAGGCAAAAACGAGGGGACATGATAGAAACTTTTAAGATATTAAAGGAGATTTATAAAATTGATATAAAGAAAATTTTTCAATATATTACAAACAGTCAGAGAACTAGGGCCCATTCATGGAAGTTGAGTGGTTAGTGTGTGTGTGTGTGGACCAGATTTTTTGCTTAGAGAGTCATGAAGGAGTGGAATGGCTTGCCAGAATTACTTACAAGTTCCCTGACAGTGAATGAGTTTAATGAGAGGTATTATTTTGTGTATATAACAGTAGTTCTGCCCCCATACCCATGGGGAACACGCTCCCTAAGACTCCTCAGGGATACATGAAACCACGGATAGTACTGAACCCTATATATACTATGTTTTATTCTATACGTACATACCTATGATAAAGTTTAATTTATAAGTTAAGCACAGTAAGAGATTAATAACAATAATACAATAATAAAATAGAACAATATACTGCAATAAAAGTAGCAAAATACTATAGGGATTAATTGAACAGAAGCACTGTGATACTGTGCAGTTGATCTAATAACCAAGACAGCTACTAAGTGAGTAACAGGTGGATATATACAGGGTGAACACGCTGCAAAGGGAAGATTTGTGTCACAAGCAGGATGACACAAGATTTCATCATGCTACTCAGAACAGCACACAATTTAAAACATATGAACTGTTTATTTCTGGAATTTTCCATTTAATATTTATGGACTGGGTTTGACCATGGGTAACTGAAACCACAGATAAAGGGAGTATTACTGTAGTTAGTTTGGGTCTCCCACAACGAGTCTCCAGACTCCATTGAAATACCATATAATAATAATAATTCTTTTGCTTTTCTCAATAACAGTTGTATATTTTGATTGTACAGTTTGCATCATAAAAACTTAGATTCTAACTTAAGTTTCATGTATGATTTCCTTTAAATTTGTGACAACCATCACTTATCTTGCTCAAAACTAGATCACTTCCTATTTCAAATCTCGTCTACACTTATATTCTGAAACAGTTCGAGTCTGATGATATTGCTATCAACCATATAATATAAGACTTATTTTTGTGTATGTGCATTCTCCACATCCACGTGGTTAGCCGAGTGGCTATGATCATCACAAACATGTGCTGGGGAAGGTGTGTCCTAGGTTTGATTCCTGTCGATGACATGAGGAGCTCAAGGATCTTCCTCAGCTATAGCGAAGTTAGCTAGCCTTGGGTGTGGACAGCAGGGTTCCCCCCCCCCCAGTTTATCTGGGGTTTTTCATCCTGCAAGCAGGTAAACCAACCCCATGAACACACATGGATACAGTCATGAATATCACCCTTAGGGGATGCAGCAGAGGAATGGCAAACCGGTTGCATTAATACACCAGTAACCCCTCATTAGGAGGGGACTCAACCCTTGACAGATGAGAAGGATAGATAGGATAGTGTTCTCCACACGAGTTAACTGCATTTGTATGTTGGAACATGGTGTTAATAATGAGTAGTGTATAACCTAAACAGAAATCAGCAGGTACTTATTATTATAAATCCAACACCTTTCTTCAAACTTTCCCAAAATATTTCTCTATGTATGGCATTGACTTCCTACTCCATTGTTTATAAGTTTCCAAAAGAATCAGTTTTTAGTACTTTGTTTTGCCCTTTCATGTACAAATTATTCTACAACTCTGGTTGAATAGGTTTTATTGAAAACTGGTATTTGAAATCCTTACAAAAATCCGATGAGTCATTTTTATTTTAATCATACCATATGCAGAAGGACAAAGGAATGAGTGTCAAAATTATATATCACAATAACACTGCTCTAGCCAACAACTTGGATTTAGAATACATACAATAAGATGTCTGTGTGTTTTGATGTTGATTTTAAATTGTCATTCTTATTGGAAAAATCTGGCAAAACAAACTGATAATAATTTTGTACTGGTTAGATTAAATTTAATCAATTTGTTGTTTAGGATCTCTAATAAAATTTGTAAAATTGTTTCAATCACATAATTTTCTGTAGAAAAATTAATCAAAACAAAATTGTAAGTCATTTACACTGCAGTAATAACAAATGTCAGTATGCAGGAAAACAATCACACACCTTTTCATCTTTTTTTTTTTTCTTTACAACTGATATCTTTACAGCAGGACCGTGCATACATGCACCCTATACACATACATATATGATGCGTGCAACTAAAGCTGGAAAGAGAGCAACACAAAATATACTGTGTTGTTTTTAACATTGACATGAATAGTTTCACATCCTTATTGCAACAGACTTCTTCATGTGTGTAAGAAACTTAAGAAACTTAAAATATGTATAGGGGCAGAACACAGCAAAATGAATAACATGGTGTCAATAAATGCAGAATAATGTAGGATTCGGAGGTTTTAAAATATGAATAACTTTTTTGATTATTAATTTTTTCATTTTATTTTTTTCATGTATTCTAAGGAACATTTAGAAAATTTAATTATGAAAATGTTCACGACCCAACAATGAACCAAAATTGTGCAATTTTATTTTGAAAATTAGCATTCTCCAGAAACTGATTTCAGCAGTATCCAGATCTGTTGGCTTCTGACTTCTTTCTATAGGGTTACCTGAAGAAAAAAAGTGCATGTGAACGAGTCCCAGACAATCCAACAGCTGAAGGAGAACATTCATGCAGAAATTAAAACAGTGCAGCCAGAAACATTAACAGCTGTCATGGAACACACTGTAGAAAGGGCTCAGTCTTTGTGAAGCCGAATATGGAACACATTTACTGGATGTGGTTTTTCACAACTAAATACAGTAAACCCTCGATTTAATGGACAAAATTTCCGGTCCGTATGTCACATGTGAAAATTAACACCCTGTTAATTTTAAAATGCTTTTAACCAAGATTTGCTTATAATTAAATTAACAGGTTATTTTTTGTTATTAATTTCCTGTTATTTTAACCAATTTTGGTGAATAGGCCATCATATGTTGGAAAAACACTGTAGTAATTTAGCTGACATAAATGAGTCACCACTCATAAAACATGTTCGGCAAATGATTAGGATGTGATCACACCAATCACGCTGTAATTGGTTCTTTTGTTGTGTGGCGTGACTTTCTGCAGCAGTTTTATTACCCACATTTTCATAATTTTAGGGAGTTAATTGTAAAAAAAACAGCAGAATTCAAAAGTTCAAAAAAACTTGATAGTTTTTTCAAAGCAGAATTACCTGAATCAAGCACCTCAAGATCGAACATTAACTTCATATTAACTTATCTAAAAGTGTGTGTAAAACAATTTTTTGTTATTACAGTGCTAATATTGATAAAATTGCAGTATACAGATATTTTTCTTTTAAAAAATTCATGATTTAACGAAGACCCTTTAGCCCCTATTAGTCCATTAAATCGAGGGTTTACTGTACTATTTTTTTATTTTCAGGTTTCTCAACCTGAAGATAAAAAAAAAAAAAAACTCTCCAGGTTCTGTGTTTCATTATAACAAAAAAAAAAGTATAAAAATAATTAAATAAAAAGTTATTAAATGTTTAAACCTCTTCGTGACTTATGAGCTACCCTGTATAAAACAGTTGTATGCATATGCTTATTATTGTGCATACTGGATTATGTTTGCATATCAGCATCATAGTTAGAGGATTTCAGATATGAATATAAATCCTAGAATAAATTTAAGAGTAAAGGTTCTTCAATCTCAGAAGACTTAGATTTTTTTCCCTCTTATTCTTGTCTTAGCAGAAGATAAGATCCCAATGATACATTCCAAAGAACTTGGTGTCTTTTGTGCTAGGACATCATGAAAACTGGCTGACAATAACACTGTGGATAGTGGTATAGCCTCATGTCTCTGTATTCTGTGTTGTTATTCAATATTTCAATATTGAAATATTTCAATATTTCAATCTGTCCATAGAATGAAGATCTTGTAATCACATCACATTTGATAAACTCCAGGATATTTCAGAAAACTGTGTTTAAGCTTAATGGATTAAAGTAAGGTATTTTAGTGAAAGGGGTGGCCAATGACTAGCTTGACTGAAACAGAACCAATCCAATATAGGAATTGCCAATTTCCTCATATTTGTTTTGTACATTTTTACCGAAGGCTTTCTCTATCTTTTGTTTAGCTACTTATAAACAAAGCTTAGTTCTCTTACATTTTTCTCTGTATTATTTTAGGGCATCTGTCAACCTATTTGCTAGGTGCTTCCAGTATGGTTTCTTCTTTTCCAAGATAGCTTCTTGTGTACATCATAGTGATCTTATTTTTCTACACTCTTGTAGACAGCATCACCACACGTTTGCCTAGCTGAATCATGCTTTCTTGAGTTTGTCACTGAGACTTGAAGGTTTTCTTGTCAAACTGCTTCATTTTTTCCTGAACAATGTTTGTGTAATTGAGTCTACAGTTTGCCTGTTAAAGCTGCTCAATTTTAATCATTTTACCATCCTATACTTGTACTTGTTATTTAGTAGGATCTCCCTGTTTTAGTCTTATTTGTCTCAATAATACAAATTGTGTCCAGGTGGTACTTTTCTAGTTCTTCGGAAGGTTCAAGTTCCTTTCAATTGATACTCCTTATGCTGATAGTTCCTATCTTCAATTCTTCTGACACTAAGTTTGTCCTTCCAGATGTTAAGTGGAGTTTGTTCCAGCAGCTGATATTTTACAGTTCACCCAGGTTCCCTGATGAAAACAGCAGGGCCTTGTTTAACCAGGCAATGCCCTATCTGGTACAAAATCTCATACAATTTGGTCAGCTAAGTTTCAATTGCCAGCCCATCTTCATTCGTTCAGTACCCTGCAGATAACTAGTAATGGAATGTGTCACCTGAGGATTGGACATTAGGTCAGGAGCCCCAGTCAGTTCTCCACATGGCATAAAGGTGACTGGAGCGGTCTCCTCCTAGTTATCTGGCTTTGACTCTTAAGCAACCACTTTTTTTTTTTATATAATTATAGTAGATTAATCATTCATACACTAATGAATAGCATTAACATATAACTATCAGTCTACCAAACTATCTTATTTTTCACCTAAAATTCTACAGAGAATAACTGTTCTTTAGACCAAGATTTTATAAGGCCTTTTCTCAAAATGCGAATTTTGTAACTTGCATACAAGACTATGCAATGTTTCTTCATTCAGCACATAAATCTTTTCTTTTCCTTCCATTCTCACATTGAGCATTATCTTACCTCCAGTAATCTCAGATTAGGAAGTGTAATCACAAATTATCTTTTACCAGTGAAAACAATTTTTCTTAATGCCTTATACATAGAATGTATCAGAAAAATATGGTTCTTCTTCATTTGTGCTTCTTTACAATTCAGACTGTTTTAACTACTTAACTGGTTTCTGAATAATAATTCATTTATCATATCACTTGTGTCCTTAACACGGAAAAAACTTTCCTTTTAGCGTTTCTTTTGAATATTGAAAAATAATGCTTATTGAATATGTCCAATTCTAGTACTGTCCATTTAATACATTATTAATCCATTAGCCATAGGATTCACTTTTGCTTAGAAATTCATTTTCTGAGATAGCTGTTATGTATTCTAGTAGTAAAAAAATTTACATGAGCTTTCAAAACAAATCTACTGGTCTCCATTTTTAATTTTCACCCTTCATATCATAACTAGATAGTGATGCTCTAAGTCTTGGCATGAATCTCATGAATCTCTTGCTGCACATATGCAAATGTTTGGCAAAATAGCAAGGGAGAAGCTAATACCAGTTAGCACACTATTATTACCAAAAAGAGAATGACTTATGACAAACAACTGTGTTATTGTACTTTAACAAATTTCATTAATTAAATAAATACTATTAAAATTATTTCAAATATCAGAAATCTGGTAAGCACAGTTTAATCTAAAATACTTTATTTTTTAAACATAAATATCAATCTCGAATTGAGCATGTGGCAAGTACCAAAAGTATGAAGTTACAAAACTGAAACTAATTATAAGAGTTTAAGGCAAAAAAAAAACAATCACACTAAGATTCATAATTATAACTTATTATTTGTACAGTGTACAGTGTGAAAGGGGATGGAGGTATCTCCATATTGGATTACTGTAGAAAAGAATTTAGTTTTCCAGAACATTTGGCCAATTTTAAATCTAAGAAAGAGAGCAATCCTCCTTGGCTCTAGTTCAATAGCAAACCTTATGCATTTTTTTAATGTGACTCCCACCTATGAAAGTTTGTAACTTATAATACCATGGGTGGGCTATGGATTTTTTTTCACTATTTTTATCAATTTTTATCATTTTTTTTGTATTTTTTATTCACTTTTACCTGGTCCAGAAACCCTGCTTCAGAGACCAAACATGGAGCTTTTTTGAATCACATCAGGCCTCCAATAAGTAGGGGAAATGGTCTCACACTGGGTAATGAAATTCATCTACTACCTAAAGCTAATCATACACATTCATGCTCATAGCAGAAATTCAAATATGCAGCCTACCGAATGGGGAGTAGATATGCTACCCACTCAACCTAACCAGGCTGGATATTGATGTAGTCTAAAAAAATTAAGAGACCATGGCCCCATAAGAAGAAAATGTCATCAATATTTATGTGTGGTTCTCACCCACAAAAGGTTATTATAAACCTATAGTACATTTTGTACCATGGGTGGGTGAAGAATTTTGTTTTTTGCCACTTTTATCAATTTTATATATATTTTTGTAATCTTTCTTATTTATTTTTAGATAGTCCAGAAACCTGGCTCTAGAAACCAAACATGGAACTTTTTCAAGCCACCCACTTCAGGCTTCCAATAAGCAGGAGGTGGTATCACACCAGGCAATGAAATTCATCTCCCACCTAAAGATAATTATAAAACATTCTTCCCCATGGAAGGATTCGAACCCACAACCTCGCTGGTTGGAAAGCGAGCATGCTAAACACTTGGCCAACCAGGCTGGCAATATAGCAGATATTCTTCCAAGGCTTTTTTCTTAGAGGTTTCCCATACAGATGTTAGCTAGAACTGGGAAAAGAGGACTGCCTATGGCTGGTTCTGTTCATTCATATATGGTATCATTATAATTGAAATAATCTGATGTTATACAATGTTTAAGAAAGACTATGCAATTTTTAGAGAAAGTTTGTAACCTTTTTCTTCCTATAATAATAATCTGAACATAAGGTGAAAATAGTCCTGTGAACTTTTTAACTAGATGTTTAACTATATGGATAAACTTTGAAGAATTGATACCAGTAATTGGATAGAGGCAAATTATCTTTATAAATTTTGGGATTCCCAAAATAAACATGCATACACAGAAAATACTGTTTATCAAATTCATAAAGATAATGATCATTTAAAGTAATTACTTACAGCAAAAGCCAAACAAACAAATCGAGACATTAAAGAGGGAGTCAAGATTGCTTCTCCTGATGTAATGGCATTCCATATCTGAAATATTTTAATTTTAGTTCTAGTATGGCAATAAGGAAATGATTCTTGTTGTTACAAATGAGATTTAATGTTTAATTATAATATTTTAAGAATTAAAATACGTTCATTCAGAAGTCAGTTCACTACAAAATTACTTAACCCATTAACAAAATGGATTAAGTAAATAATACTTCTTTTATATAGCATATATCCTAACATGCTAAGAATATTATAAAATAATCTGCATGGCAAGACTTATCACCTGAAAGAAAACTTTTCTTTCTCTCTCTTAATTTAATGGATTAAGCAGCAACCCATTTTTTATTTCTTTTTTTATTCATTTTTTTCTTTAATTTTACATTTGAACTTAAGTTTTCAAAATTCTTATTTCAATTTTTACTCATTTTTTATAAATATATCTAGTTCAATTTGGATTCCTGTAATACTGTGCTACTAACATCATTGACACAATAGATGATGTTCAACATATAAACAGTACTACGATCAGAGGGGTCTTATTTAACTGGGCAACACACAGCCAATAAGAAATTCCATCATGTTATACCACGATTTCTGTTTGTGTCATACAGGTTAAACAGCAATAGCCCTAAAACAGATCCCTGAGACACACCACTGCTTCCCCATACACAACTTGCTGATACCTATCAGATAGCCGGTCTCCAATCCAATGCACTAGTCTAATATCTAACCCCATCTGCTCTAGTTTAATTCAATTGATCATGCAGTAATCTATCAAAATATTTTGCAAAATCCAAGTATACTGTGTATCCATCTCCTTTGTCCAATGAAGCTGTCACCTTATTGGAATAAGTAAACAGATAAGTACTAAAATATAACCTTCCTTTAGTAAATCCATGCTGTTCATCAAAGATAATTGATGAACAGCATGGATGTTTGAGTTCTGTCATCTCCCTTATGGAGCAGCACAATCTTGCCTTTCTTCCAATCCTTTGGAACTTGACCCAATGTAAGATGTCAATTCCCTGCCACATTCCCTCTAAATACGTGGGAATATATCATTATTAACATCAGGCTTGCTCAATTCCCCCATATACCTCTTGCTCACTTCAGTCTCTCTCTACTCATCATTATTCACTGCTCTCAAACTTTCCATTATGTTGCATTCACAAAAGACCTTTATGAACTGCTCATTAAATATCTGAATTATATCCTCTTACAGCAGTTGTTCTTATACCATTTTCTCCAATTAACATCATCTTTCCATAATCTTTTTTTTTTTTTTTTTGCTGGCTACACTACATATCGAAAGAACTCACTAGGATTTTTTTTTTGGCTTTATTAACTAACTGCTGCAGATACTGCACTTTTGCTATCCTTACCAATTGAGCACCACCCTCCTTGCCTTTTCTTTGTAATCCTCATTGAATTGATTATTACTACTCATCTTATGTTGCCTCCATAATGCCTTTTTCCTTTGTATTGCATGCTTAATCTCTTCATTCATCCATTTCACACCTCCCTTATTTCTCCTTCTGACCCTTGGAATACATTTAGACATCACTTCTGCTAGATAGTTCTTGAATATCACCCAAGCAGCAATGACCTCCTTTCCACCCAACACCTGCAAGCTGTCTCCTGAGTTTCTCATAATCATCAGCTTTGTAGTTCCACATATACTCTTTACTCACAGAAGTCCTCGCACTGCTGGCAACCACCCAGGTAATCACTTCATGGTCACTCTCACTAACTTGAGAGTGATTTGACACCTCATTTATGGTTCGGCACAAAAAAACAGTACTGAATAACATATATTGTTGTAGTTATTCAGTACTGTTTTTTTGTGACATACTGTATAATAACATCCTATGATAAGACAATCAAATCTTTGTGTGCCCACTGTTACATACTGCCTAAGGTAATTGTCCCTCAAAAATTCAAGCAACTCATTTTCTTTGCTTCCAATTGCTATCTCAACATCCCAATCTATATTGCCATAATTTCAAGAATTAAAATCTATATTGCCATAATTAAAATCATCTATAATGATCACCCTTTTCTTATTTGCTTGGCTAATTTGATTATACATTTCATGGTCACTACCATCCACATTACCAGGTCTATAGCAATATCTAAGTATTTCATTCTATTTACCTCTATCTTTCACTATACTGCCTCAAAATTATTGCCACTATTTCCCATTGCATCTCTATCTTGTATAGACATAACTCTTTTTCTATCATCAATAGCACTCCACCTCCCTTTTTACCCATTCTATCTTCACAAAATATATCATACCCTTCCATCTCTATTCCTGTCAGGATTTCATCCTCATCCAACCATGCCTCACTTATTCCAACAATTTTTGGGTGAACAAACTCAATGAATGCAACCATTTCATTTGCCTTCTTTCTTATAATTCTAGCATTCATACACAAACATAACAGCTCAGTCCTGGATCTATAACATTAGTGCCCATTGTTGTGTCCCAATTTATGATTTTTATTCTATCTATTTTCCTCTTATCTATGCTCGAGATATCACCAAAATTTTTACTAATACTTAAGTTAATTCTCCCCTTAGTATCCCTAATATTTGTATTTATGCTGCACCTTTTGGGACATTTAGTTTAAGATATTATATAAAAACAAGGAGAAAGAACTAAAATATGTCTGAAAGTGAAACTATGTTGCAGTCGTGACACTTTATCTTGTTTCTTAACACATTAATTTCCCACGTGATTAGGTTCGTAATTTTTCAAGTGGTACATTGGACAGCAATTTCAGACAACTGTTTTATCATTGGACAAAAGGTTTATTAAATTCCTTAACATGGTACAATTCAAATATTAGTTATTACTCAATTCAATGCTATACTAAATATTTACAAACTGACATTAGCTTATCGTAAATAATTAAGCTATGATCCTATAATGGGTATTACGATCATGCCGCCATACACATTCAACACATAAATTCATTTGACACGGACATATAAGATTAATTCACACTATTTAACTATCCAAACTTAAGTAGATTAACTAAACCATTTACTGTACTGACATATAACTATGACATTTAAACTTTCTTATACAATATATTAGACATGCAAAATTCTCAGGACACTTAATTACTCATATAATATTAACATTAGTAAGCTTACTTTCATTATATTCTGTCATATACTAAAGTCCTAGTATTGTTTTCTTGGTCACTTCAACAGTTCAGTATTAGAATAATGATAACTAATACAGACGAATCTTAATTAACACGAGATATATTTTACAGTACCTTTCTTTCTTGAATTTTCCATATGGGCCTCTACCTTTTTCTGATCGAACTATCTTGGTATAATCTCTCCGATAATCTGTTTCTCCTATGTTCCTTTTGGAATTGAACTATGCTTACGCGGTCTTAACCGCTCATAACTTAGGACACACTTTGAATCATCTATGTAATGGCTGTACAACTCGCGACGTGGACATCAATTTCTTTACCTCTTTCCCTTTCTCGTAGTTGACACTGGAGTTGAAACACAAAGAATATGCTTTCTTTTCTTTGACTATATGGCATTCCTCACTTCTTACATAGGAAGTACGGAATCGAAATCCCGCTCACTTTCGTTTCCATGTTGTGACGACGGAGATATAACCCCTATCTTGCCACTCAGGAAAACACCATGAAATCCATACGAAAGAGCTCGCGAAGAACTCTCCTGGAACAGAACCAAAACCAAAAGCCAAAAAGAGTCCCTCAAAAAAAGCCTCATGGGGGGGTTCCTAACCCTTTTATACCCTCTCTCCTAATGGCACCTTCCCTAACTTCTTTTCTCCGGCCCCCCCTCCTTGACTTGACTTTACCGACCAATTAGGGTGGCGTTTTTCTGCCAAACGTCCTTTGATCGGTGAGCCCATAACGAAGTCTCAATCCGGGAATTGATCCTAAGCGATTTTCTGTTGTTTTTCTTGTGCTAGCCTCTAACTTAATCCCCTTTCCAAAATTTCTCTATGAATTCACTTAATATTTAATTCTCTAGCCTCTCACATACCATCTCTTATGACTAATCCTTTTCTGCCTTATTTAGTTAAATTTTCTCTTTTATATCATATTACAACATTAATATATTCTTTCTTTTTGTTAGTTAGTTCAACCAAACACCTTTCTATTTTATTGGATGCAAGGATATTTCTTTTTCTTTTAAATAATTCATCTTTTAGCTTTAATGCAGGGTTTTTAATTTATTTGCTCTTCATGTTACACCATGATAGCTGAGAATTTTACATTCTTAATATATCAGGGTGTAACACCATCATGTCTGCATTCAGATCACACCTCACACATATCCTCCTTCCATCCACCTTAAACATCCATAATTTATTGACATGATCTAGCAATACATATAGCACACCTCACATTTCACGAAATGATTGAAATCAAAATTTAACTCTTGTAAAGACAAAGCTGCCTTTCCTTCAATAGTTACTATACTCAATCTAAGTTTAATGATTTTGTCAACAAACTTAAACAAGTCCACACACACGCACACACACACACACACGCACTGCAAGCACATAGCTTCTACCACAACTCTTACACATAAACACTTATTTACAATTAATTAGTCAAAAAACTTATGTGAACCAGGAATCTTCTTTTCACAAATCTTCCAGGAAAATACCACTTTTTTGTTACTTATATATGGAAAATATGACTTTCATATTTGAACTGATTTAGCTCTCAGTATCTTCATGGGTCTTGCTCCCACTGATAATACCTCAATAAAGATCAAAATTGATATGGATAATAACTCCTCACATAATACATGTCAGTATAAATGTCCAAATATGCATCATGGGATAGTAAGGCAATCTGATGTAGAGTAAACAGCATCTATATATAAGAAGTCTAGTTGGGAAGATACTTCAAGTACAAACTTTATTCATGGGTTAAGGATTAAATCAAGATTATATAATTTCTTGTTAAACATAAATTAAGGATGGCACTTTCGTGTTAATGTTTCAAGAATAAAACTACATAGGAACAGGAATGAAATAGATAATTTACTGAATAAACTAAATAATTACAACATGATGTTTCACCAGTTCACGCTAACATAATCAAAGGCACACTGAATATACACAATCATCAAATTCTGAAAATTTGATGATTGTGTATATTCAGTGTGCCTTTGATTATGCTAGCTTGAACTGCTCCATAGTAAGGGCAATCACATGTATGGAGGGCAACAGTGGCACTCTCTACAGCGATCTTCTTTGATTATTGCTCATGGGTAGAATGGTGCTCAAAATTTATGTAGAATTAAACTATCATTTCTATTACAGTTCACTGGGTGCTATAGGACATGAGCTGCTTCTGGGAACAATCTCTATGATTTAAACTAGGATCTGCATAGTAACTTTACCTTTTTCTATCTGATGAAATGATCTTCATCTAACACATATCGAGCAAGTCCATACTGAATATATTTTTTCATGTTCTTTTCTTATTATGGTAGTTCATTGGTTCATTCTATAATAAATTTAGTTTAATCCTTTATCCCAGTGAGAGCAAACAAAGTTTGTACCTGAAAATATCTTTAGGACTGAATATAGTGTTGTACTATCTTACCTGGGTAAGTAGTACAACACCAGGCAACTTATAGCAAAGGTGGAGCAAGCTACCAACACTCCTATCCCAGTATCTCCCATAATGCAAAACACATCTCCTTGTGGATATGTATACTGTTATGCAATAAGGGATTGGCCACTACCCACACTAGTTTCGACCTTTATTGAGGTCTCTTCAGTGGGAGCCAGGCCCAGAGTTGGAGATACCAGGCAGAAGCAGTAGCAAGGTCATAAAAAATCAAGGTAATAAAAAAAGGTGGCAAACCTTTTGGCAACTCCTATAGGTAAAGATGATCTTGCTACTGCTTCTGCCTGGCTCCCACTGAAGAGACCTCAATAAAGGTCGAAACTAGCCTGGGTAGTGGCCAATCCCTTAACATAACAGTATACATATCCACAAGGAGATGTGTTTTGCATTATGGGAGATAACGGGATAGAAGTGTTGGTAGCTTGCTCCACCTTTGCTATGAGTTGCCTGGTGTTGTACTACTTACCCAGGTAAGATAGTACAACACTATATTCAGTCCTGAAGATATTTTCAGGTGCAAACTTTGTTTGCTCTCACTGGGATAAAGGATTAAACTAAATTTATTATAGTCTAACCTAGTGAAAAATAAACTTTCAACATTGGTTCATCCTGTTTGCTTAAAGCACTGATTTCCCCATTAAAGATACTGTAGGCATCTGAGAAGGAGAAAGGATCCTGGAAGTCCTTAATTTGTCCAAAGATTTGTATATTATCTGATTTTGTGTTGTATCAGCAGCGAGCCCAGTTTATCTGTTTATCTTTAGTGTAGGGAAGAGATATGGTGTATTTATTGTCTAGTTGGGCAGGGGGGGGGGGAGAGAGTTCTTTATAAGAAGTTTGGCAAGGGTCAAGGGTGTTTTTGTTGTAACCGCTCTGTTCAAAAAAAAAAAGTGTAAATAGAGCCTGTTGTTCCAGATGTAGTACAGGTACTGAAGGCTAGAGTTTTGAAAATACCAAGTTTCTGGGCAGGGTAGTAATGTCAAATGGCTTGTAAGTAATTGCCTGTATATGGCTTCCAATACAGCTAGATTCCTTAACCAACTTACTTTTCTTAAACACTGCTGCAAAAGCAGTCGAATTCCTACATGCATGAAGATTAAATAAAACTTTTGCTCCCTTCAAGCACTCAGAATCTATATAAATGCCAGCATTTCTCTACTAAATGAACAAATACAAAATGCCTGCAGTATTCTTAACATTCTTAAGATCTTATGACCTTCACCTTAAGCTTTCAAAGCGACTCAGACCAGATATTTGGGAATTCGTACAGAAGCTCTCAGCCAAAAAATGAACCAAAAATATTTAATGAAAATAAAAGAAGTTTAATCAGGAAGTTTAATGCTCTTGCAACAAAGAAAAATCTCAAGAAACTTCTAGCAGACAAGGTGATCTACAACTTGTCAGCTTACACTTTTTTTTTTTGGACAATGAAACCAAAATTTTAAGTAAAGGCTTTAGTTTTGTAATCACTCCAGAAAAAATTCCATGCAAACTTATCATGGCAAACATCAAAATTTCCATCAAAAGTTACTGCACAATGAAGCTGTTGTTATTAAGCTGGAATTTTTTAAGCCTCAATCTTGCTTAAAAAAAAATCAATATATCCAAAGTGCCTTGAGAAAACTAAAATGAACAAAAACAAAGTTATAGTAAAAGCAGACAAAGGAAATGCCACAGTGATCCTTAATATAGATGACTACAACAACAAAATATAAGAATTATAATCAGACATGTCAACATACATTCCAAAAATGAAGGGCCCTACAACATTGATAAAAAATAAAACCATAAGTCTGTTACACAATATTACAAGCTGGTCAATGGAAACTTTTTACCTGCATGCACCAAGACTATATAGGCTACCTAAGGTGCACACACCTGGAGCCACTAATGCCTGATTATTGATGCCAAAACTTGTCCCACCTATAAATCTCCAAACATTGGTCTTCCAAAATTAACAAGGATAACAGCAAAACAACACCTTACATAACCAAAACTCACACACTTTAAAACCACTATACAGAACCTTCAACTGGAGGAAAAGATTTTCTTAACGAGCTTTGTTGTGTTGTTCCTTTTCACTAATATTCCAGTGGACAACACACTTGAGCTCCTTTTCAAAATATCCACCCCACCAATGTTTGCACTCTTTAAAAACTGCCTTAAATCAGGGTATTTGACATAGAATAAGCAGCTCTTTACACAAACTGAAGGTGTAGCAATGACCTGTCAGGTGTCTTCTCCCTCCAGGAGATTGACTACCATGTGTCTCCGCCATGTCCTATTCTGCACCTCTTTGCTGCATTCCTCATATGAGAAATAGGTCTAGTCTTCTATATTTTTTATCCACTCCAGTCTTTGTCTTCCTATCTTTCTCTTTCCCTCAACAGTTCCTTCAAGAAGTGTCTCAGAATATGTCCAAAATAGCTGACTTTCTCTTTTTAATTTCTTACATCAGGTTCCTGTTTACGCCTAACCATCTCTTCATTTGTCTTTTCATGATATCCTCATAATTCTTCGCAGCATCCATATTTCAAAGGCCTCCAGTTTTTTCACACTCAGATTGGAGAGTGTCCATGTCTCTACTCCATATAATAATGTTGACCATATGTAGCATTTAGAGATTCTTAGTCTTGTTTTCAGATTTAATTCTCTAGATGTTAGTAGATTTTTCATACTGTTGAAATTTGACCTTGCAATTTCAATCCTTTTTCTAATTTCATCTTCTGTCCTGCCATCCTCTGTGATCAAGTGTCTGAGGTATATGCATGTTTGCACCTGTTCTAATTTATTTCCTTTTATATTGATGGATATTTTTGGTATTTCCTTTTCTCTTGAAATTATCATGATTTTTGTCCTCTTAAAGTTGAAACTGAGGCCATACTTTCACTGTACTTGAGGGTTTCATCTATAAGAGTTTTGAGGTCATATTTGTTTTCAGCTAGAAGAACCGTGTCATCTGCATATCTTAGGTTATTAATATTTCTGCTCCCTACAGTGATTCCTTTGAGGTTACTAATTTTATTAAATATTTCTTCTGTATACAGGTTAAAGAGAATTGGAGAAAAGACACAGCCTTGTCTCACACCTTTCTGAGCTAGGAATTCTTCTGAGGCCTCTCTAGTAGGCAATGTACTCCCCACTATTACCCTCTCCCCTAATTCTAACTATACATGAAATCCTTTGAAACATTGCCACGTAATTCAGCTCCCCCCCCACACACACTCAAGTCCAAGATATGGCTGAGGCATGCAGACATCTTTGCATTTGGCCCACAGGCTGTTTTCAACTTTTTATAATTCCTCAACAATATCTACCCAATCCCCCCTCCACACCCCCAGAATTACCTTCATTAGTTCCAAACATGATCAGTCTACTGGAGGCATACATTTTACATCACTAGTATGCCCAGAAATTTGGGATTTTCAAAACTTTAGCCTCCAGAGTAGAGTGAATTTCATTCTCAAGACCTGCATTACATCTGGCACAACAGCTCTACTAACTTTTTGAACAGAATGGGTACAACAAAAAAAAAACCTCACCAAATTCCTTAAAAAGAACACCCCCCCTCCAAAAAAAAAAGACTATAAATACACCATATCCCTTCACTACATTAAAGATATTCTATTATTATAGTCTATTATAGACCCAGTACAACAGATACACTAGGCTCACTCCATACAATACAAAATCAGAAGAGTATACAAACCTTTGGACTCCAATTTCCTTAGAAAAATTAAGGACTGCCAGGACTTGGGCAACTCATGGCAAAGCTGAACTGAGTTCTCATCACTTTCCTTAGTATCCGATAATGCAAAGCACATCTCCTTGCAGACGTATAATGCTATGCATTATGGGAAGGGTCACTACCCAGACCTGTTTTGACCTTTATTGAGGTTTCTTTAGTGGGAGCCAGACCCAGAGGTGGTACCAAGGTCAAAGCAATGCAGAAGTCATATTTCCATATGCCAGTTGCCAAAAGGTGTCACACCTTATTATTAAATTACTCCAGATTAGAGAAAGATGTTGGAAGATTTTTTTCACTTGGTTACACTATAAATTATATATTTAGTTTAATCCTTTATCCAAGTGTGAGCAAACAAAATTTGTGCCTGAAGTATCTTCAGGACTGGGACAACTCATGGCAATGGACTGAGTTCTCATCACTTTCCTTAGTATTGTTGGATTTTAAATGAAGAGAAATGAAAATTGTTAATACTTCTTTCAGAATCCAACATAATCCTTCATGTCAAAGGCAAGACTTGTAAATATTATTTACTGTTTGTCTCTTGCTTATAGTGTGTTATTCATATAATTGCCTTGAATTTTGTTTATTATTATTTAATAATATAATCTTAAGTGATGTAATAGTAATAAAAAGGCTCTATAAAAATATTATTCTTTTAATTTACTTTATTATATAATAATATTATAAGAAGCTGTGCATGTATGTTATAGAATTTGTGTTTATTATGATTGAATGTGATTTATATGAACTATGGATTATTTCTTTATTTGTATTTCTGAAAGAGAATGCATATATGTAAGTTTAATGTACCCTATGTGAACTATTATAATGTATTTTTTTTTATTTATCATTACTGAAAGAGAAAGTAATTTTATGTAATTCTTCTGAATTGGATTTGATTGGCTGTTGTCAAGAAAACAGAGCTAATTTTAGATAGCGCGTGCGTGGAGCATGAGCTATGATATTCGAAGGGAGAAGAAGGTGATATAAGCCGAACTGGCTAGAACCAGATTTTGGCGGGAAGAATGAACATATTCAATTGGAGAACGAAGGTAAACAGAGAAGAAAGCTTATGGAGAGCAAGGAGTGAAGTAAGGGGTGGCAGTAATGGGGATTTGGAAATGCTGTAAATAGATTATGAAGGGACTGGAAGTTAATAGGCAATTCGGAATATTTCTACAGAATTCTAAAATTATGACAAATTCCAGTTGTTTTGAAGAAGAACAGTGCAAGGCTGAATTTAATGCATAGTAATAAATAAGGAATAAGTAGATTACCTAATACAAGTACATAATGACTTATGAAGCTCTATGTTTAACATTTCAGTTATTATAGTGAAGATTTCTTTTGAATAGTGTTGCTTCAGAGTGATAGTTAACTACAGTTTTAAGTGTGCCTATAGTGAATCCAATGTGTAAAAGATGTAACCCGGTAAGGGCAGTCCTTTTTTTTATATTTCAGCGTGAAGACATAAGAGTTAGCTCCGCCTGATATATCTTAACATTAACTGTGGTGTTCTACTAAAAATAGCCGAATATGGAGCTTTAAGGTGTTTCCCCCTTGAAGTGATAACTGCCTCATAATTAAATTAAGTGTTAGTTGACTAAGAGAGAATTGGAGAATTCTACTTTAAGAATAATTACTCTGAGATTCTGTAACATTGAACTGTGTGGACCATCTTCAATTATTCGGATGAATATAGTATTGACAGCTGAATGTGCGATGCCTAATGTTTTATGTTTGTTATGAGTATTTGGACTAAGCTGATTTGCATTATCTTGTTTTTAAAGTTTTACTTAAATGCACATGTTCTATAACCCTGTATTAAATGTTTATTTTATCAGATTCAATTTGTTGTTTGCCTGATTTTTTTTCATTGCACCGCTCATAAAGTTTATTGGACCTTGCGGAAGCCTTAAATATTCATTTTAAACTCGGCCTGTAGAAAAGTGAGATTGCTAAAGTTAGTTGACGATTGATTCCACTATATTATATAGACTAATCTGAATATAGGGTGGCATAGGATAATATAAATTTCTCTATATTTGGATTAGTAATCAACCAACAATTAATTAAGATAATAAAAAACAGATAATTTAAATAAGAACTACGTTCTAACAAGATGGCAGATTCAGAGCCAGAATGTATACGGTACAACAGTATCACCTCTGGGTCTGGACTGAAGAGACCTCAATAAAGGTTGAAAACCAGTCTGGGTAGTGACTCTTCCCATGAAGCATAGCATTATACATGTCTGCAAGGAGATGTGATATGCATTATGGGATACTAAGGAAAGTGATGAGAACTCAGTCCACCTTTGCTATGAGTTGCCCCAGTCCTGAAGACTTCAGGTGCAAACTTTGTTTGCACACACCTGGATAAAGGATTAAACTAAATATATAATTTATAGTCTAACCAAGGGGGAAAAAAACTTCCAACATCTTTCACTAATCCAAAATAATTTAATAATAAGGTGTGACACCTTTTGACAACTGGCATATGAAAATATGACTTCTGCATCGCTTTGACCTTGGTATCAACTCTGGGTCCGGCGCCCATGAAGAGACCTCAATAAAGGTCGAAACTGGTCTGGGTAGTGACCCTTCCCATAATGCATAGCATTACACATGTCTGCAAGGAGATGTGCTTTGCATTATCGGATACTAAGGAAAGTGATGAGAACTCAGTCCACCTTTGCCATGAGTTGCCAGTCCTGAAGATACTTCAGGCACAAACTTTGTTTGCTCACACTTGGATAAAGGATTAAACTAAATATATAATTTATGGTTATACTATAAATTAAAGATGCCAAGAAATTATATTCTTGGTTTAATCTTTTATCCAAGTGTAAGCAAACAAAGTTTGCACCTGAAGTAATTTCAGGACTCAGCAACTCGTATAGAGGCTAATGACTTTACATCACTTGTCTTAGTATCCCATAATTCAAAGATCCTTACCAAGCTTAATGCAAAATCCTTACAGACATGTAAAAAAAATGGATAAAAGCTTGCTTCCAAGCTGTAGGAATGATGTTAGATGAGTATCATTGCATTATGGGAAGGGTCGCTACCCAGACCGGTATCAACCTTTATTGAGGTGAAAAGGAAAATGGTTGCCCAGTCCTGAAATTACTTTCATCACTTTGCCTTGTATGAGTTTCCCAGTCCTGAAATTACTTCAGGTTCAAACTTTGTTTGCTTAAACTTGGATAAAGGATTAAACCAAGAATATAATTTCTTGGCATCTATCTGTAATCCAGAGTTTTTTGTAATAAGGTGTGATACCTTTCTGGCTATTCATATATGGAAATATGACTTTTGCATTACTTCAAACTTGGTATCACTTCTGGGTTTGGCTCACACTGATGAGATCTCAATAAAGGTTGAAACCAGTCTGGGTAGTGACCCTTCCCATAATGCATAGTATTATACATGTCCATAAGGATATGTGCATTGCATTATGAGATGCTAAGGCAATTGATGTGAAGTCATTAGCCTCTATATACAAGTAGCCCAGTTGTGAAGTGACTTCATGCACAAACTTTGTTTGCTTATACTTGGATAAAGGATTAAACTAAATATATAATTTATGGTTATACTATAATTTATTTATTAATTTATGGGTGAGGAAACTAGCAATAAATTCACAAAGGGAAAAAGTAATATCATAAGATAATAGCTTGGTAAGACCACAATGCTCAAGTTGATCAAATACCTTGGAAATATCAAGAGAGACCACTAAGTTTCTCCAAACTATTCCATGGTTTGTGTCCAGAGATGGGTGAGGTTGCCTGTAGAACAAGAATGATGGAACCGATAACCTTTTCCATTATTTTTGCAAGTATTAAAATTATAACAATAGGTTGAAAGTTTGATTATTGACTTTTATCTCCTTTTTTGGGAACGAGTTGGATAAAAGCTTGCTTCCAAGCTGTAGGAATGATGTTAGATGAGTATCATTGCTTGAAGGGATAGTACAATATGGGGTTTAAGTTTGGAGTACAAGCTTTTAATACAACTGAAGGAATACAATCTAGACCAGAAGAGTTACTGGTATCAGTTAAAGCTATTGAGTTTCTAACGTCTTTCTAATGTCTGAGATATCTGAGGTAGTGTTTTCAGAGAGCTCCCGAAATCTAAGTGTAATTTTGAGTGAAAATTAGAATATAGGTTTAAATCATAACATAGTATTGTATATGGTAGCTTATTGTGTCTGTGTGATTTTGGTGTGAATTCCGTTTTATTTATAGTATTTAATGATGCATTTCATAGATTAGCATATGGCGCCAATGCGATGTAAGATAATGGAGTCCAAAAATACAACGCCTTTATTCAAAAACTATAATGTGAGAGAGTTTGTCCAATGTGATGTGTGTGGGATGTATGCATTCCCAAATGAGATGGAGTTTGGATTGAAAGTGATAGTGGTGAGAGAATGTGCAGAAAGTGTAATCAAAGTGAGGAGTTGAAGTATGTGTCAGGTTGTGAGACAGTTATGGTTTGAAGAAAGCCAGAATGTGAGTGAAAATAGTGGCTTGATAGGGAATTGTGATGTACAAGATGGCAATGAGAGCAGTGATCAAAGAAAGAGTGAAAGCAACTACACAGAGAGAGAAAATGGTTTAAATGATAAAAAAAATGAGGAATTATTTGTAGGAAGTGAGATCGCTAGCTTGCGTGCAGTGATACAAAATGCGCAGCAGCAATTAGAGCACCTGCAAAACTCTCTCCAGAGTGATTCGGCTAAAGTAAATAAACAAGTGTTTGAAAGGAAAAATAAGTGTAAGAGTGGGAGAGTTTCTGAAATGAAGGAAAGAGTGTTGTATGGTGACTCGTTATTAAGAGGGGTAATAGATGGGAATTTAACTAAATCATACCTACTGGGTGCGAAATTTAAGGATGTAAGTGAGAATATTAGATCGCAAAAACAGAGGGTGAAAGAATTAATAGTTGTGGCGGGTATGAAGGAATTGAAAGGAAATAAATTTTTTATGAGAGAGGAATTGAAAGTATTGTTAAAGGTAGCGAAAGAAAAGAGTGACAGAGTTAGAATGGTGAGTCTGTTGCTGCAGTATGACAGAGAGGAGTTTAGAAGGAGGGCCATAATCGCAAATGACATTATGCGCAGGTTATGCAGACGGTGTGGTGTGGAATTCGTGGACGTGTGGAATGAGTTTGATGGGCGAAAGGATTTATACAAGATGGATATCTTGCATTTAAATGGATTTGGTGTGCGGAGACTGAAAAAAGTGTTGCTTAATGAAGTGAAAATGAATATGCAGAACCAGGGAAACTAGAACTAATAAGGAGGGGGGGGGTATGCAAACATCAGTGTGACAGTTGAGTGTAAGAATGTATAAGATGTACCCGAGCCAGTACTAAGGACAAAAAACCGGAATGGGATAGTTAGAATAATGCATCAAGATGGGGTGGGACAAAGGGATCACTGCATTTCATGTATACTAATGCCAGGAGTATTAGGAACAAGAAGGAAGAATTATTGGTTTTGATTGGCTCTTCCTGGCCACAGGTTATTGGAATTAGTGAAACATGACTGATGGAAGATGATATAGTTAGTGGGATAGAATGTGTAAGTTATAGTGTGTTTAGGAGGGACAGAGAGAATAAAATGGGGGGAGGAGTGTTACTGATGATAGCTGATGAACTGCAGTCAAGGAGAATTGAAGTTGTATCACAGGATAGTGAAAAGAGCTCATTTGAGGGGTGTGAGTTGAGACTGGCAGAATAAAATATACAGTTGGGTGCTGCTATAGACCAGGTGATGGAATGGATGGTGGAGATAGTATGCATAAACAAACAGAAGAAATGAGTGGAAGGAGGGTAATTATTATGGGGGATTTCAACTATGGTAACATTGATTGGCAGGAGGAGAGGACACATGTGAGGAAGGAAATGGATTTTATTCAATTATTAAGGGATAACTATCTGAGACAGCATGTAATTGAAAATACTAGGGATGTGAGACTGCTTGACCTGGTAATAGCATCTGAGAATTTGACTGTAATGAATATGACGATATTGCCACCTATTGGTGAGAGTGATCATAAGGTCTTGACCTGGGAGGTGGCTCAAAGTGTGGAATTTTCGATTAAGACAGGGTATATGTGGAATTACCATGCTGGCAAGTATGACAAGCTTAGGAGATTGCTTGAATCAGTGCCATGGCATGTACAACTGCAAGGGGTGGATGTCGATAGAGCATGGGAAGTGGTCAAGGAGCATTTGCAGGAGGTTAGTTATGGCTGATTGTATACCTAGGGTCCAAATAGTAAAACAAGTAGGGGTTAAATGGATGAATAACACCATTAAGCCTGAGTTGCAAAAAAAGAAACAACTGTGGAGGGAATTTAAAGAAATTGGTGACCTGCAGGCACACGAATGGTATAAAGTGCAGGCCAGAAGGGTAACGAGTGTGGTAAAAAAAAAAAGTAAAAGCTGCTTATGAAAGGAAACTAGCTATGCAAGCTAAAGAGAATCCCAAACAGTTCTTTCAATATGCTGCAAGCGAAAAAAAAAAAAAAAAACTGTACACGTCAGAATGATTTTAAGGAATGCCAATGGTAAGGAGGTCACCGAATCAGTCGATATAGTGGAATTACTGAGTGAGCACTTTCATGAGTATATCATCCAGGTGGTGACACTGAAAAAATGAAGGAACCATTAGTTTATATGGGAATTGTGATGAATGAAGTGGAGGCGAATAGTCTATTACAGAACCTTAATGTGAATCCCTTTGTGGGATTGGATAGTATACTGGCATGGGAATTGCGTGAAGCAGATAACGAATTATCAGTGCCCTTGACCATGTTGTTTAATCTGAGTTTCGGGTCTGGTTTAGTCCCGAAGGTGTGGAAAGAGGGGTAAATAGTTCCACTGCTTAAAGGAGGATCCAAGACTACGGTTGCAAATTACCAACCGATCAGCATATCAGGAGTCGTTGTCAAGGTCTTGGAGAAAGTAGTCAAGGGAAAAATGGATTGATGAAAATGAGATACTGTAAGTGGGGGGATAGCATGGCTTTGTGAAGGGTAGATCATGCCTCAGTAACTTGCTCAAGTTTTATAACACGGTGACAGCTGAAGTGGATAAAGGTAATGGGTTTACAGGGATACTGCTGGACCTGGCAAAGGCATTTGACAGGATACCACATGGAATGCTAATCAATAAACTACAACATATGGGAATGGATATAGGGTTGGTGAGATGGATAGGTGGGTGGTTGATGGAGAGATATCAAAGAGTAGTTTATTCAGGAGCAGAGTCCAAAAGATGGCCTGTGACTAGTGGTGTGCCGCAGGGTTCTGTTCTTGGACCACTGCTGTTTAATTTGTTCAATAACGATATAGGGAAGGATCTAAGAGGAATAGTTCATTTGTTCGCTGATGATGCAAAGTTGGGTAGGGCAATAGTGAATGCAGAAGATGTCAAAATCTTGCAGGACGACTTGGATAGATTGGAGTTCTGGGCTAAGGAGAATGGATGTCAATTTAATGTGACAGAATGTAAGGTTATGCATTTTGGGGTGAAAAGATTAGCAGCACCATACCACATAGGTGGAACAGTACTCCAGGAGATTGATGAGACCAGGGATTTGGGAGTGTTGGTGGATAGGGAGATGAAGTTTAGGGGACACATTGCAAAAGTAGCTAAATCAGCTCATCAACTCACGTGGTTGTTGAAAAATACCTTGACGAACAGAGACAAGTAAGTTATTGTAACTCTGTACTGAGCCTTAATAAGACTTCTTCTTGACTACTGTGCCCAGATTTGGCCACCTAATTTCCTTCTTGATGGGGAGGAGATGGTGAGGATCCAGAGGCGAGTGACTAAGATGATAGCAGGTCTATGGAATGAACCATATAAGAACAGGTTGAAGATTTGTGGGTTGCAGAAATGAGTTAATAGGTGGAAAAGGGGAGATATGATTGAAACATTCAAATTGCTAAAGGGTTTCTATAGGATTAAGTCAGGATATTTTTGAGATCAGGACTGGTGGTGGGAGAACTAGGGGACACCTATGGAAAATGGGCAAGAGGTGTGGTTAGCAAGGGTGTTAGAGCTGGGTTCTTTACTTTTAGTGTGGTAAATGAGTGGAATAAGCTGCCAGAGTCTGTTGTGGGTGCTAGGACGGTGAGCGAGTTCAAGGCAAGGTATGATAGATACTGTGAGAATGTCGTATAGTTGTAAGGACATGATGTTTAGGGCCTCCCTCGATGAGTCTATGGACTCCCAGGAGTCACCCAAAATAATAATAATATTTCATTTCATACTGTGAAATGCCTCTTCTGAAATCAGATGGGAGTTAAATTCATGGACTAGTGAGAAGAGATTTGCCTTGGACATCTATACAAGAGCTGGAAGGAAAAAACTGATGGCAAGTGATGTGGATTAGCTTTATTTGTTACCATTGTACCAATAGGAAGTAAGAGAAGTGGAAACATGTAAGGACAGAAGTTGCATCCCACAGACTTGGCAAGAAACCAGAAGGCTCAACTGCCACTTGGACAAAAGACAAGTGCATTTAGCACTTGTCTTTTGTCCAAGTGGCTGTTACAAATTCAGCTTTAAATTTGTTGATTTTTATTATTTTATTTATTTATTTTTTTGGAGGTGATATGAGCTCTCAGTATTGATTTAACTAAAAAAGTTAAATCAATACTGATAGCATAATAAGTGAGAGGATGGAGACTATTGGGCATACGATGAATTCTGGTATAGACTGCTTGGGCACAACTGTTGGTGAACCATAGTGTGGATGAGGGTTTGCAGATTTTGGGGGGAGTAGAGGATAAAAGCACTCATCCCAGCAAGAATAATTTTTTATATTGAATTACTGTAGGATCAGAAGTGGTAATCTGTGGAAACGAGGCACAGAAATGCCACATGATATATGAGGCTGAGAATGACTGGGAGAAGGAAGAACTGTGGAAAACAAAACATGGATGAGGTCATGGTCAGCCTTACCATGAGGAGAACAACATCGACAGTATACTTAGAGGGAAAGCTGATTAAGAAAAGGCATTGGGATTCAACACAATTTATGTTAAATTAATACTGATAGCAAACAGTTTCTCTTCCTGGTTGGTGGAGAAGAGAAGCAGGGCTGACTTGCTTAATAGATAATACCAAAGTGCTTAATAGATTTAATACAGGAATTGACCACAGACTAGTAAGGGCAAAAGTATGGATCAACAAAAAATGGGAATGGAATAAGCTCATAAGAAAAAAGTCCAATTTAGTGAATATACAAAACCTCTACCACAATAAAAGCTGTTATAGAGCATCACTTAAAAATGAACTAAAAAAGTTAAACACATCTACTACTATCTATGATGCTAATGAAATATTAACAAAATCTATCTTGAATTGTGCACTAGAAATAGGAGGTGTAAAAAGGGACCAAAGAGAAGAAAAACTAAGACAGGAAACCTTAGATTTGAAGAAAAGAAAAGATATGAAAAGAGATTTGAATGACACCAATAAAATAGAATATGCAGAAATTTGTAAAACTATACATAAAAGGATGAAACATGAACTTAGATCATATAATACTAGGAAAATTAAAGAAACAATAGAAAACAAATAGTAATATGAAGGTCCTAAGACGAACATTATCAGTTGGAACAAAGGAAATAGCTGCTGTAAGAGGAAAAAAAGAACTTATAAAAAATAGAGATGCAATAATCAAAAGAATTCAGGAATTTTACACTGAACTCTATGAAGACAAAGACCATGACATCCAAGAATCATCTATGGATAACTCGAGTGAGGAAGAACATGATGCCCCTGAGATCTTACAAGGCAAAATGGAAATGGCACTGTGAGAAATGAAGAATGGAAAGGCCCCAGAAGAAGATGGAATTATGGCAGACTTCTTAAAACTGAGAGGAAGAAGTCCTGTCATCAAACAGCTGACTAAACTCTTTAATAAATGCCTAAAACAGAGAAAAATTCCAAAAAATTGGAACAATTCACTTCTAATATTAATTTTTAAAAAGGGCAACAAGGAAGAAATTAAGAACTACAGACCTATAAGCCTACTCCCCACCATATATAAAGTTTTCACAAAAATTATTCACACATTAAGACAGCCCATTGAAAAATCAATTGAATACAATAAACCCTTATGTCTGGCCTATATAGACTACGAAAAAAGCATTTGATTCAGTTAAAACATCTGCAACACTAGAAGCACTTGAAACCCAGGGAACTGACAAACCATATATTGAAACACTAAAACATATTTACAATAATGCAACTTCTATAATTAAATTATATGAAAACAGTGAAAAGTTCCCAATACAAAAAGGCATCCGGCAAGGCGATACCATATCTCCCAAATTATTTACAGCTGCACTAGAAAAGTCTTTAGAAGCCTTGACTGGGAAACAAAAGGAATAAACATAAATGGAGAGAGGCTGCATCATCTGAAATTTACAGATGATATTGTCCTAATAGTAGATAATTTTGAAGATCTGGAAGAAAGGCTAAATGAGCTAAATGAAGCCTCCAGAGTAATTGGATTAAAAATAAATAGAGAAAAAACAAAAATAATGATGAATAAATATATTAACCATAGAACTGTCAAGGATGAAAACCATGAAATAGAACAAGTTGCTTCATATGTATATTTGGGTCAACTGTTATCCTTTAAGGAGTGCCAAAGAAAAGAGATTGAACGAAGAATTCACCTTGGATGGATGGCTTATGGGAAAATGAGAAACATATTCAGAAGTGATTATCCCTATGAATCTAAAAAGGAAAGCTTTTGAACAGTGCATACTTCCTGTCCTATGGAGGAGAAACATGGACTTTAACAGAAGCCCTAAACAAAAATCTGAGAACAACACAACATCGCATGGAAAGAAGTATGCTAAAAATAACATTAAGAGATAGGAAAACAAATATCTGGATAAGATCTCAAATAAGTGTCATGGATATTGTAAAATACATTAAACAGGCTAAGTGAAGATGGGCTGGCCATACTGCCAGATGCAGCGACGGGAGATGGACTAGAAAAACAACAGAGTGAAGACCAATGGACGGAGCAAGACAAAGAGGAAGACCGAGAAGAAGGTGGAGGGATGAACTGGAATAAATTGCAGGAGTAAAATGGATGGGAGAAGCAGAAAACTGAGTGATCTGGAAAACCATGGGGGAGACCTTCGTCCAGCAGTGGACAGAACCAAAAGGTTGAAGAAGAAGAAAAATCATTATTCACATAAAACCCATCATACAAGGGTGGTCTGAAAAGTTCTCGGCCTAACAATGAAAAAACAAATTTATAATTTCAAAATTATTTTTATTTTTCAACATAATCTCCCTCAAGACTAATACATTTATTCCAGCGATGCTCCAGAACCATTATCTCATCTCTGTAGTGGTTCTCAGTAAGATCTGCAAAATACCCCTCAACAACTGCAATCACCTCTTGATTCGAAGAAAAATGCTGACCAGTAAGGAAGAATTTTAGTTTTGGGAAGAGATAGAAGTCAGAGAGAGCCAAATCAGGGGAACAGGGTGGATGTTCCAACAATTCATAGTGTAGATCCATTAATTTTCCCATTTCCAAAACACCTTTATGGGCAGGTACATTGTCCTGATTAAAGATGATTTTTTTTTCTTCTGCAAACTGGGTCTTTTCTCACGAATTTTTTGTCTAGTCTGGTTAAAAGATCAGAATAATATTCCCCAGTTATTGTTTTACCATTTTCAAAATAATTAACAGACAGAATGCCTTTAGCATCCCAAAATACCAATGCCATGACCTTTCCTGATGAACCGACTTTGTCTTCTTTGGCATTAAACAAACGGGTTCTGTTCACTTTGACTGCTGTTTGGATTTTGGTGTGTAATGGTGAATCTAAGTCTCATCCAAAGTAATAAATTGATTTGCTGTAAGCAAGCACAGCACCCATCTTGCACAAAGCTTTTTCATTTGCAATTCTTCATGCAAAATATATCCTACAAGTTCTTTTGAAATGCCTATAGTCTCAGTAATTTCATGCATTTTGACCCTCCAGTCATCCAATACCATATCATGCACTTGATCAATGATTTCTGGTATTGTTACACTTTTTGGATGTCCTTCACATGGATCATCTTCAAGGTTGGTACAGCCACATTTAAACTCAGCAGCCCATTTCTTAATTGTTGAAAACAAAGGAGAAGAGTGCCCATAAACTTTTATGAACTTGGAACGAATTTCTTTTGGCATTAAACCTTCTTTTACAAAGAATTTTATAACGGCACGATACTCAATTTTATCCATTTCAAGGGATACAGACAACACTTCTGCTTCAGAGAGTATAAAACAAACTACTTGATAGAATGATCTGCAATTTCACATAGATGCTTATGACAGATATATCAACTTAGAAAAAAAATCCTTCCGACAGTGCTGCCATCTAAGGTCGAGAACTTAGACCACCCTTGTACTTCTCCATAAACTCATTCAATGACAAAGTACTCGCTCACAAAGCACTCAATTCTGGCAGCCCATTCCAAAAATCTAATCCTAACACTCTTGGCTAACCATACTCTTACACAGTTTCAATGGGTGTTTCCTGATTCTCTTCCTTCCAGCCATGTACAGAAAAAAGTCTTCAGTGTCAATCTTATAAAACTCCTTTAATAACTTGGGGCTGGAAGAGGTTCGTGTGTTCTCTTTTTCTGCCTATCATGTAGTTTTTGAAGCCCACAAACTTGCATTCCATAGAGATGCCACAATTATTGCCACTCACTTCTGGATTCTCACTACCATTTTTTCATCCCAACAGAAAACAGGTGACCAGATCTTCCTTGTATAATGATGCCTGTGGAACATCCATAACTATAGAGTAACATGTAATACCACAGCAGAAATAAATTTATCATCATCAAATTGCTGACATATACTCTCAGGGGGGGTATACAGGATGTGATGATGGTACTACATGAAAAGATACATCATTACTAACTTCCTATCAACAATTTTCCTCCAGATGAGCCTATTATCTATCAACATTCCAATATTATCAGATCTTATATTTCTGTCGTCTAAGGCACTTTTTACTGTGTCAATCCACTTACATCTTGGTCTTCCTCTGGGTCTTATTCCTGCCACCCTGGCAAAGAAAAATTGTTTAGCTAATCTTTCTTCTCCCATTCTATTTAAGTGGCCATACCACCAGAGATTAGCAGAGCTAATCTCTGGTGGTATGGCTATTAATGTCAAGTTCCTGTCTAATATCTTCATTTTTAATATGATTCTGTCATTGATACCATCAGTTCACTCCTCGAAATGTTTCTCAGAACCCTCATAAGTCTGATCAAGTGCTTTATTTCTAACCCAACTCTCAGATCCATAAATTAAAATTGGTTTGAACACTGTCTTGTATACTGCTAGTTTGGTGTTTTCACTAATTTCTCTCTTATTCCATATAAATTTATTCAGTTGACTTTCTATCATACCAGCTTTGCTAATTCTGCTTTCTATTTCCAAATTTAACTTTCCATCTTCACTAAAAATTGTACCTAAATAGCTGAAATATTTTACTTGTTCTATAGGTTCTCCATTCATGATGTAGTTGATGTTTTCAATTTTCTAACTATTTTCATTATCTTTGTTTTTTTAATGCTGATTTTCATACCAAATTTATTACAGCAGTTATTCAATTGAGTCAGGGAATCCTGCAGACTTGTCCTGAATTTATGACGAATAAAACATCATATGCATAAAGTAAAAAGCTGATCCAATCATCTCCAATCTTGATATCAGGTTTAATACTGCTTTTCTTCATAATGTGATCCATATAGATAATGAATAACAGTGGAGGTAACGTACACCTATGACACACACATCTGACTTAACATCAAACCAGCTTCCTGTACCTTCTTCAATCCTAATTCCGTAAACTAATTACCAGTTCAATCCTAATTGCTGATTTACAACTCAAATAGAGAGTGTGTACTGATTGATATAATGTTCCATTTACAACATATAACTGCAGCATTTTGAACAGCTTTCCCCTTGGCATCTTGTCATATGCCTTTTCCAGATCTACAAAACTTAAATACAGATCCTTGTTATATTTCCATGATTTCTCAACTATTTGTCATAAAGTGAAAATCTGATCCTGACAGCCTCTGTTTGACCTGAACCCAGCTTGTTCTTCACCAAGCTTCACTTTTCTTAGCTGTTTCTCAAGAATACTTATATAAATCTTATCAGGAACTCTCATTAGAGAAATTCCTTTGTATTATCCCATTCAACTTTATTCCGTTTTTTATAGATGGGTACTATGAGTGCTCTACTCCAATTATCTGGAATTCGATCCTCTGACCAAGCCTTCTGAATTATGCAGTGTAGCTACTGTAAAATGCTAAAACACAGCGTATACCATCGTATTTTAGCATTTCTGGTCAAATATCATCTACTCAAACTACCTTTCCGCATTTTGTGATAGCATTTTCTACTTCAAATACATATATATATATATATATATATATTCCACATTGCATTCCTGCTGAGTGTTTTCTACCACCATGCTGTCACTGCTCACTTTATTTAGCAATATTTCAAAGTAATTACTCCATACATAAAGAATACCTTTATCCTCAAGTTTTCATGTCTCCTTGATTAACTCTAATTCCTTTCACAGTACTCTTACCTCCATTTCTGAGCTTTTTTTCAATAGCTTCCAGAATATTTTACCACACTGTTAGAATCTTTTGTAGGACCATAAGCACAAATAAGTCTCTTTGTCCAGTTATTTATTATTTACTATCATTTATTATTATTTTTTATGTTGTCCCCACCCACAAAAGATTATTTTGTAAACCTATAGTAGTACATTTTATACCGTGAATGGACTAAGGAATTTTTCCCCCTATTTTTATATATTTTGCATTTATTATTTTTTTTTGTACACAGTCTGGAAATCCTGTTCAAACATGGAACTTATTTCAGGCCTCCAGTAATCAGGGCAGTGGTCTTACACCAGGATGACATTCATTTTCCACCTAACAACAATCGCAAAACTCTATGCCCACAGCAGGATTCGAACCTGCAGCCTGTTGGTTGTAGAGTGGGTACACTAACCACTCAGCCAACCAGACTGGCAATTTTTACATAATAAATATATTATTATGTAAATATTTCATCTTATGATAAGTAAGATATGGTTAGTTGACTAGTTCGGCATGTAGCAGTAGTAGTTGTCAAGATATAGCCTTATTTAAGCTTCATAAAGGGGAACAATAATTTCCCTATCCTGCTTGTGAGTGTTTTCTTCAACAACCACATAAACTTATGTGCTGTTTTGACCTTTGTATTACGTCCTCTAAAATTCAACTCTCTATCCACAATTATCCCTAAATCCCTGGCCTCATCCATTTCCTGCAGTTCAATTTCATCAATACAGTGCAGAGAATGTGATCTCTTCTTCCTGAAGTGCATCACCTTACACTTGACCACATTAAACTGGAAGTTATTTATCTTTTCCATACTGCTAGTCTATTTAAGTCATCAGCAGGATCCCTACATTAACTTTTTTATTATTATTATTATTATTGTTCCGGGAAACTCCAAGGAGTCGACAGACTCATCGAGGGAGGCCCTAACATCATGTCTGGAACAACTATTCAACATTTACACAGTATCTATCATATCTTGCCTTGAACTCATTCACGGTCGTAGCACCCACAACAGACTCTGGAAGCTTATTCCACTCATTCACCACTCTCCAAGTAAAAAACCTAGCTATAACACACTTGTCAACCATGCTCTTCCCCAGCTTCCATGCATGGCCCCTAGTCCTCCCACCACCAGTCATATTTTCAAAAATATCTTCTGGATCAATCTTATAAAAACCCTTCAGTAATTTGAATGTCTCAATCATATCACCCCTCCTTCGCCTATCGTCCAATTTCTGCACCCCACAAATCCTCAACCTATTCTCATAAGGTTCATTCCACAGACCTGCTATCACCTTGGTCACTCGTCTCTGGACCCTCTCCACTTCCTCCCCATCACGAAGAAACCCTGGTGCCCATAACTGGGCACAGAAGTCCAGATGGGGTCTTATCAAGGCTCGATACAGAGGAACAACAACTTGCTTCTCTCTGCATGTTAAAGTATTTTTCATACGCCAAGTGATTTGGTGAGCTGTTTTAGTTACTTTTGCAATGTGCCCCCTAAACTTCAACTCCCTATCCACCAGTACTCCCAAATCCCTGGCCTCAATCTCCTGGAGTACGGTTCCACCTATGCGATATACTGCTGCTATTCTTTTCACCCCAAAGTGCATAACCTTACACTTTGCCACATTAAACTGACATCCATTTTTCCTAGCCCAGTCCTCCAAACTAACCAAATCATCCTGTAAAATTTTGACATCCTGTGCACTCATAATTGCTCTAACCAACTTTGCATCATCAGCAAACAAGTGAACACTTCCTCTCAAATCCTTTCCAATATCACTGATGAACAAATTGAAAAGCAGTGGTCCAAGAACAGAGCCCTGCGGCACTCCACTAGTCACAAGACGTCTTTTGGACTCTACTCCTGAATAAACCACTCTCTGAAATCTCTCCATCAACCACCCACCTATCCATCTCACCAACCCTATATCCATCCCCGTATGCTGCAGCTTACTGATTAGAATACCATGTGGTATCCTGTCAAAGGCCTTGACAAGGTCCAGTAGTATCACTGTAAACCCATTACCCCTATCCAGTTCAGCCGTCACTGTGTTATAAAACGTGAGCAAGTTACTGAGGCATGATCTACCCTTCACAAAACCATGTTGTCCCCCATACAATATCCAATTTTCATCTATCCAATCCTGTATTCTTTTCTTGACTAATTTCTCTAAGAACTTGACAATGATTCCTGATATGCTAATCGGTCGGTAATTTACAACAGCAGTCTTGGAACCACTTTTATGCAGTGGAACTATTTTCCCTTCCTTCCACCCGCTCGGGACTAACCCAGACCTGAGACTCAAATTAAACAAAATGGTCAAGGGTACTGACAATTCTTTAGCTGCTTCTCGTACTACACGAGCTGGTATACCATCCAATCCCACAGATGTATTGACATTGAGGTTATGCAATAGACTACTCACCTCCACTACATTCACCACAATTCCCGTATAATCTACTGGTTTATTTGTTTCTGCAATGTCACCACCTGGATGATATATTCTTGCAAAGTGCTCACTCAGTAACTCAGCTATCTCAACTGATTCAGTTACCTCCCTACCATCGGCATTCTTTAAAATCATTCTGCCATGTACATTTTTCCTTTTACTTGCTACATATCTAAAAAACTGTTTAGGATTCTCTTTAGCCTGCATGGCCAATGTTCTTTTGTAATCCTTTATTGCTTTTCTTACCACACTCATCACCCTTCTGGCCTGCGCTTTATACCATTCATGTGCCTGCCTGTCACCTTTCTCCTTAAATTCCCTCCATAGTTGTTTCTTTTTTTGCAGCTCAAGCTTAATGGTGTTATTCATCCATTTAACCCCTACTTGATTTATTATTCGGACTCTAGGTATACAGCCAGCCATTGCTTCATGCAAGCACTTCTTAACTACCTCCCATGCACTATCGACTTCTAGTCCTTGCAGTTGTACATGCCATGGCACTGAGCCAATCAAACTCCTAAGCTTGTCATACTTTCCAGCCCGATAATTCCACATGTACCCTGTCTTAATTGAAAAATCTACACCTTTAGCCACCTCCCAAGTCAAGACCCTATGATCACTCTCACCGATTGGTGGCAATGTGGTCATATTTGTTACAGCCAAATCCTCAGATGTAATTACTAGGTCAAGCCCTCTCTGACCCCTAGTATTTTCCATTACATGCTGTCATAGATAGTTATCCCTTAATAACCGCATAAAATCCAATTCCTTCCTCTCGTGTGTCCTCTCTTCACTCCAATCAATGCGACCATAGTTGAAATCTCCATAATAATCACCCTCCTTCCACTCATTTCTTCTATTTGCTTGTGCATATTGTCATCACCATCTTGTCCATCACCGAAATACACTTCAATTCCTCATTCTCCCTACATTTTCTACACACGTTCAATCCTTTATTATCATCTATCCACACTCCGTAAAGCATACATTTCACAGCTAGTACACTGACTCATTTCTTTTATACTATTGTTCTTTGATAACGATGGCGAACCATCATTACTGGCCGCCATTTTCCTTCGTACAGGTGCCATAATTATTGCAATGTGTTTTATCAAATAACAAGTTATACACACCAAAAACACACAAACAGACGCACTAAAATACGCAAGGCAAACAAAACTATGCGATATTAACTAATTTTATCAACGATAACTGAAAATAATACTTATCTTGTCAGGAGCTTGCAAGAACACTACACACTACGATATAACCTCGAACTCCAACATTAATACAGATTCTAAGGCGTTCTTGATATAAACAATTTCTCTATTTAAGAGGGCTAGCCTTCTTGATTTACTACTGATCTTCCCTGTGGTACAGCACTAGTCGTCAGCCTTCTCCTAGACTCAACTTCTCCATAGTGATCCTCTAAATCCAAGTCACCAGATTCATATCCAGTCCAATTTGTTTTAGTTTATGCAACAGAGTTCTCTGTTGCATAAACTAAACTGAATCCTGTCAAATGCCTTTGCAAAATACAGCAGTATCACTCAGTAACCATTTTTCTTATCCAACTCCACTGTCACTTTATTATCAAAAAGTAAGTAAATCACTAAGGCAAGACCTACCTTTCACAAAACCATGTTGCCCCTTATAAAGTATCATATTCCTATCAACACTCAATCCTGAATTTTGTTATTTACTGATTTTTCCAATAATACCTTAAACCAGTGTTTCTCAAAGTGTGGTACGTGTACCTCCCGGGAGGGGGGTACGCGAAAGGTCTTCAGGGGATACGTGGAAATTTTCAGCATGGAATCATTATTAAAAAAAATTTAATCATTATTAAAAAAAATATATTATTTTAAACGTATATATATTTCTCAATAAATTATATATTACGTGTGAATTCTACTCAAATTGTGAGTTACTATCACTATGACGTTGACGTCCTGGAGATAGTAATTCGCTCTCTGTGGTAAACAACACGCCTTCTCCAACAGTGTCACTATACTGAAGATGCAAGAAAAACAAGTAGTTTTACTGTATTACTGAATAAGGTACAGAGACATTTGCAGTCTGTGTAATATATTTCTCAACAAATACTGCAATTAGAAACAACCGGGATAAAAACGTCACTAATGAATTACATCTCCCCTCCAACAGAAACTGCTGTATAGACACAAGCAAAACCATATGTTGTCAGTGAAACATGTGGTTTTGCTTGACACCACCCCATCGTTAACGTGTTAAAAACTAAGAAATATATGGTGAATGTATTTCAATGTTATGGAATTCAGTTGAAGAGAATTAGCATTTCAACCCAACTGTTGGCTTGCCTTTGTCTTTGGTTCATCCGATCTTTTGTTAATATCGCACCAACCATATGCACTTCTTCATAGCTGGTTTATCTCTACTGGCCTACCATTGTTGTCTGTTTCATGCTCTGCTTTTACTTCTCATTAGTCAAGAATCGTTCATTATGTATCTCAAGTCAATTGCTTGAAATAATGGGAAAGAAGGTGAAGCTATTTGGGTAGATGACTTTGACGATGCACACAAGGAAACTGTTCTCGATGCCAAAGTAGTGATAGTGAATAGTAAATCACACCATTTTCAGTTTTTTTTCTGAAAACTTTAGTTAATGAAAATCCCTGCATATATCCCGCACAACAATTTTTTAGCCTTAATTTTTGGAAAAAAGTGGAAATTATATTCGAGGAAATACGGTAATTTTTTTAGCTTCCAAATTCTTAAGGATCATTGGTTAAAGACTGGATTTATAAAATGCACAAAAGAGAGCAATATAGCAAATACAAGCAGCTGCAAGCAACAAGAAAACGTTGATAATGTATCTGGGTCAAATGAAATTGATAAGAGTGTGTCGTTTGACATCTCTAGAGAACCAATTAGGAAGAAGATGAAAAATCTTCGTAAGTATGATATGAATTACTTGAAATGTGGATTTTCATGGAGGGGAAATGAAGAGGAACCTATTCCAAATTTTGTTCTATTAAAAATAAATCATATTTTCTGTTTACATGAACATAAAAATTCAAATAAAATAGACATTTACAATGAAATATACTTTATTTATTTATTTATTATTATTTTGATAAGGGGGTACTTGGTAATAATGAAAATTTAAGAAGGGGTATGCAGATATTTGAAGTTTGAGAAACACTGCCTTAAACCATCACATCTATCCAATCAGGACTGGTCTATAATGTACTACTTCTTCTGTCTTGGAGTTTGACTTTACGCAGTCAGACTATTTTGTCATCTTTCCACTCCACTGACTGGCACAGTACTGAGACTTAAAGAGCTTGGTCACAGGCAATGCTAATTCCCTTGCACAATCTCTTAATACACAAGCTGATATTCCATTCAATCCCATGGCCATGCTTGTATTATGGTTCTGCAATATTCTAAGCACTTTCAATTTTTCGACCTCAGTTCAATGTCAAGTGGCATTGCAGTATCATCACCTAGATGGTACACACTTGCAAAATGATCACTGAGTAATTCAACTATTTAGTTTGTATTAATAACCTCTTCACTTTTTTTTAAAGTCATCCTTCCAAAGTCATTCATCCTTTATTTGCCATATAGCAAAAGAACTCTCTTTGGGTTTTCTTCTGATCCCATCAATTAGCTTTCTCTCATAATCAGCTCGAGCCTTCCTTGTTATACAAGGTCATCCTTCTTGCTTGTGCCTTGTACAACTCAAGGGTATGTTTACCACCCTCTTCTTTGTATTCCCTTCACAACATTTGCATTGTCTCTAACTCCTGCTTAATGGTGGTGCTATTCATCCATCTAACTACTACCTGATTGATCCTTCTAACTCTAGGCACATAGTCTCATACTACTTTCTTCAAACACCCATAGAGCACCTCTCATATAACACCATCTCTCTCCTCCAAATTCTTATGCCATGCCACTGTTGAAAACTGGCTCTCAGTATATCATAATCACTTGCTTTGTAATTTCACAATCTCCCAGGTCAAAACTGCATGATCACTTTCTCCCAGTGGAGAAAGTGTAGTCAGATCCAGCACTCTCAAACTTTGTGTCTCCTCCATTACATGCTGTCTCTGTCTCTGGTAATTATCTCTCACCAACTGTATAAATTCCATTTATTTATCTCTGTGTGACCATTCCTCTTTCCATTTGTCTCCATAGTTGAAATCCTCCATAATAATTACTCAACCTGCACTTATCATGCTAATTTGAAAATGCATGTCATCTACATTCTCTCTTACAACCCTGGATTATGGCAGCAACCAATTATATATTTCATCCTGTTGGCTTCTATCTCACACCTAATATTCTCAAATGACTGCCCTCTGCATCCTTGTCCTCCTGATGTACTTTACTCTTTTTGGCTTCAATTCTTCTGCTATCTTCTTTCTATACTCTCTGAAGATACTATATCCTTTGCATTCTATTCCTATGACTATATCATAATTGGTCAACCAAGTCTCACTAATGACTATAATTTTTGGCCAAGTTAACCAATGCCAAAAAACTTCTCACCCTTATTTCAAATATTTCTGACATCAGTATACATAAACTGTAATATCCCCTCCATCCCACAACCTCCTTTACACCTTGCATTGCTTAGCTCACTAAAGATGAGAACCTGAGGTGCTACATTTATCATCATGTGATCACTTTCCTACTTACTAACTTCTAGGTTGCCTGGACTCATGCTCACCTGAAACCCCCCCCCCCCATGCACTCAAGCATCCAAGTTTTCCTGACTCCGCAATTCCATACTCTCAATGAACAATACTTTCTCAAGATTGCTTACCCCAAATCCATTCAAATGTAAGCCATCCTAGCAAAATCGTAGCTCTCTATCTCATCTCGCCTCTATCATACCATTGCAACAGACTCAACTTTTACCTTCTCACTTTTCTTTTTCACATATATGAGCAACTCTTTCGTATCTTCTCACATACCATACTTGTCACCTGCTAAATCATTTGTACCAGCTAAAATAAACATCTTTCACCTTCACGAAACTCCACAACTGCAACTGCCAATTATAGATCAATAGCATCAGGAATGGGTAAAAGTATTGGAAAAGTTGGTCAAAGACAGAATTAAAGAATGGGTGGATAAGAATATGATACTTTATGTGTGGCAACATGACGTTCTAAAGGGTAGGTCATGTCTTAGTTATTTAGCAACTTTTTATAAAAGTGATGATTAAGTTGTATAAAGAGAATGACTACACAAGGATTTTGTGGTGTTTGACAGCTTTTTATATGGAACTCTGTTAGACAAACTGCAACAAATCAGAATGGACATGAAGATGGTGATTTGGATATGATGGTGGCTGATGGCCAGATACCAAAGAGTGGCATACTGGGGAGCAGAATCCTCGAAAAAAGGGTGAACAGTGGTGTGCTACAAGGTTCTGTGCTTGGAGCACTGCTGCTTAATTTGTACATAAGTGATATAGGAAATGATTTGAAGATAAATATTCAGTTATTTGCTGATGGTGCAAAATTGAGTAGCAGAAGAGTTAATCAAAACAATGAAGAGCTTGCAATATGATTTAAATAGGAAACAGACAATGGATGCAGATTTAATGTGAAAGTAATGCATTTTGGGATTAAAAGATTATAGTTCCACAATTCTGGAACTATACTCTAGGAAATTGATGAAGCTAGGGATTTAGGATGTTGGTGAACAGGGAGTTGAAGTTTAGATGATATACTGCAAAGATGGCCAACATAGTTCAAAGGATTACTTGGTTATTTAAGAACACAGTAACAAGCAGAGATAAGAGTTATAATTCCGATTTTAAAGTTTTATTACAGCTACATCTGAATTACTGCACATCTCTAGTCACCTGGATTTGGTTTCTTGGAAAAAATAAAGAGGTAGTGAAGAGAATTCAGAGGGAAGTGATGACAGCGGTGAATGGCCAGGGGATGCTGTCTGTGATATTAGTTCGAGGGTTTCTGGGTTGCAAAAGTTGGTTGATAAGCAGAAAAGAAGGGCTATGATAGAAGCATTTACATTACTAAAAAGATTTTTATAGAATTGATGCAGAGAAAAGATTTCAACACTTTGCTAGAGGGACAGCATAAGTGATGAGTGGATGTGAGAATTAGATTTTTCACTTGGAGAGTGGTGAATGAGTAAAATGGGTTGCCAAAGTCTGTTGTGAATGCCATGTCAGTCAATGCATTTAAGTACAGGTATGACATATTGTTTGGATAGTGTGAGTCTCTTGTGATGAGTCTTTAAACTCAAAGGAGATTCTCCCATGCAAAAATATTAATAAATTTACTGTTCCTTAACAAGCATTTTCTTATTACAAATAAACAGTTTAAAAAGTAGTTTTGTGGTCAACATATAATGGAATTTTGGTACTAACAACACTGTCTAATGTAAATAACTATTTTAATCACTGTCTATGAAATAATATATTTAAAAATGATTATAGTAGTTCTCGTCCATTCTCTCTCTCTCTCTCTCTGATTTTCTGAACCTACAAAACAAGAGAATATCTTAATTACCTCTTCTCCAACAGTTTGAAGTAGATGAACCTTGTCTTTTTCTTTGAAATCAGTGAATGTGTTTACATTATAAAGATTGCCAAACAATGGAAAACAATGGGGTGGGGTCTGGTGGTTCCTAAATTGTTTAGAGAACAATATACAGTAAAACATGCATTTAAAAAGTTATGCTGAAATTTTATACAAAGAGTTATTTTAGGAAATATAAAGATAAATGTTCCCTAAAAAACAATAATTAAACTTCTTTGCTCCAACACTACTGATAACTTATGTCAAGCTTTAATGGAATAATTTACAGCACAAAGAGAAATAATTAAACAACAGGTTTAATTGTTTCAATATTTCGTCTGCCACAGAGACATCTTCAGGAATACAATATTAAAACCATATCCATCTGTGGTACCAAGTCATACAGTTTGGAGAAACTCATGTGTAACACACACAAGAAAAAATAAGTGAAAGAAATAAGATTAGAATAAATTAAGACTAAAGTCCCATGAGGGGCACCCTTTATGGGTGTAGTTGGCTAGTCTTAGATGTTAGATGGAGACCTAAGAATTCAAGTTTCCCAAATTTTGGAAAGCTGAATAGAACCATATTTATTAATATAAGGCTGTTTTTTTTTTTTTTGAGTCTGTTATTGATTTAAAAAGAGTCTTTTAAGTATGCATTTTCCTGTGATGGGACATAGTGAATTTCTTTCATCTGATTCTGTGCAAGGTATCCAAGGCAGGGCCTGCTAGACTTGACTGACCATAGTTGTGGTGGCAGATGTATTTTTTGTGTTATTCTAAGCAGAAGTTATATGACCTAGTCTGACCATAATATAAGTTACAAGAACAAAGAACCTTGTAAACACCTGAAATAGAAAGGGGAGGAAGTGAATCCTTAGGAGAGCAGAGAAGGGAAGATAACTCCAAATGAGGTTTGATAGCAGTGCAGAGATTATATTTCTTTAAAGTTCTGGCTTTTTTTCTGAAGTTTCCTGGATATAGGGAATGGTAGTGGCATGACTGTAGTCTTTATGTTGAGAGGGATGTGAGAAGGTGAAAGGGACAGATAATTTGTAGATTTTTTTTTTAGCATTGTACCCACTGGACAGGGAGGTTCGGCGAATAAAGGTAAATTCTGCTGTAGGAGAAGCTTGGATGGAACAGAGATTGGAGACTCTGTTGACAAGGGTTTTGATGACCCCATATTATTGAGAAGAAGAATGGTGGGAAACTTTAATTATTATCTACCTGCATGGATGGGCTTTCTGCAAATTGAGAAGAAAAGGTACCATTGGGAAGATGTGATTAGATTATCTAAAAATGGCAAGCTGTTGTATTTCTTTTTTGACAGTGAACTAGATTCTAGGGTATTGACTGTTGAGGTGGAGAAGAAAAGAGTAATGTGTCTGAGCCATGTTGTCCAAATAGAGAACACATCATCTATGTATCTTAACCAAATAGAAGGTTTGAGACTGACAGTATCAAGAGCATCTTTTTCAAATAAACCATATAGAAATTGGCCAGAGGAACAAGAAGGGGAGAGCCTATGAAAGTACCTTCTATCTGTTTATATAAGGTGCACTTCCAGGGAAAAGTAGCTCGCATGGATAGCAAAATTAAAAAGATCAATAATGTCAAGGGGGAAAGCATTTTTCTAGCTGCATCAAGTCAGTGAAGCTGAGAGGTTATCAGTATTCTCACACCTGTCATCTAATGCTTTTTAATTCCATGTTGATATATGGAATACAATTTATAAAAATCTGATAGAAATCAATGAAAAATTGAAAATGTTTTAACATCTGACCAACTATGAAGAGCATCGAAAGTAGAAACTGTATCTTTAAGAACTGTTTGACTAAAATGCTTGACTGAAAACGTCAAAGAAAATATCCTAAATTTTCTTTTCTTTCTTTTTAATGTTTATACTATAATAAAGAGGAAAAATAACATCAGCAGGATGGAAGTAGCAGAGATGAGAATGCTTAGGTGGATGTGAGGTGTGACCAGAAAGGATCATCTGAGAAATGACTATGTCAGGGGAACAGTGAAAGTTACGAACTTAGGAACGAAAATACAGGAGGCAAGGTTGAGATGGTTTGGTCATGTGATGAGGAGGGAGGACGAATATGTGGGAAGAAGGGTCATGCAGATGGATGTGCAAGGAAGGCGGAAGCGTGGGCGGCCAAAGAAGAGATGGAGGGAGCTGGTAGAAGAGGACTTGAAGATGAAGAACTTGGATGTGGTGACGGCCCAAGACAGGAAGGTGTGGAGGAGACTCATAACAAACAGTGACCCCACTTAAGTGGGAGAAGCTGTAGAAGAAGAAGAAGATACTATAATACAGAGCAAAAGACAAACACATTTCTTCAAGTTCTCCTTCTTTGTCTTCTTATCGTGGATTCAGACCAAGTGGACTTCCAATCTCATACCATTCTTCCTTGGTCTTCCAATTCTGTTTTTTAGTTTTGGTAGTCTGTTACAGCCCATTTTAATTTAGATGGTCTATTCATGTATGCAGTTATTAACATGTAACTCATATGGTTATGATGGAACACATAACTGTTGTTAGCTACAAAGACAAAAGAAAATTGATATCCATAACAGCAAACATAAAAATCATGGTGAAGGAATGCTTGAGGCTTAAAATCAATCCAAAGTAATTTTGAAATGAAAATCTGTAAATGTGCAAAGACAGCAGAAATGTGAATTTTTACATAAAACCTACAATCTAATTTTAGAAATTCATGATAAATTTCAGATGTATAGTACTCTGAAATAATGGGGTCCATGCAGTTAGCCTAGTGGCTTTGTGCTTCGCAACCATATGACTGGGGAAGGAGTGTCCCAGGTTCGATTCCCATCAAAAGACACGAGGAATTTGAGGATCTTCCTCAGCCATAGCCAAGTTAGCCGGTCTTGGGTGCAGACAGTAGGGTTTTTCTGCCAGTTTATCTGGCGTTTTTCATCCCACAAGCAGGCAAACCGTGAACATACGCTACTACAGCCAAAAATATATCCCCCCCCCCCCAGTTTAACAACATATCATAAGCTACTACATACTATGCCAGCCTAGTTAGCTGGCATTGTATATAGTAGATACAAAGTAGGCTATAGTTAGCTGTAGCAGGTATGCTACAGGTAGTAGCATACCTGCTCTCCAACAGGTTGTGGGTTCAAATCCCACCTTGGGCATGGATGTGATGTTTGTCAATGCCTACTCCAGACATATATGATAGCTCCTATAAACTTGTACAATTCTTGATTGTAAAAAATTTAGCCTGCTAAGCATGACTCATCATGGTTTAAAAAAAAATATTCAAGCAAGATTAATAATTAATTATATCAGTTGATTGGAATTTTCTTATTTATAACATCTGGTTCTTGCACCTTACTTTTAGTATTGATACTACTGTAATTCATTCAGTGGTTTGACCTATAGCAAAACAATTTCTACCTTCAATAAAGAAGGCATTACATCACCCACCCCTCCCATCACAAACTTCTTTGTGAAAACTTTTGAGCAGAAAACGCATGAATCCACAAGTGCAAAACTGAAAGTTGGCTTAGATGACATATTCATAATTTGGCCACGGGCCTACCAAGCCTTAAATGCTTTCCTCAGACATTTAAACAAACACAAGCACATACAATTCACAATAGAAAAACAATATTCTTTACCATTCTTGGATACATTCATTAACTCACTTCAGTCAGGCTGTCTCTCATTTAGTGTTTCACAAACCTATACAAACACTGATCAGTTTGTACATAGAGACTTCTACCACTGCCCAACACAAAAATTAGTAATAATAAATACCCTCAAAATAAAAGAAATAGCAATAATTTTTTTGAATGTTAATGATCTTAAAAAAAAAAAAATTGCAGTGGATTAGAACCACTTTTGTTAAAAATTGATATAATAAAATGATAATTGATAATATACTGGACAAAAAAGATAACACAAAAAAAAAAAAAGATATCAGCAAAGCTATATCTAACTCATATATTAAAGGCCTATCAGAAAAAATAAGTAAAAATCTAAAGAATGCAACTACCTTGAACCTACAAAAAGCATTTATTCAACACATCTAAAGACCCCCCCCCTCACATCCAGAAGTTTACCAAATTAAGTGAGTGAGTGTGTGTGTGAGAGAGAGAAACAAAGACCTGCCATATTGGTAAAACTGGATGCATAGTTGAGATCAGAAAAAACAGAACACAAAAACCATATCTACTCTCTACCATAACAAAAACAAGCCTTTCCAGCCATGCACTGGAGACTTTCCATAGTACTCACTGGAAAGGCACTCAACTCTTACACCACACAAGAACCTAGTAAAGAAAATTTAAAGAAGCATGTGAAATATTTGTTTCACAACCAAATTCAAATAAAAATAATGGCCAAAAATCTCCAAGTTTTGGACAACATGTATACAACCCTGACAATAACACATATCCTCAGATTGCCTAGAATACATCACTACAAGTGATCTCTACAACAACAAAATATAAATAAATAAAATAAGAAAAACGAATATCAGATAATGGCAATTTTAAAGTATAAATAATTTCAAAAAGCTAACAGGAGATGCAAGTTTTTTTTTTAATATATGCATAAAAAGAGTCAAGGTTAAATACTATAGCTGAAACCGATGAATGACTATAGTAATATAAAGTAGCAAGACCAAAAGTAAGGTGCAAGAACCATATGTTATAAATAATAAAATTCTGATTGGCTAGTGTAATTATTATTAATCTTACTACGGTGTGTGTGTGTGTGTGTGTGTGTGTGTGTGTGTGTGTGTGTGTGTGTGTGTGTGTGTGTGTGTGTGTGTGTGTGTGTGTGTGTGTGTACACAACACACATAATTCTCCATTTAGACGGTAGATTGGTTCCAGAAAAAATCATGCAAATGAAATCCATGTAAAAAAAAGAATACAGTGCATATGAATAAATAGAATCGTTCCAGATATGAAAACCCGATATGAATAATAAGTTATTTTCAAACAAAACATATATATATATATATATGCATCTCTTAAAGAAAATAGTGTGTCACTAATAAAAGAGAAATTCAAAAAGGTCCAAATACACTCATGCATATGGTTATTTGTTAAATTTTATTCGCTGTCACTTTCTGACAGCCGCATTCTTTAGTGTGAGACTGGAATTAAATCACTTCCATCACTTGAAACACTTTGGCCGTCCTGTTCATACCGCAATGCCGAAACGTTTTCTTCAGTAAAAGGAACTAAATTAGCACTAATTTCTATTAATTCTGAAGTTTAATTTATCGTGAACTCTGTAATTCCTGTTTTGACTAGATATTTGTATAATTCTTCATATCGTACCATACATGACTTCAGTTCATGCTTAAAATGTTCAGCTCGTTCAGTATTTAGATCATGTGTAAGTAAATGAATTTGCAATTTTACTAGCCAGTTGAGGCCCTTCTTTAATTAATCCCGCAATGAGTAGAATCTCTTCATCATCATCACTTTTTTTCTTTTTCATCGAGATTCTCAAGGACAGCTTCTATTATTTCGTCATCACTAACAGCCTCATCAACAATCAATTCTTCAATATCTGCAAAAGAAAAATCATCAACCTGGTCTAGTGGTTGTATTAGGTGGCAGAAAACAAAATTCCACATTTGGGTATTCTAAACAGGATGGACAGGCACATTGTCTATAATCAATAAAACTTTCTCAAGTCCAGAATTTTTTTCATCAAATAGAGTTTAACTTCTGGAACAAAACATTGGAACCATTCATTAAAAATTTCTTTTGTAGCCCAACCTTTTTATTTGCCTTCCAGTGCACCGGTAAAATGTTAAAATCCACATATTTCATTGCCCACGATCTTGGGGATTGATTAATGAGTAATGGTTTTAACATACTATCTCCTGAAGCATTGTTGCAAAATAAGAATAACACGATCCTTAGCTGCTTTAAAGCCACCAACACTTTTTAAGAGTTTGCTATATAAGTTCTACTTGATATTTGTCTACATTCTGTAGTGTAGAGTAATCCCTGATGTTTAAAACATTGAGGGGGGGGGGGGTATGTAAGTATGTATGTACTGTAGTAGGAAATGATAATTATAATAATACCCTTTTTTTTTTAACAGAAATGAATTCAAACAGAAATTTTAAAAATATGCAACATTTGAACCATGTTAAATCAAAACATGCAGTGTAAAAATAGAATTGCTTTTGTTTTCTAAACCATGTTATTTTGAAATCGTGTGAAAAAAAAAAACATGTAAAAAGAGAATTAGCTGTGTGTGTGTGTGTGTGTGTGCGCGTGTGTGTGTGTGTATACACTTTTTTTTTACCACAAGAGGTCAGGCTAGGCATGTTAAGTAGTTTTACACATGACGCAGCTTACTATGGTATGTTGCTAGTTGCTGTCATGTATACAGATGTGTACATTCCTGAAGATGGCCTTAATGTAAAGGTTGAAATAGAATTTCATTATGAGAGTTTTTATTTTAAATGATAGTTGACTACATAAATTGATTATAATAAGTGTGTTTGCTATGTAATTTCACTGAATGAAATGATTCAGGACAGTAATTCAAAATAACAATATATATGTCACTCATTATACCCTCTGCTCCTCCCCTTCACATACACACAAACAACATGACCCTTTTCTATTTCATCTTGAAACTTTTTTAATTGCTTTTCTATATTATGTCTCAGCTGCTTCTTTGTACTTTCATTTCTGGAATGTCTCACTCATATTCTCTCACTCTCATTCTAATTAATTCTAGCATTCCTGACTGTTTCCTTCCTTTTAAATGTCTATTTCAATATAAGACTATAATTCTAAGTATAGGTCACTAAAAAGCTGTGATGTGCAATACACGGTCTTTCCTAGGCAAGCCAACAGTACCCTCTCGTAATGTGGCTCAGTCAAACCAGCAATCATGATGTTGCAAAAACATACCCTAGATGGAGGAAATGCAAACACTAAATGGTAGATTGCTTTCTTCACCAAGTGAAACACCATCACCTTGCTTAATTGATGATGTGAGGTGGCATATGTAATTCCTCAGAGTAAGGTCACTGGTTTCTATACTCCTTTTTCTTTTTTTTTTTTCTTACTTGCTATGCAAAATACACTATAGAGACCCAAAACCTTCCCACACTGAACTACTAGCAGTGAGTCTGCAGAACTTACTGCTAGTAGTGCATGGGACCAAACCTGTACCAAAGTAGGAGGCTTCTAGAACAGCTTACAAATAATCATGCTGCCAGTTACTCTGCTAGACATGGTTGGAAGAAGACCGAGTGTAGTGGTAAGTAGGATCACTATCATGGCCACTTAAGGACAGGAAACTAGATGCCATTTATGTGGGCAATATATCCTTGAGTCTTTCACTTCTTACTACATGTGCTATTCTTTATATTTCTCTTCTGTTCCATAAATGTGAAAGAAGGCAAAGTACAACAATTATATGGCTGTCTTCCCCAAAAAGACTACAACCTTCATCTATTCAAAAAACACATCAACAGATTTCTCCTTTCTTCTCTTATACATGGTACTGATGTGCTATAGGACTTGAGGCACTTTGTGTATGGTGGTGGGGGGACAGATATTAAAGATGTAGTAGATTATTCGCAATAACCTACTACAAACTGCCTCTCCAAGTTGGATGCACTTTTCATTGTAGTAGGAAGGTGAACTTAGGACAATGCTAGTATACTGCCAAGTTTCTCCTGGCTGGTATGGCCTCACATGGAAGTTGGAAAATAATCCCTAAGACCAACATGCACAAAAAAACACATAAGGCAATGGCAAAATACAACTACAACTACAAAATACAACCTGTGTACACAACCAATCTAGAAAAATCTTATGAACACAGACTTAAGTTATTGAGCTATGGGGCCAGTAAACAGGACACCCGGGTAGGAAGGCATCAAAATAGTTACTGAGGAAGAGCAGAGGAAAACTTTCAACAAAATTAAAAGAATGATAAAGACAGATCAATGCCTTTGGGAAGTCCATCTGCTGGTTAATTTTTTAGAAGATGCTTCCACTTTACTGATTTACATAAAATAGGAACATGGAATATAAAAAGCATATATCAATTAGTTTATCAAGAAAAACTATTTGCAAAGAAAGAAACAAGGAGAACTCAGATTAAAATTTTAGGAATTAGTGAACTTAGATGGACAGAAAAGGATCAACTTTGATAGCAAAGACTAGGATTTATTACTCTGGATGTGAAAGCTTAGAAGAAATGGAGGGACATTAATGGTCAGAAGAAAATATGAAAAATATTTACTTTGGATTATTTTGTCCAGTGTCGGAATAATCAAAATAAAGGCATATCCAGTAATGTCACCCTTAATGTGCATACACCACTACAGATGCGAGTGAAGAAGAGGTAAAATTTGAAGTAGATTGCAACGGTAGTGTACAGTGAAAGAGTCAGATATTTTATTGATACTGACAAATTGGAATGCAAAAGTGGGAGAAAAGAACAAGGTAACAGTGGAAAATGTGGTTTAAGAGTAAGGAATGAAGCAGAAACCAGACGTTCAAGTTTCATGTTGAGAATAATTTCTATTGCAAACACTTACTTTCAACAATATAGAGGATTGTATACACAGACTTCAAATAGTAAATACAGAAATCTGATTATACTGTTGGAAACAGAAGGTGGAGAAGAGCCATCAAAGTAGCACAAACATTACCTGGTGCCGACTGAAAAAGAACATGAATTACTGATTGCTGAAGTTAAATTAAGGGCTAAGAAGAAACTAAGGAGCAATATCAATTTGATTTAAATCACATCAGACTTTGTTGTGAGCAATTGTGATTCGTCGTTTTTTTTTTTTTCACTATGAAGAGAGCCTCATTTATGTAGCGAAAATCATAAAAATAATATGAGTTTTATGAAACACAAATCGAAAAGCAGTTTTAGAAGAAAATGGCAAGAGCTAGTGAAGTGTTCCGTTCATTTGAATCATGTGGCATTCTACAAATTATTACATTGTCGCTTCCAGACTTTTCAATATAGTACAGACAGTGGGAGTCACGTGCATCTTCAACAATATTTAGCATTAGTGGACCACTAATACCTTTCTGCACGGTTAGCCTAGTGGCTTTGCGCTTCGCAACCATATGACTGGGGAAGGAGTGTCCCAGGTTCGATTCCCGTCGAAGACATGAGGAATTTGAGGATCTTCTGCAGCCATAGCCAAGTTAGTGAAACATCGGAATGGATGTTTCATTAAGAATTCTGCTAGCTGCCAAGCAGACATTGGAAAGAAGTTATAGTCTGGAGAAGATGAGAATTAGGACTGTGGGAAAAAACAAAATATACCAGAGGAAGCAAGAAAAATCTGATTAAATTAAAAAGAGTGCAAATGGCTGTCAGAAGTGGCAATTTGAACAGCAGAAGATAAAGTAAAATGAAACTTCAGGGAAATAAAGAAAAGATTAGACAGCTGAATGCAGATTTTCAGAGACAGGCTAAGAAATAGAAACATCTAAACAAAAGGTGTAAGGAAATTATTATTCTTTTTTTATTATTCGTGGCACCTCCAAGGAATCCGAAGACTCATCACGGGAGGCTACCCACTGTACAACTCTCTGTCTCCACCACTACACCAAACCTCTACTCCCAATCATTTACATCAACGCCATTTACCACCCACCACCACCGCAGCTAGTATTTTTTGTCTGTAAATTGTTTGTGTTCTGAAGGGCTGATTTGTCTGTATGTGGGATGAAAAACTCGAGTTTCCAGGAGAAACTTATTCTAGATTGGAAGCAATAAAAAGTAATTTAGTAGAGCCTATGACAATGAAAAGTGAAGTGATACAGACAAAACAACAGCTGCCAAAAGGAAACTCTCTTGGATATGATGAATGTTAATGAAACTATTGAGAGCAGTGAGGATGAAGTAGTGAACATATTAACTGAAACCTGTCAAAAATATACTATCCTAGATTTATATAATTTTGCATCACCAAAATGAAGCCTTTCGGCTCTTTATTTTAGTAAATACTTTATGCACCGACCGAAAGTTCACTTACAAAAAACACACCTCTCTGACACTTCGAGTTCCTTAGTACTGAATGAGAGTTTTTGCTCTCTTAAGGTTTCTGGCTGGTCTCTGAGGAGAACCAGTTTGAAACAGCTGTTTCAAACTATTTCAAATAAGGCCAGTGAAACCTTATCAAAATGGATCAATAGGAGGTCAATATATGGACGCTTGGGCAGCGATCATGTTTCCTATAAGGTCTGCACTAGGGCAACTCGTAAATGCCAGCGAGTGTATTCCTGTTAGCTCTCTGGTCAAATTTCATACGGGACTTTTACAGTTTCTATATTCGGCTTTGAAATAATGCTGGATTTAATATCCACTTGATTTATATAATTATACTATCCTAGAGATTAGAAAACATTAATATTCATTCCAATACCAAATCTGAAAGGAAATTCTTCTAGAGAGGCCACATCACTCATAAAAGCTCTCATACTTTCTCTTGAATTCATTCACAATATCTGCACTCACCACTTCAAAAGGCCAACCACTTCAACATGCACCGCACTATGAGAGAAAATTCTAGCTATCACCACTTTCTTGAGTGCATTTATCCTCAACTTCCATTAATGTGCTATAATCCTCTCCACACCTTACATAAAATGAAACATTCCGTCTACTAGTATCGTGTATGACCTTTTCAGAAGTTTGTATGTCTAACATTGACCTGATTATAGTATCTAAAGAAGGATGTCAGTTAAAGATATGACTGTTCTGCTTCCAAGTTGGTGTACTGATCTGGAAAGTAGCCAAAGGTACTGTTAGATTCTGAATAAAGGAATCTTGCAAAGAAATCATTCATTCAGAACCTAACATATAAAACTTGCTGGCAAAGAGAAATACCTGCGCATCAGCTGTAATTAAAAGTGAAACTTCTTCACTTTATGTAAAATTTGTATTCTTTATTTCAAATGCCTTATATTTAAGCTGATGTGATTATATTAAGATTTCATTTTTTAGTATGTCTAAAAAGAGAGATAATCTGCTTTAAATTTAAGCCTCACTTAAGCTATGTAAAACTTACTGTGAGTCATCTAAAAAGTTGCTAAGTAATAATTCCTGGAAGGCATAAAGCAACACGTGTACACCGTAACGCTAGAGGCTATACCTTACTCAGAAAATTACGTTGCCACGTATTCTGTGAATCCAAGTATAACAGTGTCGTAAAAGTGAAGGATGAACCCAAAGGGGGGTGAAAAATATATAGGGTCGTGTGCAAAAAGGACTGAGAAAAGAGGGCGCTCTATAGAAGAATATAAGGGGTTGAGCCCATATCGGAAACTCTCTCTGGTCATAAAGTTTTCCTGTTTTGGAAGTTAGTGGGGAGTTTTGCGTAAAAGGGGGGGGGGGTGAAGTCTGTGATAAGATGTTGAACTGCGAGTGTTCTAAAAATGAAGTAGGATTCTATGCAAAGCTGAAGGTAAAAATTCCAGTCCTAGCAGAATCAAGTCGTCACTGTAAAGTCCCATCGAGTTGTTTCTGGAACACAAAAATTTGAGTCTGTTTTTTGGCAGAAGGAATGATGATAGTGTAACCCATACGTTGGCATATGGACAGCCAAATAGATGAGAAGTATCCAGACATACACTTGGTGCAGAATGACGTGGAAAAAGCTCGGTAAGGTGCAATTACTCCTATTTTGTGTGAAAGTTCGTTAGAAGAGAGAAGATTGTTTACGAATGTGAAATTAAGAACTCTGTGGACAGTCTCTAGAAAGTTAACCTCCTTTGAGAGTAAGAATTGTTTGGAAGAGATCTTTTGTAAATTTTGTATGTGATAGGATTAATTTAATGCGATAAGAATAGCAGAATTTAATATCTCAGTAACATTGGGATGTTTGTTAGTTTTCTCTTGCGAGTAATACTACTGAAAGGTATTTAGCTTAACTTCATATCATTTGTTATCTATCCCAATATGCAGTTACTGTGTTTAGCATGCTTTATAAGATTTAATTAATTTAGAAAGTGTTAACCTCTTAATTCGAGTTTCATTTAGTATTGAGTCATAATCGAGTGTATGAATTTCGTATTGTGTTTTAGATATTCCAATAAACATGCCATATTTACCTGAGTCATGCCTGATTACGATTCCAACTTACCACTTATAAAAATAGAACCTATTTTGGCGGGAAGGATTTAGAGAGTGAATACAATAATAGATTTAGGTCACGACTGCAATAATCTAAATCTATACGGCAGTTTATAAGATATTGTGTAAGTAATCTTCAGACTCGTATTGTCTCCCTGAGCAAGGATCTTTTCTGCTATAGGATACTGACTGGTGCAGCAAAATATAAATTTGCCAGTATCTGAAGAGGAAACAATTCTAGATATAAGAATAAGATAAAAGTAAGAGAATAAGAGAATAAATCACAAAAGATAAATATTTAACAATAGAGCAGCCGGTAGGATTTTGATGAATAAGGTTTCAGGTAAGAAAGGATAGATTTAAGTAAACAACAAATATAGCAACATCGATATAGAAACATCAATTTAACAGTACGGATGTTCCATTCAAAAAAAAAAAAGATTACATACTGAACAAGGCAGGAAATAATGACCAATCGAAAAAAATATTGGTTTTGATCCCGTGGTTTTGTTGCCCCCCCCCCCGTATAGCATCCCATTTGTGGATTTTTCCTTTAATCAAACTTCTCCAATACCTTGACCACCACTCCTGAGACGTGATTGGCTGGTAATTTGCTATCTCAGTCTTGGAGCCTCCTTTATGTAATGGAACTATTTTCCTCCTGTTTCTAGCCTGTTAAGGTAACAGGCTTTCCAGACTGAAAATAAACAATGTATTCAAAAGCAGTGCCAATTTCATAGCACAGTGTTTCTCAAAATGTAGTACGTGTACCCTCGGGGGGTACGCAAAAGGTCTTCAGGGGGTAGTTGGCACTTTTCAGTTACGCATCATTAATGTATGGAATCATTATTAAGAAAAAAAAAAATTATTTTAAACGTATATATTTTCCAGTAAATTATATATTATGTATGAATTCTCCTACTCAAATTACGAGTTACTATTACCAGGACGTGAATGCTGTGGCGATAGTAACTCGCTCCCTGTGGTAAACAACGTGCCCTCCCCAACAGCATCACTATACTGAAGATCAACAAGAGAAACAAGAAAAACAAGTAGTTTTATTATATCACTGAATAAGGTACAGAGATATTTGCAAATTGTGTAATATATTTCTCAACAAATAGTGCAATTAGAAACAACTGGGATAAAAAGGGCACTAGCTAATGAATTACATTAGTTAGCAATGAGAAAACGTTGATATTATATCTGGATCAAATAAAATTGATAAGGGTGTGTCGTCTGACATCTCTAGAGAACCAACTAGGAAGACGACTTCATAAGTATGATACGAATTATTTGAAATGTGAATTTTCATGGACAGGAAATGAAGAGGAACCTATTCCAAATTTTGTTCTATTAAAAATAAATCATATTTTCTGTTTACATGAACATAAAAATTCAAATAAAATAGACATTTTGTTAGATCCTGAATGGACAATTTTTAGAAATTATTCATTCAGAATCTAACATAAGAATTTGGCTAACTCAGATAATACCTGGCTGACAGCGCACAGTTCTGAATTTTTGTTACAAAGGAATTTGTATAATAACATGTAAATCGTACTAAAAAAATCTTGTAGTTGAAAGTTAAACTGAAGGATTATAGGATTAGTGAAATTTTAATAAGGAAATTGTAGTATAATTTTGTCCCATTAAGCTGTCTTAAACTTAATAAGTCGCCAAAGAAGTTAAGAGTACGAGTGCAAAGGTCGAGTTACATACGCATGTATCGGTCGTAATGCCGCCAGCTAGAACATACGAGGAAGATGACGTAAGTGGGATTCCCGAGAACACAGCACCTACACGGCAGCTAGGACTTGAGGATCACCTTAAGGGCATGAAAACAAAGGGTCGTATGGGAAAGGAGGGACGAAATATAAGCGGAATGTGCGCATTAATGCGAGCTTTTTTGGGTTGTTCCTGATTTTCACTTGGAGGATTCCTGAATAGCGAACGGAGTAGGGACGAGCGAGAGAGATGTCCCACTCGAGTAGGAGCAGAGAATGCACTGTATCGAGGCAGTGAGAATTTCGAGTCTGGGAAGAATGTAAAACGGACGGCGTAGTTGTAAGCCCATTGCAGAAGCTACCGACGGAAGGAGGACCTGAAATACTCGGGGCCATTAACAGACCTTCGGAAGAAAAAGGACTGGGTAACGTAAAGACCTTTGTTGTATGTTTAAATGAGACAGAATTTAATGTTAGATCATATTAAGTGGACATTTCATAGTGGACTATAATAAGGATTTGAATTTTGAGATAGAGTAATTCTGCTAAACAAAGGAATGTCAGGAGTGAAATTTTAGCTGCATGTGACTAAGATTATATGTGAATTTGATATTTTGTAGATGATTTATATCAGAATAGTAACGGGTTGAGAAATGTATTTTAATGTAACAAGAATTAAGAGGTTAATTTAGAATAACATAGTTAGTTTGTTATTGAGTACTTGCCAAGTACTCATAGAGTACTTGGCAAGTACTCATAGAGTATGAGTACTTGCCAAGTTGATCTATGAGTGTTTTCTTAAATTAGTATTGAGTAACTAACTTAGTAAGAGATTTTGTAAAGCTTAATATCCCATTTCAATTATAGTTGTAAAGTAAATTTGTTCCAAACATGTTTTATTGTATATGCCTGTTTCGTGCTTGATTCGAAAATTCAAATTACCACTTGCAAAAATTTAGAACCATAGCAGGAGGGAAATTAATGAGAGTGTTTGAGTAATAGATTAATTGGTCACGACTGCAATTAGAACCAATATCTATTTAGTGCATACTAGAATGAATGCCAGTTAACCTAGGAATATTTCCCTGAATTTTGAATAAGCTCATATTATAGGACTCTGGCTGGCACAGCAATAAAAAAATAAATTTGCTAGTGTCCGAAAAGGAAGCATTCCTAGGTAGAGTTGAGAAGGGCATTATTCAGGAAGTGAGTTAGTATATTAAATAACAATAGAGAAAGAAAACGAAAATATAACAATGGCGCACAGCCGAATAAGATATAACAAAATGGCACAGCCGACAAAGACATAACAATAGCACAGCGAGTAGGATTTTAGATGAGTAAGGTTTGAGTAAGTAAGAAAATAAATAAGTACCAGTGAATAAGTTAGTAAGAAAGTGAATAACCATAGTAATAAAACTAATGAATATAATGAGTGAATGAGTATAAAGCAAAGATATAAGATAAATATAATAGAGAAAAACGGTAAGATATAACAATTTACAATGAAATATACTTCATTTATTTATTATTATTATTTTGATAAGGGGGTACTTGGTAATAATGAAAATTTAAGAAGGGATATGCAGATATCTGAAGTTTGAGAAACACTGCCCTAGCACATTCTTGTAAGTATACCATCTAATCCCATAGCAGCATTCACATGAAGGTTCTGTAATATCTTATATTCCTCCAGTTCATCTACTTCTATTTCCATATAATCACTTGCCTCTCTCTCTTTTGTTACTGCAATATCTCCACCTGGATGATATATGAGGGTGGCTAGAAAAGTTCTCAGCCTCAACCATAGATGGTAACTCAATCGGCACGATTTTTTTTTTTTTTTCTACGTGGTGTATCTGTCATAAGCATCCATGTGAAATTGCAAGTCACTCTATCAAATTAGTTTGTTTTATACAGCTTTCTGAAGCAAAAGAGTTGTCCCTTGAACTGGATAAAATTGAGTATCGTGTGGTTATAAAATTCTTTGTAAAAGAAGGTTTAACGGCAAAAGAAATTGATTCCAAGTTCATAAAAGTTTATGTGCACTTTTCTCCTTCATTTTTGACAATGGGCTGCCGAGTTTAAACGTGGTCGTACCAGCCTTGAAGATGATCCACGTGAAGGACATCCAAAAAGTGTAATAACACCAGAAATCATTGATCAAGTGCACGATATGGTATTGGATGACTGGCGAGTCAGAGTACGTGAAATTGCTGAGACTATAGGCATTTCAAAAGAACTTGTAGGATATATTTTGCATGAAGAATTGCAAAGGAAAAAGCTTTGTACAAGATGGGTGCCACTTGCTAACAGCAGATCAAAAACGCACTCGCATGAAAATCTCTGAACAGTGCTTGGAGCATTTTAACGAGAATAAAACTGATTTTGTGTGTTAATTTATTACTATGGATGAGACTTGGATTTGCCATTACACACCAGAATCCAAACAGCAGTCAAAACAGTGGAGGCAGAAGCCAGTTGTTCAGCGCCAAAGAAGACAAAGTTGGTTCCATCAGCAAGAAAGGTCATGTTTTGGGATGCTGAAGGCATTTTGTTTATTAATTATTTTGAAAAAAGTAAAACAATAACCAGGGAATATTATTCCAATCTTTTAACCAGACTAGAAGAAAAAATTTGTGAGAAAAGACTTGGTTTGCAGAAATTAAAAAATCATCTTTCATCAGGACAATGTACCTGCCCACAAAGATGTTTTGGCAATGGGAAAAATAAGGGATCTGCACTATGAATTGTTGGAACATCCACCCTATTCCCCAGATTTGGCTCCCTCTGACTTCTATCTCTTCCCAAAAACTAAAACTCCTCCTCGCTGGTTAGTGTTTTTCTTCAAATGAAGAGGTGATTATATCTGTAGAGAGGTATTTTGCAGATCTTACTGAGAACCACTACAGGGACGGGATAATAGTGCTGGAGCATCGCTGGAATAAATGTATTAGTCTTGAGGGAGATTATGTTGAAAAATAAAAATAATTTTGAAATTATATATTCGTTTTTTCATTGTTAGGCCAGGAACTTTTCAGACCACCCTCATATTCTTGCAAAGTGTTTACTTGGCACAACTATTTAGTCTGCTTCAGTTACCTCCCTACCACCACTATTAATCAAAATTATTCTTCCATAATCATTCTTCCTTTTACTTGCTACATACTGAAAGAACTCTTCGGGATTACCTTTGGCCTGCACTACCAATTTCCTCTCATACTCTGATATTGCCTTTCTTACCATATCAGTCACTCTTCTGGCCTGTTGTTTGTACTGCTCATCTTTCTCTTTGAATTCCCTGCATAATTTTATTTCTTTTTTTTTTTTTTTTTTGAGCTCTTGCTTAATGATGCCATTCATCATTCAACTCCCACATGATTTACCCTCCCAATTCTAGGTATGCAGTCTGCTGTTATTACTTCCCTCAAACACTCTTGACACTTGAACTCCTCTCATGCACTATTTATGAACATCCAATCCTTGCAGTTTCTCATACTATGGTATTGCTCAAGCAATCTCCTGAGTTTGTCATACTTACCAGCCCTATAATTATGTAAATGTAACATATACCCCTAGTAGTGTAGCTAGAGCTTTTGCTGTCTGGAGTGGTCCCTGAGTTTGCCGCCCCTCTCAATACACACCAAAAATCCTACAAAAAGGCAAAATCATCGATGACACTGGCGAAATCTATTTCATAGTAATGTAGGTAATTCTTAATCATATTTTATTTAGAAAAACTCCTCTCACAACTAGCAACACTTACAGCCATTGTGAGGAAAATTCACAGCAGTATTACAATATTTGGAACTGAGTTCTCGAGACTGTATTTTAGAATTAACTATAAAAGTTCAAAAAGGTTCAAAGTGCCGCCCCCTCTGCTCCCCTCTAGCTGCACCACTGTATACCCCCCTCTTAAATGAAAATTCCATAATTTAGCCACCTCCTATGTCAAGTTCACATTATCAGTCTCACCAATTGCAGCAATGTGGTCATCTTGGTTACAGACAAATCCGCTGATGCAATTACTAGCTCTAGCACTCTCAAACCCTGGTACATTCCATTGCATACTGCCTCAGGTAATTATTCTTTATCAACTACATAAATTCCATTTCCTTCCTCTCATGTGTCCTTTCCTCCTTCCAATCTATGTTCCCATAGTTAAAGTCCCCATAATAATAATTATTCGTCCTTCACTCATTGAGCTTATTTGCCAATGCATACTATCTGCATCATTCTTTATCCAATGGACAGAAGACATTTCCACAGGAATATACAGTTCCTGGCAAAAATTAATTATAAACATTCTTATCTTAATAACCTAGTCAACCAGTTAGCTCAGAAATCATCACTACCTGTCATAAATATGTCTCAATTTTATCCTCTCTGGTATGCCTCAATAAGTAGATGTTTGCATGCCCAACACTCGCTTAATCACTTATAGTCATAATATCTAGCTAAAACAACTCCCATGTTCAGACAACTAGAAGGTATTTTACTTTAATTTCTCTTCTATTATTATTTTTTTTGTAACTTTCACTAACGTTTCATTACATCCAAAATTGATTTTTTTTTCTTAACTTCATTATAGTGTATTTCTTTTTCAAGTTGTATAAACTTTAAAAACAAAGAAACCTCTTGCAATCTTTTAAGAAACGGCATTCTCCAAAAAAGGCCACTATAAATGAAACTATCAACTTTCTATCTACAATTCCAATATTTCTCTCTCAATTTTTTTTTTTCTCTCTCTCTCTCTCAAAGAAAAAACTTGCCCTGGAGAGTTAATTTTAATATTTTAGTATGATCTCTTAAAATGGTAATAAACTAAATTTAAAGAATGGTATTTATAAGATATTAAAGATTATCTCATTTAACCTATACAGTGTGATTCAGAACTCTTGGGCCAAACTTTAAGGAGTGATAGAACACACCTAAACAAGCACTTTTCGTCACACAATGCATGGTATGAACTCAAGCGGTGAAGCGCTAGAGGGTGCTTTCCAGTGAACACTTAATAAGTGCTGGTTTTTGGAGTCATCGTTATTTCTACTGTGGAGTGCAAAAAGGATGGATTCTTTCACAAATCAGGAGAAGGCTGATATGCATTTCATTCATGGAGCTGCGGATGGGAATGCGAGGGAAGCCCAAAGACTGTACTCAGAGTGCTTTCCGACGAGAATCGTGCCTGATCGTAAAACCTTTCAGTGATTGCACCAGTATCTGTGCGAAATGGGCTCCTTTGTCAGCAGCATGCAGGATACAGGGCATGCAAGAGTGTGAGGACACCACGTGTTACAGAGGAAATTCTATGTAAGGTTGCAGATCGTCCTGAATGTAACACGCGAGCAATTTCCCATGCCATACGTGTCCCCCAATCGACGGTGTGGCAAGTCCTATGAGACGAACGATTACATCCCTACCATGCACAGAGGGTGCACGCCTTAACACCTGCAGATTACCGGCTTCGTGGATTTTGCACAGTGGTTCCTGCAGCAGACTGCAGTGCAGCTGGACTTTGATGCACATGTCTTATTCACTGACGATGCACCTTTACACATGAGGGCATTCTTAATATCCACAATTATCATGTGTGGGCGAGCAGTTGCCCCATAAATGTTTGGGCTGGAATCCTATATGACCATTTGATTGGCCCATACCTTCTGCCAACACGACTGAATGGGAGAACGTACCTTGTATTTTTACAAGAGGTCTTGCCAGAATTACTGAACCCTGTTCCAGCAAACATTCAAACAGTGGTTCCAACACGACGGAGCGCCACCCCATTTGAGCGCGGATGTGCGGAACGCCTTGGATGCAACATTTCCAGGACGATGGATTGGTCGGGGTGGTCACACTGCTTGGCTACTATGATTGGCTGATCTCTCATGTCTGGACTTTTTCCTACGGGGCCATATGAAAAGCCTGATCTACGATAGCCCCATTGATTCCAATGGGGACCTTATTGCAAGGATTTCTATTGTCACTGTACGAGAAATGCCTGGTGTTTTCACCAATGTACGTCAATAACTACGTCGAAGGTGTGAAGTCTGCATTAATGTTGGCGGCCACTCTTTTGAGCAGTTTCTGTAATTTGTTCAATAAAATTCTTTAATTTATGTTCTGTAATTTCTGCAATTGTTTCAAATCTCCTCTGTCATTCTTGTGTTTCTTCATTTCCTGACAAAGTGGTTGCTAACTCCTAGTGCTTCACTGCTTGAGTTCGGACCATGCATTGTATGAAAAAAAGTTCTTGTTTAGGTGTGTTCTATCACCCCTTAAAGTTTGGCCAAAGAGTTCTGAATCACCCTGTATATTTGCTATTTGTTCATTCACCATATATTGCATTATCATCAAATACCTGACCTGTACTCTCAAGGGAGGGGGGGGGGGTACAGGATATTATGATAGTACTACATGATTAGTACCTTCCCATCAACAATTTTACTCCAAATCAATCTGTTATCTGTCAAGACTCCAACATGATCAGATCTGTTTATCATTATCACATATATCTGTCTTCTAAGGCAGATATATATTTTTACTGTATCAATCCACCTATATTTTGGTCTTCCTCTGGGTCTTTTTCCTGCCAACCTGGTAAAGAACACTTGTTTTGCTAAACTTTCCTCTCCCATTCAGTTTAAGTGACCATACCATCTGAGATTAACTCTGCTAACACATTCCTGGATGCTAACAATGTTAAGTTCTTTCCTAATATCCTCGTTTCTAATATAATGTTGCCACTGATGCCATCTGTTCACGCCCCTAATTTTTCTCAGGACTCTCATATCTGTGGTCTCTAGTCTTCATTCAAGTGCAATATTTCTAATCCAGCTCTCAGATCCATAAGCTAAAATTGGTTTGAACACTGTCTTGTATACAACTAATTTAGTGTTTTGATTAATTTCTCTCTTATTCCATATAAATTTATTCAGTTGACTTCTCACCATACCAACTTTGTTGATTCTGCTGTCTATTTACATATTTAATTTACCATTTTCACTAAAAATTGTGCCTAAGTAGATGAAACACTTTACTTTTTCTATCGGTTCTCCATTCACAATGCAGTTAATATTTTCAATGTTTCTGCCTAATTTTATTGTCTTTGTCTTGTTATTGCTGATTTCCATACCACATTTATTACAACAGTTATTCAATGTAGTCAGGTAATCTTGCAGACATGTACTGGATTTATTTAAAACTTTTTTTAATAATTGTAACTTATTTAAATTTATTCATAACATCATCTGCATAAAGTAAACAGTTAAGGTTAACATCTCCAATTTTGATATTATGTTTAATACCACTTTCCTTCATAATGTGATCCATATAGATAATGAATGATAGAGGGGATAATGTACATCCTTGTCTCACACCAGATTTAACATCAAACCATCTTCCTGTATTTCCTTCAATTGTAACTGCTGACTTCCAACTCAAATAAAGACTTAGTAATGCTTGATATAATGCCCCACTAACACCATATAACTGTAGCATTTTGAATACCTTTTTTCTTGGCACCTTGTCATATGTCTTTTGTAGGTCTACAACACTTAAACACGGATCTTTGTTATATTCCCATGATTTCTCAACTATTTCCAGTAAAGTGAAAATCTGATCCTGACAGCCTCTATCTGACCTAAATCCAGTTTGTTCTTCACTAAGCTTCCCTTTTACAATCCTTATCAACCGCTTCTCAAGTATACTTGCATAAATCTTACCTGGAACACTCAGTAGGGAAATACATCTGTAATTCTCACATTCAGTTTTATTTCCCTCTTTGTATATGGGTACTATGAGCTCTACTCCAATCATCTGGAATTCATCCCCCTGTCCAGGCCTTCTGAACTATGCAGTGCAGCCATTGCAAGACTTTTATACCTCCATACTTGAGCATTTCTGGGTCAAATATCATCTACTCCTCATTACTTTCCACATTTCAGGCTTCTGATGGCTTTTTCTACTTCAAGTACTAATATATGTTCCTGATTGTATGCTGCTGAGTGTTTTTTACCACTATTTTGCCACTGCTTGTTGCATTTAGCAATTTTCAATGTAATTACTCCATACATCAAGGATATCTTTTTCTCCAGTTTCATGTCACCTTTATCATCTCTAATTCCTTTTACAGCACTCTTTCTTCCATTTCTGAACTTTTACAACAACCTCCAGAATATTTTGCAACCTTCGTAATATTTATTTTCTATGTTCTTACAAAGTCTTCCCATTAGTTTTACACGGTGTTTAGCTTTCTTACATTGGTCTCTGTATTCTCTAAGAACACAAGCCAACTTATTTGCCAGGAACTTTCGATATGCTTTCTTCTTTTCTTTCACTGCCTCTTTAACATCCTGTGTCCACCATGGAGTTCTGATTTTTCTATCCTCGCAGATAACGTCATCATATACCTCTCTGGTTGAATCAATCAATCAATGTTTTTTTCAGGGCTTGCCAATGAATCTCCAAGGTTTGGTTGCTGTTTTCAAACTCTTTCGTGTTTTCTTGAATCATGTTTGTGTATTGTAGTCTACAATTTGCATCTGAGAGCTGCTTAACTTTTATTCGCTTTAAAACTTTCTTATATATATTCTTCTTTTCAATATGAAATCCAATTTTATTCTTCTCAAGACTAAATGGTAATCACTTCCAATTTCAAATCCTCTGTATTCATCACTATCAACAATAACAAGTCAATAAAACATTTCTTATCCCTTGGCTCTTCTCTTCATGTGAATTTGTGCACATTTTTATGTTGGAACATTGTGTTAGTAACTACCAGTCCATGTCCTGAGCAGAAATCCAACAGGTATTTGCCATTATTATTAGCTTTGCTCTTTCTCCAAATTTTCCCAAAATATTTTTGTATGAATGACAACCATTTCCTACTCTGCTATTTAGATCTCCCACAAGGACCAATTTTTCCTTTTTCATTGTGTTGCTTTCTCTATAGCCTCAAAAAATTCCGCTACTTCTACCTTAGTAGAACCTTCTGTGGGACTACAGGCACAAATAAATCTCATTGTCCAGTTCCGTTTTCTGATATTTGCCCACATCACTCTACTTGACATTGCCTGCCATTCAAGAAGATCAGCCTCGTATTTAGTGTTGAATGCCACAACTACTCCTTCTTTTCCCTGATTGTTGTTGCCTGAATATAACATTTTGTATTTATTGCTTAGAAAGATCTCACCTATTTTTGTCTTTTTTGTTTTCATGAATTCTGTCATGTTGTACCATCATTTTACTTGTGGTTTAAGCCAATAAGAATACAATTTGGTTGGCTAAATCCCAAATTGCCAGCCCATTCTCATTCTTTCAGTATCTAGGTAGATACCTAACAGGGTGCACCACAAGAAGGTAAAGATTGGACATTAGGTTAGAAGCTTTGGTCTGTTCTCCACATTCCTTTAAAGACTATGTAGAGGTATCCTCTCAGTGATACAGCTTTGACCCTTAAGCACCCCTCTTCGTAAATAATTTATTAAAAACAAGAGGTACATATATATTAAATATATGTGCCTTACACTGAATTTCTAGCAGTAATCCTTATAGTACGATGACTTGGAGATAAGTTTGCTGTGAAGCCATTTGGTTTGGTGAAATAAATAGAATAACATGCCTAACAGGATGTTGTTATGGAATTGGGAATGTTAGGCAAACTGGATGAGCAGGTAAAAGGAAAGCAATCTTATAGAGGATTTTAATTATGGGAATATGGACTGAAAGGAGAAAAAAAACAGTATAAAAGCAAAGCATGAATTTCTAAAGATGATGCAGTACGTGAAAGAAAAAACACAAGATCTTAGTGTTGGGATTTGGTGAGAAATCTCAAAAGGTGTAGCAATAAACAAGCTACCACATAATGCAAAGCTCTACTGCAGACAGATTGGAAACATGTCTTAGCACCATGTTTGTGCAGTGGCTTGTTTTCTGCTCCATACAGATCTTCCTTATTGTTTAATGCTCTCGTTAAACTACCCAGTCAAGGTCACTTTACTCTTTTGCACATTTCCATGAAAACATATGATGATATGTCATCCAATCACATAGCCTTATTAACATTAGCATACTGAACACCTCACACCTCTGGCTATTTCGCATCTAGTTCTTGCAATCATTTTGCTGCCACATCAATATCGTAATTGTCGTAATTATTTTTTACATTATCTGAGAGATGAGTTAGGAATAAAATATATAAGATTAGAATGATTTGACAGATTGTCTATGAGAGTCAGCATGAGTACGTAAAAGACAGAGTTCAAATTGGCAATTTACTTGCATTTTATGATAAATGTGCTGAATCAGAGGGTATTATTCATATATGGTAATATTATTAGACTGTGATATTATCACAAAAGCATTTGATAGATTGCTGCACCTTATACAAGCTGGGAAATCTAGTTTGTTATCCATCTCCATCTTTCCCAATTTCCTTATCACACAACAGAAAGCTGGCTTCAGAAAAATACTGAGTTGAGAATAGAAACAATGTCTCAGAAAAGAAAGATAACCAGTGGTGTGCAGCAAGGTTCTGTTCTCGTGCTCTTAATTTTAACCTATTTGTTAATGACATTTCATTGGATTGAGGGGGGGGGGATATTCAGTTATTTGCTGATGATATAAGATTGTGGGGAAATTTATAAGGTGTAACACTGATGTCAAGCCCCTTCAGGAACATTTAAATAGACCTTCAACTTGGATGAATGAGTAGAGTTGCAGTTTTTATGCCAACAAGCTTTTCACTTTAAAATGCAAAAGGACTATGCAATGTACTGGTGGAAATGTGCATACCAAAGCAGATATGATTCAGGATCTGGTGATGATGATCAACTGAAGCCTGAAGTTCAGAGGTAATACTGCAAGCATTGTGAAATTTGATGCTATGATAAAGAGAGTGTAGCTGTACAGTGGTACAGCTACACATGGATCAGAACACATGAATTATTGGTGCAAATTTGGTCACCTGGTTTCCACTGTGATTAGGAATTCTGTAAAGGGTCCGGCAATGTGACTAAGGAAATATCAGGAGCCTGAATTGTTGGTTGAAGGATTGAGGATATGTAAATTGCAGAGTTTAATGAAAAGGTGGTAAAGAGGTGACAGGACAGATGTTTAGGCTGATGAGGCTATTTTTACATCCTCAATACAGATTAAACATAAAGATGAGAAACTATTTCTAAAGGCTGTGTAAATAACTGATGACAAAGGAAATAAAGACAGGATTTTCACATGGAGTCTTGATAAAATGTATTGTGAATGCTAGAATTATCAATGCAGTTAAGGTGAGGTTAAGGATCAATATGATAGCCATGCTACTGGTTGGGCAAGACCAGCAATGAATCTGTTGACATGTAAGTTTGTCATTAATAATCAATAATATAATAATTACTTAATAATATTAATAATAATAATCCTGCCATCCCGATCTGAGACTAACTCAGCCTTGGTTGAAAATATTTATAAATATTCTTTTCACGGGACATGTTCAGAGGCAATCGTGAAACTTTAAATTAAATCATCCCTTATTAGTCACTCAAAATAAACAAGCACGTTTAAACAAATTGGCATATTTGATCAACTTTTATTCATAAAATGTAGTTTTCAATAATACAATTTTTTTTTAAAATGTACAATTTTTTTAAAAAAATGTACATTTTACATTTATACACAAACACATGCATATACTTACTCAGAAAATGCAGTATAGTCTATATTAGCCAAACATAAAAGACCTGGTGCTCCTCCTAATCAATAAAGATTACAAGAATATAATGTAAAAATATTAATGACATCTACTGGATCATAATTTTAAAACAAAAAGCATGTTTCAAAAAGCCAAATAAAAACTATACTATACTAGTAATACTTTAAAAATTAATAATAAATTATCATACAGGAACTAGAGGGATTGGGGACAATTGGAAGATGATTACCGATTGATTCGTCACATTTTACTGTTCTGATTAAATTAGCTTCTTCCCAACATGATGGGTTAGTATATACAACTAAAGCCAGTTTCTCTAATTCTCAAGCTTACTTCATCAGAATCACAACATAATTATATGCTTAATTTTTTTTTTTTTTAAAAAAACTTCTATTTTTTATATATATATATATATATATATATATATATATATATATATATATAAAATAAGTTTAATGACTATTACCGAGAGAAAAGATGGCAAGATATATTTAACAAGATACTACTAGTTTAATAGTTTCGTTACAAGAACATCATCAGGTATCATACTCAAAGAAATATATAAAAATTTACAGAGACTTAAAATTGTATTAACAGAACAAGTGAAAAACAGTAGCATGTTTGAAAAAATGCAAGTATGAGTTCCATACAAACGAATACTACGCGCTGTCGCAAGTGCGCCAGTACTGAACAGAAGCAACGTGTGCGTCCGAGAGATTGTAACTCAGGCTGTTGTTGATATGAGAGGAATCTAGAGAAATTTCTCTTGATTCAACAATCTTTCTTTCAAGTTCATCGTAGCACACATGGATATTAGCAGTTTGAGTCCAGTTTACAATGTGCTGGCGGCCTTCGTCTGAGTTAGCAGAAAAGAGAACGTGGCTAGAGAGAGCGCTAGCTCTAGTCCTGTTATAGGAGATATCTCTACGGTGTTCATCCAAACGTAGAAGGATGGATTTGGCAGTCTGTCCATAATAAGGCTTTCCGCAATCACACAAAATCTTGTAGACTCCTGGAAACTGAGTAGGAAGATGTTTCTGTTTATGTTTGCAAAGTAATGAACGAAGTTTTGGAAGCGTAGTGTAGCACGTTTTGAAGTTAAATTTCTTGAGAATCTTTGCCAGTTTTGGTGAAAGAGAGCTGATGTACATCAGCTGTAACAGGACTAGAGCTAGCGCTCTCTCTAGCCACGTTCTCTTTTCTGCTAACTCAGACGAAGGCCGCCAGCACATTGTAAACTGGACTCAAACTGCTAATATCCATGTGTGTTACGATGAACTCGAAAGAAAGATTGTTGAATCAAGAGAAATTTCTCTAGATTCCTCTCATATCAACAACAGCCTAAGTTACAATCTCTCGGACGCACACGTTGCTTCTGTTCAGTACTGGCGCACTCGCGACAGCACGTAGTATTCGTTTGTATGGAACTCATACTTGCATTTTTTCAAACATGCTACTGTTTTTCACTTGTTCTGTTAATACAATTTTAAGTCTCTGTAATTTTTTATATATTTCTTTGAGTATGATACCTGATGATGTTCTTGTAACGAAACTAGTAAAATCTTGTTAAATACAGGGTGTTCGGGATAAATTTGACAGTTTCGTAAGGAAAAAGAAAATCTTCTTTGTATCTATTAAATTTAATGAATTGACAAAAAAACATTACAGGCAGAGTTAATTACAATACTATCAACAAGATTTACTCAAAATAACCACCATTAGCATCGATCACAGCTTCAATTCTGCTTCGGAACCTCGAACAAGCTGATGCTACGGTCTCCCTGGGAAGGGCCGCAAAAACTGTTTTAATTTTATCCATTAACTGGGCTTTTGTATTACTGGAAGTGCGATTGGTGTCTTTTTCAACTGCGCCCCATACAAAATAATCCATGGGGTTAAGGTCTGGGGAGTTTGGAGGCCAAACATTTGGACTGGTGAAGTCGTAGAAATTTTCAGACAACCATTTTTGACTTTTCCCAGAGGTGTGGCAAGGGGCCGAATCCTGCTGCCATACATACGGCCTACCATTGGCTACCCTTGTTATCCAGGGCTTGACTACAGTTAGCAACTCCACGAACAAAGCCCGAATTCCAATGCCAGGGTTCTTCAACACCTGTTCCTGCAGATTTGCGAGGAATTCTGCTGTACGAACGCAATCAGATCGTCTGCTAGGGATCTTTCTTCTTGCTACATCCTCGTAGTCACCATTGCAAGTCTCTAGTTCATGCCTGATTGTTTTTACTGTATTCAGGGAGCATTGGGCAGCAGTCGTAATATCCTTATTTTGATGGCGGGCACGAATCATCATGATACAAGTTATTCTCTTCCATGATTCAGGTGGGTTCCAGCTATCCATCCTTTCTGACATCTTGTATATGAATGAAGAAGGGTCCAAACTTTTAAATGAAGAGAAGTGTGTGTTAATACATGTAACTTATGGAAAAATATAATTAATTATAAATATGTCAAATTTATCCCGAACACCCTGTATATCTTGCCATCTTTTCTCTCGGTAATAGTCATTAAACTTATTTTATAATATTCCTACCGAGTAAAAATGAATTCTCCTAATATATATATATACTGTATATATATATATATATATATATAAAACAGAACTTCTTTAAAAGACTATTATAAACATCACTACTAAAAACAGTTATTACCATTTATTAGGTACAAGATAATTAGGGTAGATCTAATACACTGACTGACTCACTCACAGGATCAATTATTATTATTATCATCATCATTAACATGTAGGGATACTTTCCTTCCTCCTGTATCCAAATTGAAACTTTGCTTTCTCACAATTAAAGCAAAAGACAAGTTCAGGAATTGACAAAATCAGACTCATGGGCCTCCTGTACTTCTGAAACTTGTGAGCATGATATTCACTGGCATTATTCCCAAACAACTAAAAACCATGATAGTTACCCTATCTACAAACTTGGAGAAAGAAAAAAAAAAAAATGGCATTCACAACTACAGACCAATATCTAACTTGTCAGCCATCTCTCATGAAAAAGTAATACACACAAGACTACAAAACTACTCACAGAAATATAACATTATCTCACGAAAGCAGTAGTTTCCAGAAAACAAACAGCACACCCATTTTATTAGAGGACATAAAATAAAGCTCTTCATAAAAACAAATTTGCTATCCTCATATTCCTTGAACTTACCAAAGATTTGATACACTTGACCATGAAAAACTGCTAATCAAACTTCAATTAGTTGGAATAAGAGGGACATTGCATACCTGGTTTAGGTATTATCTCACAGACAGAATGCAAGTAACAAAAACAGGTACATATCACAGCTGGGAAATACAAATACAGTACAGAGTCCCTCAAGAAGCAATATTATCCATCAATATGCAGACAACACAGCACTATTAACAGTACACAGAGACAAATACTGCACGCTCCAAAGCACAACATGACCTAAAATAACTGGCTACTTCTACTACAATTCAATTATAGTAAACAACACTAAAATGCAAATGTTAATAATAAAGAACTCAAGAATTATGCATCCTGCACCACTAACAATACATAGTCACACATAGCATTGCATTAACCATGGAAGCTGCCATTGTTCCAAAATCACATCCATAACACGCACTAAAGACCTCGATTTATACATTGACAACCACCTTAAATGGACTAACATATAGAATACCTTCATAAACTACACACTATTACTGGAAAAACTCTTTGAAGCAAAAGATATGATGCCAACCAACATAAAAAATATATATATTGGAATTTGTGAAACAATACTAAGGTACGGAATAACTGTCTATGCAAACTTAGCAAATAATCACTTATCAAATTTAGAAAAACTTCAGCAAAGAATCATTTCTTCTGTGAAGTTTTTCACCTAATGGGAAAACACAAAATCCTGAGTATAAAGAATCTAAGACACAATGTACTGTTACTAAGACACTACTTCAACAATGCTTACCGTAATAACAGAGAAATGTATCGCATAACCAGACCAAACACAACCCTCTACACAACCAGGCATTATAACAATTTGTATGGAGCTGCCATGAGGGAGCATCTTATACTCACATTACTCAACAACTTGCCACATGAGGTAAAACATCTGAACAGTTATAGAACATTAAAACCAAACTATGGAAATTCAGCTTCGAAGTAAGTGGATTACTGCACCTCATCATCCATTTACTACGAATATTAGCATGGAACTCATTTTCATAAATATATCATTTCTGTTCCATAAATCATATTACTCTATTATGCATGTAATCAAATCTAAACAAAAACAAAAAAAAAAAAAAAAATGAAGTATTTATTGCATAAAACATAATTAAATTAATACTAATATTAAAATTATTAAATGTAGTGTAATAATATTATTAGGTAAAAATATGTAATAATCTTATTATATAATATATCAAAATTACTATGCATAATTGGCTGTCTGATAGGTATCAGAGATTTGTGTATGGTGGAGCAGTTTCAAGGAGGCAGAGGGTTACAAGTGGGATCCCACAGGGCTCAGTACTAGGACCTATATTGTTTAACCTTTATATCAATGACATTGCCAGTGGATTGCAAGGGGATATTCAGTTGTTTGCAGATGATGCGAAGCTGGGAAGGATTATTAGTAATAGTGTAGATGTGGTAGCCCTGCAAGAGGATTTAAATAAGCTAGATAGATGGGCAAATGAATGGGGTCTCAGTTTAATGCAGCAAAATGTAAGGTCTTGAGGTTGGGGACACATGAATGGGATGCTGCATACTCAATGTAGTTGTTAAACTGGAGGAAGTAGGGGAGACAAGAGATCTGGGGTTGATGATTGATAGAAACCTGAAATTTAGGGGACATATTGCAAAGGTGGTAAAGGTAACAGAGGATTGCTGCAATTATGAGAAGGACACTGACCTGCAGAGATAAGAGGGTTATCATTTTGTTGTATAAGACCCTGATCAGACCACACTTGGACTATTGTTCTCAGATTTGGTCCCCAGGATTTGAAGGGGATTAATTAACTGTGAAGGATGACAAAGATGGTTTCAGGACTGTACAAGGATAGTTATGAGGATCGGCTGAGGGAATGTGGACTGCAGAGTTTGGTGGATAGAAGAAGGAGAGGTGATATGATTGAGACTTTTAAACTGTTGAGAGGTGGTTACAGGGTTGACACAAGGGAGTTCTTTCGCTTGGTTGAACAGCAGGAAGGAGTGATGACAAGAGGCCATCCCTGGAAGTTACGAAAGGAAACTGTGAGCAAGAGGTAAGGAGTGGTTTCTTTGCGTGGAGGGTGGCTGAACTGTGGAATGCATTGCTTGATGGAGTGGTGGGAGCGAGAACGGTCAATGAGTTTAGAGAGTGGTATGATAGACTTTGTGTTTCTTAGGAGGGGGTACCTCCCCTCGATGAGTCTTGACAGACTTATGTTCTTAGGAAGGACCTCCCACGATGAGTCTTTGGACTCCATAGAGGCCTGAATAATAATAATAATAATAATAATTCAATAATATTACTATGTAATATATGAAATATAATGTATAAAAATATTAATATCACTAAAAGCAAAAAAGAATGTAAATAAGAAATTTACTTTGTACTGTGTGTTTGTATGAAGTAGAAAATATATTTTAATTCTGCATATGTAAATACTGTGCATAATCATACTTTCACAAATTTTGAAGAAAAAATGTGAACTGCAACATGTATTATTAATTAACTTATGTAACTGATGTATGGTAAATTATTACTGTAATTATTATTAATACTAGCAATACATGGATGATTATTTCATACCAATTGCACATACGCAAATTTAAAGGATATTATTTAAACTCTATTGAACCACAAGTAGCAAAATGTAGTTTTGTTGTCTAAATTTTACAGGATATATGCATGTAATTACATGTCATTTATTTGAGAAATAATAAAGTGTGTCTTATTATTTAAAAAAAAAAAAACAGACTTCAATGGAGTCAAGAGACTAGTCTTCGGAGGTCCCACTTTCACATGCACTGCTCATCATACTTCAACTTAAAGGCATTCACTTCCCCTGCACTCACCACACTTTCAGGCAATGCATTCCAATCACTTACCCCTCTCTATTGCAAACATATACTCCTCACCCCCCCTTGCTCAAACCTACCTTATACAGCTTCCAAGGATGGCCTCTGATTCTTTCCCTGTCTCCAGATATTCTTATAAAAAATCTCACTCATTTTAATCAGGTAATTACCCCTGACCAACTTATACATCTCTATTATGTCTCCCTCTTCCTTCTATCCACTAGGCTCTGTAATTTACATTCTCTCAATCCGTCCTCATATTCCACATGCCAGAGAGCAGAGAGCAACTTGGTCAATTGTCTCTGGACCCTTTCCAATATCTCATCCTTTTGAAAACCTGGTGACCAAATCTGTGCATCCATATCTGGTAATCCATATCTGGCCTGATCAAAGTCTTGTACAATGGAAAATCAAACATCCTCACTTCTACACATCATTCCCATAATCTGCTGTGTCATCCTCACAACACAGCAGATTATGGGAATCATGTCCTCATGCCCTCACCACAATCTCCAAATCCTTCATCTCTTCCACCTGCTCCAAAATATCCAAACCAATTCTATTAAACTGACATCCCCATACACTCGCCCATTCAGGCAGTCTATTATTATTATTTTCGGGCTACTCCAGGGAGTCCTTAGACTCATCAAGGAAGGCCCTAAACATCATGTCCACACAACTATACAACATCCTCACGGTATCTATCATACCTTGCCTTGAACTCGCTCACTGTCATAGCACCCACAACAGACTCTGGCAGCTTATTCCACTCATTTACCACTCTAAAAGTAAACAACCCAGCTCTAACACCACTGCTAACCACACTCTTGCCCAGCTTCCATGGATGTCCCCTAGTTCTCCCACCACCAGTCCTGATCTCAAAAATATCCTCTGAATTAATCTTATAGAATCCTTTTAGCAATTTGAATGTCACAATCATATCTCCCCTTTTCCGCCTATCAACCAGTTTCTGCAACCCACAAATCTTCACCCTGCTCTCATATGGTTCATTCCATAGACCTGCTATCATCTTAGTCACTCGCCTCTGGATCCTCTCCACCTCCTCCCCATCAAGAAGGAACCGAGGTGACCAAATCTGGGCACAGTAGTCAAGATGAGGTCTTATTAAGGCTCAGTACAGAGGTACAATAACTTGCTTGTCTCTGCTCATTAAGGTATTTTTCAACAACCAAGTGAGTTGATGAGCTGATTTAGCTACTTTCGCAATGTGCCCCCTAAACTTCATCTGCCTATCCACCAACACTCCCAAGTCCCTGGCCTCATCAATCTCTTGGAGTACAGTTCCACCCATGTGGTATACTGCTGCTAATCATTTCACCCCAAAATGCATAGCCATACATTTTGTCACATTAAATTGACATCCATTCTCCTTAGCTCAGAACACCAATCTATCTAAGTCATCCTGCAAGACTTTCACATCATCTTCATTCACTATCGCCCTCCCCAACTTTGCATCATCAGCGAACAAATGAACTGTTCCACTTAGATCTTTCCCTATATCGTTAATGAACAGATTAAACAGCAGTGGTCCAAGAACAGAACCCTGCGGCACACCACTAATCATAGGCCGTCTTTTGGACTCCACTCCTGAATAAATCACTCTTTGATATCTCTCCATCAACCACCCACCTATCCATCTCACCAACCCTATATCCATTCCCATATGTTGTAGTTTATGGATTAGAATTCCATGTGGTATCCTGTCAAATGCCTTTGCCAGGTCCAGCAGTATCACTGTAAACCCATTTCCCTTATCCAGTTCAGCAGTCACCTTGTTATAAAACTTGAGCAAGTTACTCAGGCATGATCTACCCTTCACAAAGCCATGCTGTCCCCTGTACAATATCACATTTTCATCAATCCATTCCTGTATTTTTCTCTTGACTACTTTCTCCAAGACCTTGACAACGATTCCTGATATGCTGATCGGTCGGTAATTTGCAACCATAGTCTTGGATCCTCCTTTATGCAGTGAAACTATTTTCCCCTCTTTCCACACCTTCGGGACTAAACCAGACCCGAGACTCAGATTAAACAACATGGTCAAGGGCACTGATAATTCCTTAGCCGCTTCACGCAAGACCCGTGCCGGTATACCATCCAATTCCTAATGCTGACCCTTGATGCCAGCCAACTGTCACTTGAAAACTTTTTGTCTGTCCCAGGCAGGTTCGAACTCGTCTTCACATTTCTGTACATCTCCTGCACCAACCTGACATATTTCTCTGGTACCTTCTTCTCCCTCAGACACCTCCAGACTTCTTGCTTTGACACTCTATCATACACTTTCTCCAAGGGTCAATAAACACCAGATGTAGCTCCCACTGTTTCTCTCAAAACTTTTCCATCATCTGCCATAACCCAAAGATAGCATCTGTCATTGATCGACCAGGCATGAAGCCAAATTGCTCCTTTGCAATCTCCACCTCCTTCCTTAATATACCATCAAGAACCCTTTCTAGGATTTTTGTTGTGTGGGACATCAACTTTATTCCTCTGTAATTCTTAGTCTTGTGCATCCTATTTACTCTTTTACACGGGGACAAGAGTACTTTCCCTCCGCTCCTCATATTTTCCTGTTGGCAAACTTTCATGAACAGGTCCCACAGCAGGTCAATTTCCTCTTTCCCCAGCCTTCCATGCCTCCGATTTTCCATTCTTCATCCTCTTCATGGCCTCCTTCACTTCCGCTCTACTGATGTTCCGCACCATCCCCTCATAAGGCTGCCCATATTCTCTGTGAGTCCTCGCATTTCCTTATTTCCTATGCAAATCCTTATTCTATGATATTGCAGTAAGCTGCTTCCTGAGTTTGTCACCTGCCTTACAGTTTCACAGATAACTCTTTCCCACAAAAGTTCTGATATGGCTGACCACCACTCTAGTGATTGTCATGGTCACTTTCACCAACTGGAGGAAGACGCGACACTTCATTTACAACATCTTCTGATGAGATAATCAAGTCCAAGACCCTTGATCCACATATGGTCTCTATTACATACTTTGTAAGGTAGTTATCCCTTAAAAACTCAATAAATTCATTATCTTTGGTTCCTGATGCTGTCTCCTCTTTCTAGTCAACACAATGTGCCCATTAAAGTAATGAGATCGATTTTTCACAGGACAGCAATTTGAATAAAAGTAACAAACGATCTCATCAACGGTTGCCACACGAAAACTGCTAGGGTGTGTTACAATCACAGTTGCAACTTTTGAGTGGAGTGATAAAGCAGTTTTCGTGTGGCAACCATTGAAGTAAGAGTGTGTGAGTGAAGCATGTCAGAAATTGTATCATAGAGCAAAGAACTGTGATAAAATTTACTATAAATTAGGAAAAAACTGCTACAGAAGTGTTCCAAGACCTTAAAAAAAGTTTATGGCAATGACTGTCTAAACCGTGCATAGGTATTCTGCTGGTTTTCAATGTTTACAGAGGGGATAAGGTGTCCCTGAAAGATGAACCACACCGTAGACAGCTAGTTTTACTGCATGGAAAGTAACCTAAAAGTTATTCACCCATGACAGGTGAATAACTATTAGGTTACTTGCTGTACAGCTTGGTGATGGTAGGGAAACAGCCAGATTAATCTTAGAAAGAGATTTACACAAGAGGAAGATTTGTTTGAGGTTTGTGGCACACAGGCAGTGCACTGCCTGTGAAGCAGTTTCTGGCTTTGAAGTCTATCTGTGTGATCGAACATCCCCTCCCATTCTCCAGATTTGGCTCCCATCCCACAAACTTTTACCTCTTCCCAAAGATTTAGTGTGCCTTGAAAGGGAAGCATTTCAGCGACATTGAGGACATCCAATGTGGTGTAACCCAGAGACTGAAGGAAATTCTGAACAGGAATTTAATTCCTGTTCAGAATTTCCACTGTGCCTTCAAACAGATGTAAACATTATGCGGAGTTGGAGGAAGATTATTTTGAATCTATGTAATTGATAATTCCAAATATAGTTCTTTCTTTTGATATAATAATTGTCTCATTACTTAACAGGCACACTGCGTATATTACCATAACTGAAATCATACCATAAATACCGTAACTGAATTACCATAAATGATGTGGTACTGCTTCTCATGGAATAAATTACATCTTCCATATGGTACAATGCCATTTTAGATAAATGTGCATCCCTGCACTGCATAGTTTAATAGCATCAATCTGCACATCTTCAGAATAACTCGCCATCTCACAAAGCAATGCCTGTAAAAATGTGATTTGAAGATTAACATTTGAACATACAGTAACGTTCCACAGAATGAACTGGGATAAGGAATTAAGATACTGTCAAGATGGCCCCCTCTACATTCATGGATCTTAAAGATGCTTTAAAAGAGAAAAATGGAACATAAAACCACCAACTGTGCTAGAGACTAGCAGAAAGTCTTCCATGAAACAATAAGCAATTATGAATATTATTTTAACATCAGACCTCAAGTGAGTAAAAAGACTCACTGCCAAGTGATTCCTACTCTCTCTCACACAACTGCTTTAAATTCATTCACCAATTCCACACTTACCTCACTTTCAGGCAAGCATTCTACTCACCAATCCACTCTCCATGGAAAGAACTTATTCGTCACATTGCTCTTTAGATGGTTTCCAATCCACTCTCCCTCCATTCTATGAAAAGTCTTCTACATTAATCTGGTTACAACTCTTACCAACTTATATATCTCAATCATATCTCTTCTCCTCCTGTTCATGAGACAAATGGCATTCTTTAATATGTCTTCATGCCCCACACTGCAAAGATTCAAAACCATCTCTGGAATATTTCTAATGTATTTTGATTTTCCATGAAAACTAGGTGACAAATATTTTATTATTACATGACACCTCCAGGGAGTCCAAAGACTCATTGAGGGAGGGCACCTACTCTACAACTCTCTGTCTCCGCCACTCAATCCACCAACTACAACAAACTGCAAACTACCATCATCATCATCTACACCAGCATTTCCCAGATTTTTCCTACGACGGAACACTTCACAAATCTTGAAATTTTCACGGAACACCTTGGTTATTTTGTAATGTATTAATAATTATGACATAATTATAAAGACTATTAGTACACTTATGTATATGGTGTGACATGTTGACAAATATAAAATTACATTTAAATGGGTTATCAATCACTGGACTAATGAAATCTTGTAGCATATTGTAGTTTCCTCAAGCCAACATCATCGAATTAATTTGTGCTGATTTTCATTGACATATCCCATTCTGATCACCAAAAATTTATAATATTATTATAAGTACTTACGAGTGAATGCAGTCTTTTTCTCCTGTGTGCTGGTAGTTTTCCCCTCCTTTTGCACATCCTGGAGATCGCTTTGTAGGCTGGAGGTGGATGAATCACTATCTGTTGCATCACAAACACCTTCAATAAGAGATTTCTTAACACAAAAATTAAACTAAGTCCCTTGTCTCTTATTCATATTAAAATTTAAATCTGTAGGCCTATTATTTTTAAAAAATCATGGCACTACGGTTTCGAAACAAGCACTTTCACCCTACAATATGAACTTGCAAAGAAAGTACAGTGATACGCCGAAGTTACGTGGTAGGTGGGACCAACAAAATGCGTGTAAGTCGAATTCACGTAACTTGGGGTATAATTTTGCATGTAATTTATATAGATAAACATACAAAATATTAGTTAATTGGGACTAAAGGTTTACAAAAACACCTATATTTTTTAAGAAATATAAACATAATTGTAGTTTTTTTGTATATAAAAAAAAGAAAATTATTTCGATGTCAATGGTTTCATAAAATCTAATAGATTCGTCTGACGGCATAATGTCTTTTTCTTGTCATGCAAAATTTCTTCATAGCAAGCCAATGATTTTTTTATTCCTTGCCTTGTGGCTACAATTCGTTCCTCGTTAGAATCTATGTCCTCCAAAATCTGTAAACCTTTCTTAATTAAGCTGAGACCTTCTGTTAATTTTGCAATTGTCATGTGCTTTTCTGGTAGAACTGGATCTGAGGTTTCGGTCTCATCAGTAGCGCTTTGCACACGCATTTCTATGAGCTTGTCGATTGTAAGCTCCTTGTTATGAGAGTCTAACAGCTCACTGACATCTTCACTGTCGACTTCTAAATCTAATTACCTGGCAAGGTTGACAACTTCTATTGCCTCAGCAACTTGATCAGTTTCTGGCAACATTTCCGTTTCGCATTTAAAAAATGATGGACAAAGTTTTTTCCAGACACCATTCAAGGTTTTTTGGGAAATTTCACCCCAAGAATCTCTGATAATCCTTACAGCATCTAAAACATTAAACTGTTTCCAAAACTCTTTAACAGACAGGTGCTCATTTTCCCTCATAGCTTCATTCAGACTTGCAAACGAATGCCGTGTGTAGTACACTTTGAATGTTTTGAAAACTCCTTAGTCCATCAGTTGAAGTAAGCTGGTTGTATTTGGAGGCAAGAAAACAACTTTTACACATGGATCAAAATCAATTAAAGTTGCAGGAGGGCGATCAGGTGCATTATCAATAATGAGCATAACTTTAAACGAAATTTTTTAAACTGGCAATAACGTTCAACTTCAGGTATGAAGTGGTGACCAAACCAATCTTCAAAAATAGAAGCTGTCATTCAAGCTTTAGAATTTGACTTCCAAATCACTGGTAAGCCAGCTTTAGATTTTTTTTCAGTGCTCTTGGATTTTCGGAGTGATAAATTAAGAGAGGTTTTAACTTGCAATCACGCTGCATTTCCACCAAGCATTACTGTGAACCGGTCTTTGGAAGCCTTGAAACCAGGAAACGTTCTTTTTTCACGTGCGATGAAAGTTCTCTTAGACATCTTTTTCCAGAACAAGCCAGTCTCATCTACATTAAATATGGTTCGACTGCTATAGCTACCTTCCTCGATGATAGCCTTGTCTCAGGAAAAGCAGACGAAGCCTCTTTATCAGTGCTTGCTGCCTCTTCACTCTCCGTGATGCTGTGCCAGTTACAGTGATTTTTAAATCGGTTGAACCAATTTATATTTATATTTATTTATAAATCTTTTATATTTACAGGCTTCTGTCTAGTATCATTGAAAAGTTCTGTTACATATTTTATCCAAATCTGTGCTTTATTCTCTTCTTCTAGAACTATTTTTCCATTTTCGTCTCTTAGAGACACTGTTTGCTTTTTTCTGAGTTTTCCAGAAATTTCGTTGATTTTCTTATACAGATTGAAATTATCATGTTTCTTCTGAAGCGGTTCAATTTTAGTACATAAATTTTTCATCCAATTTTCCTTGGCTTCTTTTATTTTTTTCTTGATGATGTTATGTGTTTCTGTATATCAGGCAAGGTCTTTGTTTTTGTACATTCTTCTTGTATCAATAAGAGAAAGAATCTCATCTGTCATCCATTACTGTTGTTTCATATCATTCATATAACCTACTTCTTCAATACTTGTTGTTACGATGGCATTCTTTAAGCTATTCCAAAGAGCTTCCACTCTTTTATTTTCTTCTATGTTAATCTGTTGTAATCGCAGGTTAAGCTGTGTCTTGGCACTTTTATTTATGTTTGGGTCTTTCAGTTTTTCTATATCAATTTTCTTTTTCTTCTTTTGTGATATTTTAGCTGATTTTAATCTAAGACATACTTCTGCAACTATGGGATTATGGTCTGATGAGATATCTGCTCCAGGATAAGTCTTTGCACTCTTTATACTACTGTGGAATCTTTTATTTATCAGTATGTAATCAATTTGATTTCTGACAATGTTATGTCGGTTATCTTGAGGTGATTTCTAAGTGTACAGTCGTCTGGGTGGAAGTTTAAACCAGGTATTTGCTATTGTTAGATCTTCTTCCTGACAGAACTGGACTAGGCGATCTCCATTTCTGAATTAGGCGATCTCCATTTCATGGCTTAGGCACCAGAAACTGTCATTTCTGGTGCCTAAGCCATGTTCTCCAACAATTTCTCCATCACCCCCTCTTCTCACTTTTGCATTGAAGTTACCCATTGTTAAATTGTGAATGAAAGTATTTTGTAAATTATAATACTTCATTCATATTTAACAAAATCCTCCATGTCATAAGCAAGACTTGTAAATATTATTTGTTGTTAGTCTCTTGCTTAAAATTTGTTATTCGTGTATTTTCCTTGAATTTCGTCAGTTATTATTTAATTATATAATTTTAGAATATGTCATAATAATGAAAAGGCTCTGTATTAAATGTCATTTATTTTATTACTTTATTCCTTTAATAATATTATAAGAAATTGTTTGTATATATGTAACTTTTATGTGCCTTATGTGAACTATGATATATGTTTTTTATTATTGTAAATGAAAGTGAAAGTAAATTTAAGGAATTCTGCTAATGAGATTTGATTGGTCACTGTCAAGGAAACGGAGTTATTTTTAGGTAGCGTATGATTGGAGCGTGGAGTACTGTATACAAAGGGAGAAATGAGTTGTTATGAGCTGAACTGGTCAGAACCGGATTTTGGGCAGGAAAAGGAGAACGTAGTTGATTGGAAAACAAAAGTAAAGAGAGAAGCCCTAGAGACAGCATAGAGATCAGTAGTGAGTGGCAGAAGGGGAGTTGATATATGCCGAAAATCGACTAGGAAAGGACAAGGAATTAATAGGCATTTTGAATTACTTCTATGGGAGTTCTGATACTACAATAATTTCCTAATGGTTAGTGGAAGAATAGTGCAGAACTGAAGTCAATACATAGAAGAAAATAAGGAATTAGTAAATAACTTAAACCAAGTGCATCAAGACTTGTGTATTTCTGTGTCTATAATTCAGTTATTATAGTGGAAGATTTCTTTTGAATTGTGTTGCCGTAAAGTAAAAGTCAACAAGAAATTCAAATGTGCCAAAAGTCAACAAGAAATTCAAATGTGCCTATGTGAATTTGATACTTAAAAGTGGTAACCCGGTAAGAGTTGTCCTTTCTATAACTTGTGAAGCAATATCTGTTAATTCCATCAGATATATTTTGACCTTAGCTGTGGTGTTATGTCAATCAATGGTTGGGTGTTAGAAGTACTGAAGTACTATCCCCTCGAAACAATAAGCGTTATGTTGTTCTATTAAGTGTTAGCTGACTGAGAAAGAATATAGTGTAGTCTGTTATAAAATTAGTTATTGTAACATTTGGAAGCTTAAACTTTTAAGAACTATTCTCAACTTGATTGACTGAGCATAAAGAAATGAAAAATGAATGTTTAATAGATAATGGATTGTAATTATTCTGAATACTTTAAACTGAGCTAATATATTTATGATATGATTCATCCAATTAGATAGAGAGAACTATGTGAAAGAAATACTAAAGCTTTAGAATTAAGAAATGTCAACATTATTCATAATCCACAAACCTAATCTAAGTTACTAATATCTGAATATGAATTCTTGTAAATTTTTAATTGGATAACTTTTTGCAGATAGTTATACTTGTATGTTTATGCTGTACCATTCCACATTAAATGTTTTCTTTTGTTAATTCTTGGTGTTTGCCTGATTTTCTTTCATTGCAGCGCTCATAAAATTAATCGGACCTTTGCAGAAGCCTTAAATGCTATTAATAACCTCAGCCTGAAAATAAAGTGAAAATATAAGTATAGCTAATGATTGATTCCTCTATATTATTTATACTGATCTGAATATAGGGTGGTGCAGTATAATATATATTTCTTTATATTCAGATGAGCATCAATCAACAACTAACTAAGAAAAACAGAATTTAAAGTGGTAAAGATAAGATTAACAAACCAACAAAAATGGAACAGTCAGTTAGGTAGGATGTTCCAACACCATCACTATGTTTATATCATGTTTCTTTGTTCGGTTTTTAATCTATTTTAGGTGTTCATAAAACTCTTCAACATCTTCTTCACTTTTGTCAGCTGTGGGTGCATAAGCTTGGATGATATTTATGTTAACGAGGTTTCCCTTAAGTTGTAACAGCATTATCCTTTCAGAAAATGGAATCCAATTTATTACTGATTTATTGATTTCTTCATCTACTATTACAGCTACACCATGTCGATGTTTGTTCTCATCATTCCCAGAGTAATATATTGTCGTATTATCTTGTTGACACTTTCCAGATCCTGGCCATCTTGTCTTGCAAATTCCCAAAATCCGGGTGCTCAGCCTCTTCATTTCTCTTGTGGCATTTCTTAATTTGCCAGCTTCATACAGAGTTCTGACATTCCAAGTTGCGATTTTAAAAGTGGACACCATTTTGAGCCCAGAGATTCTTCGCACCCCTGTCCCATTTAAGGGATGCTGGGAACTTGGGGCCAAATGTAAGGGTTTGCTCACCATGGTGGTTATTCTGGAGATAAGGTAGAGCAGTAGTTTCTCCGTTTGCTTTCTGCTCCGCAGTATTACAGACATACACAATATAATCATATTGCCATCTGCAAATCTCTGATCACAAGCTTTTCCATCATTTGGCTTCAACCTTGTGTCAGTACTGTGGGGCAGTGACCCCAGCATGTGCTTATTTAATGGCGGCACTACTCGCCATATCACTGAGTTGTCACTGGACTTTGTGAGGTTTTAAGCGAGACAGAGTTGCCATTTCTGCTCCCCCATGCCCTGATAGCTCAGTCACTGTTGGTCCATGGCTGCTTATTCGCCAGATTGCTCTGCTTATATCGCAGCTAGCCTCCATATCTGAAGGCTATTCCCTGATCCGCCACCTGGGGGACGCACCCGGTAGTAGTCAGCTCTGCCCTGAGTTTCAGGCAATAATGATCAAGAAAAGGAATAAATAGCAAAATAGCATTCAACGCCAAACATGAAGATAAACTTAACTGGAAGGCAGTTTCAAACAGAGTTATTATTATTATTATTAAACAAGACCTCATGGAGTCAAAGACTCATCTAGGAGGTCCTTTTATCTCACACACATCTCATCATACCGAGTCTTAAACACATTCAAACTCCTTGCAGACACCACACTCTCAGGCAAGGCATTCCAATCACTCACAACTCTGCACGAAAAAGCCTGCCTCTCACTCCCCTACTCACACCCTCTTTATACAGTTTCCAGGGATGACCTCTGGTTCTCCCCTGATCTCCCACTATTCTCTGTAGAACTTCTCCACCATTGATCCTATAACAACCCCTTACCAACTTGTAGGTCTCTATCATATCTCCCCTCTTCCTTCTCTCCACTAGACTCTGCAAATTACATCTTTTCAATCTTTCCTCATACTCGACATTCCAGAGGTCAGAAACTACCTTAGTCAGTCGCCTTTGGACCCTTTCCAACATCTCTTCATCCTTCTGAAAACCAGGTGACCAAATCTGGGCACAATAGTCCATGTGTGGCCTAATCAAAGCCTTATACAATGGAACAAGAATCTCCCTACTTCTACACGTCAGTGTCCTCCGCATCATTCCCAGAAGTCTTTGTGTTGCCTTCACAATTTTGGCAATGTGTCCCCTAAATTTTAGATCCTTATCCACTATCACCCCCAGATCTCTTATTTCCTCTACTTCCAACAATATATTCTCACCAAGCATAAATTCTGCAACCCATCTTTGTTTTCCAAATTTTAAAACCTTACATTTTGCAACATTGAACTCACATCCCCATTTGCTTGCCCAATTACTCAATTTATTCAAGTCTTCTTGCAAGGCCACAACATCTTCACTACTCTTTATGGTTCGTCCCAACTTTGCATCATCTGCAAACAACTGAATATCTCCATCCAAATCTTCGCCAATATCATTAATATACAAGTTAAATAGTAATGGCCCTAAAACAGATCCCTGAGGCACTCCACTAGTGACTTTCCTTTTCCTGGATATTGCACCCCCATACACAACTTGTTGATAGCTATCAGATAGCCAGTCTCCAATCCAATGCACTAATCTAATATCCAACCCCATCTGCTCTAGTTTGACTGTCAACTTATCATGAGGTACTCTATCAAAAGCTTTTATGAAATCCAAGTATATTACTGTGTATCCTTCTCCTCTGTCCAAGGAAGCAGTCACTTTATTGTAATAAGTAAGTAGATTACTAAAACACGACCTCCCTTTAGCAAACCCATGCTGTCCATCAAAGATTATACCATTGTTGTCAACCCAACTCTGGATCCTAGTTCTCACAACCTTCTCGAACAACTTAACCACAACACCTGACACACAGATAGGCCTATAGTTTGATGCTTGAGTTCGATCACCTCCTTTATGAAGTGGCACAATCTTGCCCTCCTTCCACTCTTTAGGGACTTGACCAAGTGCAAGACTCGTATTAAAAAAATATGTCAAGGTAGGTGTCAACTCTCTGGCACATTCCTTCAGAATACGCGGTGATATATTATCAAGTCCCACAGCCTTATTTACATCTAGTTTACTCAACTCCCCAAACACCTCTTGCTCACGTACAGTCAGTCTCTCCTCCCCATCATCAACTGCTCTTAATCTCTCCATGAAGTCACATTCACAAGATTGAAAGATCTTTATGAACTGCTCATTAAGTATCTCCACCACACATTCTGCAACAGCTGTCTTTATACCATTTCCTCCAATCAATGTCATCCTTCTATAATCATTCTTTCTTTTGCTGGCTACATATCGAAAGAACTCCCTAGGATTCTTTTTAGCTTCATTAGCTAACTGCTGTTCATACCTCTCTTTAGCTACTCTCACCAACCAAGTCACCCTCCTTGCCTGGTCTTTGTAGACCTCATGAAATTGGTTACTTCCACTTCTCTTATGCTGCCTCCACAATGCCCTTTTTCTCTGTATTGCATGCTTAATCTCTTTATTCATCCATCTCACACCTACCTTATTTAACCTTCTCACCCATGGTATACATTTAGACATTGCATCTACTAAATATTTTTTGAAAATCCCCCAAGCTGCATTGATCTCTTTTCCAGCTAACTCCTCATTCCATGCTACACCTGCAAGCTGTCTCCTGAGCTCTTCATAATCACCCCCCTTGTAGTTCCACATATACCCTTTTTTCACAGGGGTCCTTGCACCGCTGGCAACCACCCAGGTAATCACCTCATGGTCACTTTCACCAATTGGTGGATGATTTGATACCTCATTGATAATTACATCCTCCGATGAGATGACCAAATCCAGACCCTTAATCCTCGTGCCCTCTGTTACATACTGTCTGAGGTAGTTATCCCTGAAAAACTCAAGAAACTCATTTTCTTTACTTCCAGTTGCTATCTCTTCATTCCAAGTCTATATTGCCATAATTAAAATCACCCATAATGATCACCCTTTTCTTATTTGCTTGGCTTATTTGACTATACATTTCACTATCACCACCATCCACATTACCAGGTCTATAACAACATCCCACTAAGTATTTGATTCTATTCACCTCTATCTCACACCATACTGCCTCAAAACCACTGGCCCCATTTCCCTCTTGCATCTCTACCTTGTATGGACATAACTCTTTCTCTATCATCAATAGCACTCCCCCTCCCTTTTTACCCCTTCTATCCTCACAAAACACATCATACCTTTCCATCTCTATTCCTGTCAGGATGTCATCCTCATCTAACCATGTCTCACTTATTCCAACAATCTCTGGGTGCACAGACGCAATTAGTGCAACCATTTCATCCGCCTTGTTTCTTATACTTCTAGCATTGGTATACAAACACAACAACTCATTTCTGGATCTACAGCTAGTTCCGCTGATACCACTCACTCGATGTGATCTCTCCATGCTGGACTGGGGCCATTTCCCTTTCTGCTTCTTCATTTTAGAACCCTTTGCAATTCCATCTGTTTCCTTTTGATCCCTGATCATCCCATTACTTTCCTGCCTACACATGCTCTCACCTCCTCTTGGAGCATCCACCTTTCTCACGCTGTGTATCCCTGTCCACCCTAAGCCTCCCCGTTTCCCTGCTCCTCTTGCACACCCATTCTCTCATTTTCTATACTCTTACCACTCACTGCCCCATTCATTTCCACTTCTTCAATCTCTCCTGTCTTACTCTCCTGCTCTTCCACATCACTCCCCTCTCGATCTGATTCATTCTCTCTATTCACTTCTCCACTTTCCAGCAGCAGTCTCTCCAAGCGACTCACACCATAACCACTCAAATGCAGTCCATTGCTCCCATACAGCTCACTTCGTCCCTCAAACTCATTCCACACATTAACAAACTGTACTCCCATCTTCTCACACATTTCAGCCAGAATATCATTCATAATCCTTGCTCTCTGCCTCATTTCACCACAATCATACCTAGGCAACACGCTGACTACCCTTCCTGTCACACTATTCTCCTTTATCTTTCCAAGCAGTCTCCTGACATTCATTTTGACATGCTCTTTGTTCTCTCTCAAATCATTTGTACCAATTAATACAATTAACTCTTTTGCTCGTTCCTGTATCATATTCAATGCCTCAATCACTCTACTCATTTTACCGCCTGGAAAACATACCTTGTGCATTTTATCCTCTAGCACACTTTTAATAATGGAGTCACCATACAACGCCACTCGCTCATCTTTCGTTAACTCTTTCATGCTATCATGATTTATTTTAATAGTTTTGACCTGAATTCTCTTAATTTCATTCCGCATCCATTTCATTTCTTGCTTCATCCAATCCAATTCACCTTCCGAACCTCGTGACACATTCTCTCTATCATTAAATCTTTCTAACTTTCTAACTCTCGACCCCCTCTTCTCACTTTCCCTCTCATTCATCCTTCTTTGTTTCCGTACTTTCAGTCCAACATACGTCCAACTTTCACTATCATTCTTCTCACTTTCACTCTCACATATCTTTCTTTGTTTCCGTACTTTCGGACTAACATGCATCCAACTTTCGCTATCATTCTTCTCACTTTTACTGTCATTCATCTTTCTTTGGTTCAGTACTTTCGTTCCAACATGCGTCCAACTTTCGCCATCAGTCATTCTTTTTTCGCTATCATTCATTCTTTCGATTTTTTTACTTGCGATTTCTGCATTACGCCATTTCTGCTTTCATTCGTTCTCTCAATTTCGTTTCTTTCCGCCTCACTTTCGTCCCTTTTAACATCCGTTACGGTTGTCAAATCGCTCTTTTTCTTTTTTCCTGATTTTTTAACATTTTTTCACCTGTCTTTCTCACCATCCTTCTCTTTCAAACGTGCACTCGCGACACAATCGGTACTAGCACTTTCTGTCATCAACTTCATATTCGCATTCATCAATTCCTCGTTCAGGTCACATTTCGCACACACCCTTCTTCCATCCGCACTAAACATCCACAAATCATTTATGTAATCGAAGGAATACATATAACAGACCTCACACTTAACGAAACAACTGAAATCCAAATTAAAATCATGGAATGACAATGCCGCCGCCATTTTTTTTTTTTTTTTTCTCTGCAGGTTACTAGGTCTAATATTAACGATTTCGTATTTAGTTTAAGCAAGGAAAAAAACCCCACACTAATAATATCGGTAGCATACAACGTTTACAGCTGCTCTTACTTAAACAATTACACATATACACTTAATTATTCCTAGTAAAACTTATCTGAATCAGGAGCTCTTCAAAACACGTCCGTAGCGCGTAGAGTTATGTGGGTGAACTTCAAAATGGGAAAATGGACAACTTATTTGTGTTTATGGTCCCACAGAAAGTCTAAGGAAGAAGTGAAGGGAATTTTTTTTTTTTAAAGTCATTAGAAAAGGCAGCTGATATAAAGGAAATGGAAAAAGTGGTCCTTGGAGATCTGAACAGCAGAGCAGAAAATGAATCCCACCAAGCATACAGGAACGTTTTGGGAAAATTTGGAGAAAAGAGCAAACTAATAATAATGGTAAGTATTTGGTGGATCTGTTCAGGACACGGACTAGTCATTACTAACACCATGTTTCAATATAAAGATGTGCACAAGTTCACATAGAAAGAAGACAAGAAATAAGAAAAGCTTCATGAACTATATCATTGCTGATATCTTCATCCTGGTTCAGGATATAAGCATGTACAGAGGCTTTGAAACTGGAAGTGACTATTACTCAGTACTAAGTAGGATAAAAATGGATATCACATTGAAAAGAATAGTATGTAAGAAACTTTCAAAGAGAATTACAGTAAAGCTGCTTTTACAGGTAAATTGTAGACCTAATTATACAAACATTTATTGAACAAAAAATGCAACAAGCTGAAAACAAAACCAAACCTCGGAGTCTCATTGGCAAACTCCAAAGAAGACATCAATTGATTCAGCTAAGGAGGTATTTGGTAAAGTTGTCTGCAAGAATAGAAAAATAAGAACCCAATGGTGGACACAAGAAGTTAAAGAAACAGTCCTGGAAAAGAAGAACGCATACCAAAAGTTTCTAGCAAATAAGTTGGCTGATGCCTAATTAAAATAATACAGAGAAAAATGTAACAGAGCTAAGCTATGTGTAAAAGTAGCTAAACAAAGCTAAGCTGTGTGTAAAAGTAGCTAAAAGTAATTCCAAGTCAGGTGTTAGTTGCCGGCCGAGCCATCCGACGCACTGCACAACTGAGACATTCCATGAAAAGGTCCTGATGCTGATCTGGGTTCAACCGTTCCATCACTGGACAGTTTCGTCCAGTCCCGGTGGAGTGCCATACCAGCTTTGGACCCTAGCCTGACCAACCCAGTCCACAGAGCCAATCCTTGTCTCGAGGTTACAGATCCAGCTTGCTGACTTCCCTCACCTATATTATTCTATTGACCAGACATACCTTGCAGACCTGCTGCAGATATGGGTATGGTCTGGCATGAAAATCACACTCTCAGATTTTCAAGGGCCAACAGGAGCACTCTAGACACTGCAGGAGGCGAGGTGCTTTATGGGGATAGCATCCTCATTTCCGGACGAACCGATTCCAGGGAGGCAAACCCTTACAAAGAAAAGATAACTCTCCCAGGGACTCCCATCAACTTCTCCAAGTTCGGTTACATTATCGCACTTGGCCCCAGAGGGGCCGATCTCCATGTCCAGGTTTGGGAATATTAACCTGAATAAAAAAAAAACTGGCAGGACCAGTTTTTTTTTTATTCTCACAACATCTTGCTTCGGAATGGATTTCTCCTATCCCTTAGGATCGACTGACCCATGTTCAACTGCTGTTCATATGGAACCCTTCTCCACCTCAATCCTCAAGGTTCTCACTTCTAATGTAATTTTAATTAATTTAATTAATTTTCCTGGTATTCCCAGTATTTTCAAGCCATGTATCATTTCTAGTCTATTTAATTTATCAAATGCTTGTTGGAAATCAATATATGAATTATGAAGTTCTATATCATATTCTAAACATTTTTCATATATATTTCGTAGCATAAATATATTATCAATTATGGATCTTTTATTTCTGAAACTACACTGCTACTCTCCTATTATTGTTTCTATATATGGTTCTAATCTTTTATATATCATACGTAATAAAATTTTGTATGTAACATTCAATAATGTAATTCCTCTATAGTTCTGACAATTGATCTTATCTCCCTTTTTATATATTAGTTGGATTATTCCATTTTCCAATTATTTGGCATTTTTTCTTCTTTCCATATATCTAATTTAAAAAAATAAATTTCTATCCATAAAATTTCACCTCATTCTTTATAAGTTCTCCTGTTATCCCATCTACTCCTGGTCCTTTAAAACTTTTAATTTGTTTTATTATTTCCACTATTTCTTTATAAGTAGTTATTAAATTCTTTCTTCTATATTTCTACAATTATTTTATCTTCATATTCCTTATTTTCTTCTGCTGTCATCATAAATAATTCCTTAAAATATTCCTTCCATCTTTCTTTAACTAATTCTTTCTCAGTTAATACTTTTCCTTCTTTATTCTTACATCCTGTTATTTGTGTATCAAAATTAGGTATTAACAGTTTTAATTCTTTATAAAATTTTCTAGTTTCTCTTTTCTCATTATACTGCACTATTTGTTCCTTTCCTTTCTTCTCTGTCATTTCTTTCTTTTTTTACAAATTTTATTTGCCTGCTTTCTTTTCTCTTCATATTCTTCTCTATTATTTCTTGTGTTTCTTTGTAATTATTTTTTCCTTGCTTTGTTTTTCAATTCGATTATTTCCTTACATTCTTCATCAAGACATTAATTTCTATTTTTCTTATATCATCCTATTTCTTCTTCAGCTGCATTTATAATTGTTTGCTGGATTAAGTCCCATTTTATTTATCAATTATTTCTCTATTTTGGAATGCTTCAGTATTCCATTTCTTTATTTTTTCAGTTTTCTTTTGGCCTACATTCGATTATATAAATATATAAATTTAATTTTAACTAACATATGATCAGAGTCACAATTTGCTCCTCTATATATTAATATGTATAAATATATATTAACTCCTCAGCAGGAGTTCATGAAGATGAAATGCAAAACGAAACATCTAGAAGAGGATACTAGACAGCTAAAGGAGAGATTGCCTGATGATAAGGAGAAGGAGGAAGTTAATGTTAGAAAGCAAGTATCAAAGGATAGTCATATATCCTTTGATACTTGCTCAAAGTATCAAATCATATGGGGGACTCTATCATTAGAGGTGTGATTAGTAATAAAGTGCACAAAACATGCTTTCCTGGTGGAACAATAAAGCAAATAACTGATGTGTTGCAGAAAAGAAAATACCGGGCATCAGAATTAGTGGTAGTCATGGTCACAAATGACTTAGTTGGGGAGAAGAAGAACGTTGATAGAAACTTGAGGAAGTTGTTGCAGCAGGTAAAAAAGAATAGTGCTGTTGGGAAAGTTGTAGATGTGTTGCCCATATATGATAATAGTGAATTGAGAAGAGATAATTAATAGTAAGATGGCTGAATTGTGTGAGGCAAAAGGGGTTCACAATTTGTAAATCTGTGGAGTGAATTTGAAGGGAAGTTCAAACAGTATAAATCTGATGGATTACATTTGAATGGGTTTGGTCTTGGCATTTAGAAAGGCTATTGTTTTCTGAGAAGGCACAGTGTCAAGAAGTTAATGCAGAATGATCAGAGTCTACCTGTGAAACAGGATAGCACAATGAATCTGAGGTTGAAGATGTGGTTACAGCAATGCAAGATGATGGAATGCATAAAGGTGAGGATGAGATAGGTAAGAATGAAAATCAGAGTCAGGATCAGGGAAACGGAAGTGGTCAAACCAAAGAGAGGTGTAGTATAGCAGTTAGAATAGAGAATGCTGGTGCTGGTAGGATGGCCTCAAACACACAGCAGTTGTTATGTTTATACACAAATGTAAGGAGTATTCAAAACAAGAGAGCTGAGTTTGTGGGATTAATTGAGACGGTATGCCCAAAAGTAATTGGAATAAGTGAAACTTGGTTGTCTGAAGAGGATGTGATGTCGGGAATAGAATTAGAAGGATATATAATTTTATGGAAGGATAGAGATGTGAAAAGAGGAGGGGGAGTGCTGTTAATGATTACAGCAGAATTATGTCCAGAAAGTGTGAAAATTGATGGCGCATGCACAGATTTTGAATTTGTATGGTGCGAAGTTGAAACAAACAGGTTAGTACATCTGATAGGATGCCGTTATAGGCCAAGGAATGCAGAGAATACTGATTGTGAAATATTTAGGCAAATTAGTTGGGCATGTAAAAAGAAGATAACCCTGATGGGAGACTTTAATTACTGGAATATAGACTGGAAGGAGGAGATAGTGTATGGGAACAAGGAGAGTGAGTTTGTAGAATTTCCAAGAGATAAGTATCTTAAGCAGCACATGATAGAAGCAACTAGAGGTTTTAATGTTTTGGATTTGGTAATAACTTCACAAGATGTAGTTGTTAATGAAGTGTTGACACTGCCGCTAGTTGGTGAGAGTGATCATGAGGTACTTGTTTGGGAAGTGATGAAACAAGAAACAGTCACTGCCAAAAATGGATACATGTGGAAGTATAAAGCAGATGATTATAGGAAGCTCGTAGTCAGTCAGCATCAGTACGTTGGGTAGATGAGCTGAGCAGAAAAGATGTTGAAAATGCATGAAAACTCGTAAGGCAGTATCTGACAAAAGCAATGTGTGACTGCATACTGAGGGTTAAGCGAGTAAATAGAATGGGAGTGAAATGGATGAACAGCGAAATCAAGCAAGCTGTGCTGGAAAAGAAAATGTTATGGAGGAGGTACAAGACAGTTAGTTGGTGGTGATCAGATCCATGAAGAGTATAAGGTTCAGGCTAGAAACATGACAAGCATGGTAAAGAAAGAAAAGGTGCAGTATGAGAGGAGATTGCCTGGTCAGGACAAGGTTAACTCGAGGGAATTTTTCTGCCACAAGGCAAGCAAGAGGAAGAATAATTATGGCAGACTAACATTGGTGGATAGTCATGGCAGCAGACTAACAGCTGCAAAGGATATAGTGGAATTATTGAACGAGCATTTGATCAGCATATATCATACCGATATAAATTATCTGGTACGATATATAGAAAAGAGTCAAGTATTAGAAGAATTGGAAGTGAAAGAAATAGAAATGTATCAAATGTTGGTTGGGTTATATGTGAATAAGGCTGTAGGAATGGATGACATATTACCATATGTGCTTAAGGAATGTGCACCACAGTTGGTTATGCCCTTGACCTGGTTATTTAATGAAAGTCTTGCAGTGGGTAGGGTTCCTAAGAGTGGGAAGAGGGCAAAATAGTACCACTCAATAAGCATGGTTCTAAGACAGAAGTCTCCAAATATAGGCCAGTCTGTATAACTGCAGTTGTGGTCAAGGTGTTGGAGAGATTGATAAGGAATAGAATACAGAATTGGGTTGATGGACATGGCATTCTTTATAAAGGTCATGGATTTGTAAAGGGTAGGTCCTGTTTCAGTAATTTACTTGCATTTTATGATAAGGTGACAAGTGTGTTAGATAAGGGAGAATCATATACAGTGATATTTTTAGACTTTGCAAAAGCATTTGATAGATTACCACATGATAAGTTGGTGTACAAGCTGCAGAGGATGGGAATAGACAGTACATTGGTTAGATGGATAAGAGATTGCTCTCTGAACGATACCAGCAGGTTGTGTATGATGGAGCAGTGTCTCAAAAAAGAAGAGTAACCAGTGGTGTATCCCAGGGTTCTGTTCTTGGGCCCCAGCTGTTTAACTTGTTTGTAAACAATATATCATGTGGACTCACTGAAGATCTTCAGTTATTTGCTGCTGATGCAAAGTTGGGAAGAATTATAAGTAGCACTGCTGATGCTGAATCCCTTCAGGAAGATTTAAATAGACTTTTTACTTGGACAAAAGAGTGGGGTTGTAGTTTTAATATCCATAAGTGCAAGATGTTGCATTTTGGAGTGCAGAAAAATTAGGCTGCATACTATATTGATGGTGCTACACCGCAGGAAGTGGATGAGATTAAAGATTTGGGAGTGACAGTTGACAGTAGACTGAAGTTTAGAGGGCATATTGCTAAGGTTGCAAATCGTAGTGCTGCTATGATGTGCAACCTTTGCAACCCTAGCAATATGCCCTCTAAACTTCATTCCAGACTCCTGATATTATTAATATGTGACACCTCCAGGGTGTCCAAAGACTCATCGAGGGAGAGTGTGCCAATAGCATCAAACAATTGGTTAGCAGTTGGAAGGGGTTCCAACTACTAACCATGTTCAAACTTGCTTAACATTTTGAGTGAGCCATTAGTAGCAGAGGCTCTACCGATCGACCAACCAACGTAAGGATAAGGAAGTGGTTGTGCCACTGTATAGGGTACTGGTAAGACCACACTTGGACTATTGTGCTCAGATCTGGTCACCTGGTTTTCAATGTGATGTGGAGACATTGGACAGGGTCCAGAGACGAGTGACTAAAACAATATCAGGAGTCTGGAATGACAGATATGGAGAGAGGCTGAAGAAATGTGGATTGCAGAGTTTGGTGGATAGGAGGAAGAGAGGTGATATGACAGAGGCATTTAAGTTAGTGAGAGGATTTTAAGATTAATCCAGAGGATATTATAAAAAGAGTAGACGGTGAGAGGGGAAGAACCAGAGGTCATTCCTGGAAGTTATGTAAAAGTGTGAAGAAGGGTGTGAGGAGTAGACTTTTTACATAGAGAATTGTCAATGAATGGAATGCATTGCCAGAATGTGTTGTTAATGCAAGGAGTGTTAAGGACTTTAAGATTCTATATGATAAATATGTTATCAGTTGAATGAACTTCCCATGATGAGTCTGTCGACTCCATGGAGGGTGTAATAATAACATACTCTTACATCATTGACTGAACTTGCCCATCTTTTCAAAATCAGGACATGATCTACTTGATTACATTCTTTGGTTGTTGGAATAACTCAGGTCCCCAAACGTATCTTCTTATGTTGAAAACATGTACTCATTATTCTAAGTTTATTTGATATTGCTAATTATAAGTCTATTTCCGTTTTCACTGATTTCTTCATGTAAACTGTACTTTCCAATTACTTCATGAAATATATCCTCTTTCCCTATTTTTGCATTAAAATTCCCTAATATTATCATGGCATCATTTCTATTTATTTTTTCACGTTTCTTGTAAATCCTCGTAATATTGATCTATCACAATCTCATCAGCATTCTCAGTCAGAGCATATACACTAATAAAAGTGATATTATGGAATTTCCCTTTAATTCTTAACTTGCAAATTCTTTCATTTATTGCCGTGAATCCTAAAATTGATTTTATCTTCTTTCTAATAATAAATCCTAATCCATAATTTCCTTGTTCTTCAGCACCACTATAATACACAATACAATCATTTTTTGTTTATTCTTCTGTAGGCAACTAAAATGGATACCCTGTATCCATTTTAGTTGCCTCTTACAACATGCATGGGCTACATTGGAACTATTCTTTAACCCCAGTCAACACATGGAGTAATTCCCCATATATTCCTTCTTAATAGAAAATTCTGCATATCTGACAATCTCCCAGGTTAATACTACATGATCACTTTTCTAAGCAGAGGCAGCATAGCTAGATTGGTTAGTGTTAAGTTCTCTGATGCAATGATCAGATCCAGCACTCTTGAACCCCATGTTCCCTCCATTACATGCAGCCTCAAGTAATTACCTCTCGACAGCTGATATTCCATTTCCTTCCCTCCATGTGACCATTCCTCCTCCCAATCTATGTCCCCATAGCTGAAATCATCTCTCATAATAATTACTTGAACTGCATTCATCATGCTAATTTGCCAATGCATGCTATCTAAATTCTCACTTATGCCCCTGGATTACAGCAATAACTAATTATATATTTCACTATATTGCCCTCTAATTGTCACCACATAGCTTCAAATGAACTGCTTACTGCATTTCTGTTTTCATGGCATATTTCTACCCTTTTTTGGCCTCAATTCTTCTACTGTCATTAGCAAATCATTATTACATCTACTGAAGATCTTTTCCAACTGACCTAGCAATTGAAACATGTCAAGTAGGAAAAATATGTTGCATACAAAGATATCTTAAAATTAATATCAGCTTTTGAGGAAAATTTTTGATATATATAAAATGGTTTGAATATCATCAACCAGAAAAAATCTTAAGCAGGTGTCTCACTACTTTATATGAAATGCAATAAAAATCAGAACAAAATAAAAGCTATTCTAAATAAAACATTTGCAAAATATATTTTTAAACAATATTTTAGAAAATATAAACTCTCACTATTGTTATAAAATCCTCTGACTGGCACAGGCCCATCATCTAATTTATAAATGTCAAGCTTTCGCTGAGTGAACTGATACCAGAAGCCAGTGTCCAAAGCAGAAGAAAATGGAACAAACTGCAGCTGCTTGGGGTCAGACATCTTGAACAAATAATTTTTTGTTTTAGTTTTTAATTTAAAAAAAAGCATTGAAACATATATTATAATCACAAATATAAATTAATGAACATCTGAATTCTTTTATGCACAATTACTAATTCAAACATAATTAATCAAACTTACACTTGAACTTTTTGAATTTTAAATTATAAGCAAATGAAAACTTAATTATTAAAATTCCACTTGTGAAAAAACAACTTTCCAATATGAAGGCTCCTGGATTGTCCTTTATTTCTGGAGAAAAGTATTTTTAGAAGGCTTTTTGGTTCAATGCTCCAAGACACTGGTCGATGAGGATCTTGAAGATTGAAATATTTGAACAGTAGAAGGTTCATTAAATGGAAAACACAGTAATGGAAGGTACTCTTGGTTTAAGGTATGTGGGTAATATAGTACTAATAAAAGAGAATGAAAATAACATGAATGAACAGAATGGCATAACTTGACATATGGACTAGATTAACATCAGTAAAACTATGTTGATGATTCTTGGGAGGAACAATAATTACAAACTAAAAAATACTTGATCGATTCATCTATCTGGGTTTGTTGTTCTCTTTTCTGTGAATGGCCTTAGGTGGCATATGATTCTCATCACATGGCGTGAAACCACCAACTAGTTTAATGGAGATATGAAGTGACTTGACAAGCTCCAGGTTTGTCATCTAGCTCAAGTAATCCTTAGCCCATATAGAGGTGCAATGTGCTATAGGTTTCCAATATTTCATGGATGGGAAAATCATAAAAAAAATTATACAGTACATATGACAAGTGAAATGCATAAATATTATAATTAGACATCAAACGGACATTAACTGGCTTTATAAATGACTTATTATTCAACGAGCTTCCAGACTTTTCAAAAACCGATTTTTTGGAAGGAAAAAAAAAAAAACATTTGATTCTATAACATCAAATGGGATTTAGTCAATTTTACTTGGGGGTAGTTATCAACATGACGGAAACATAAAACAATACGGGATGTTTCGTAACAATCTAACCGATAACAAATGTTTACATCTTTAAAGCTATTTTAGGGATGGTAGAAAAATTAAATATTGTTTAGCACTAAAAAAAGTACTAAGTTTCTATTCCAAATGTTGCAAGTGACATGGAAAATATCAAGCCTGTGTCATATGTCAGCTCCTTACATGTCCTTGGCAATAGTGAAATATAAGCAAAGCATTCCTTGACTTATCATTATCCTCATGAGGAAGCCTAGCTGAGTGTGAAAAAAGGCACCTCAGAGACTAAGGAATCAATCCTTTCTTGGGAAGTCCTATCTCATCAGCCTCAGTTCATTATTTCAAGAAGCATCAAGAAAAAGAACTCTTTGACACTATATTCCCTCAGCGTTGTATATGTTATGTTTAGCTGATATGTCGAATCGTGGAATGCATTGCCTGATAGAGCCTCTGCTACTAATGGCTCAGTTAAGCAAGTTTGAGCGCAGTTAGTAGTAGGAAGGGGCCAATCGTTCGATGCTGTTGGCACACTCTCCCTCGATGAGTCTTTGGACTCCCTGGAGGTGTCAAATAATAATAATAGAGTTTTGAGAGCGAGAACAATCAATGAGTTTAAGGAGTGGTATGATAGACTGTGTTTCCTAGGAGGGACCTCCCATGATGAGTCTTGATAGAGTTGTTTCCTAGGAAGGACATCCTGCGATGAGTCTTCTGACTCCTTGGAGGCCTAAATAATAATAATAATATATTTGCTATCTGGTCCCCACAATGAGTCAGAATTACTTCAGTTCCTAGAGAAAATAAGCTCCTTGTACTCCCATATTATTTACTATTGAATGTGAATCAAACAACCAACTACCCTTTTTGAATACCTTAGTAATTCATAATCCTACAGGTCATGCTGAATTTTCAAGTTTATCAGAAGCCAACCTTTACTGGCAGATAAATTCACTCATCTTCCCACTATCATTTATCACAAAAAATGGGTATTATCAAGAGTCTTGTACACAGATCTCCTACGATCTGCTCTTCTGATCCCCTTTTGTTAGATGAACAGAATAAAATTAAAAGCAATCTGATATGTAATGGATAGAACAAAACTACCATTCAAATAATCAGTGATGATTGTCATCCAATGTGAAAAGAATTTCAATACTCTACCTTAAAGGAACGAACAGAAAGGATTCATTGTAAATTCAATCTATATGCTTCCTTCAAACCAGCTCAGAAACTGTCTTCCATCCTTTCATCGGCAAAGGATATATTACCACCTCTTTCCTTACCGGTATCTATCAAAGTATCCTGCTCATGTCATCTTTCCTATTTTAGACAGATTGGCTGGTCTGCCTTGTTTAGAATCGAAGAACACCAAAAGTATATTACTTCTTTGGAATCTGACAAATCTGGCCTTGCTTCTCACTCTATTAACACTAGGCACAGAGTTTTTTGGAACCAAACAAAACTTCTTCATGCTGGCAAGTTCAAATTTGATTGTCTCTTCCTTGAAACATATAAGCATTAAGAAATCATCTGAACTTGAACTGATCAGCTATACCAATATCCGATCACTATTAATTGTTGATGGGGTTTTTTAATTAATTAATAATTATTTTATTTTCATTTTTTTTAATCTACACAACTTCTATAATTGTTCCTTTGAACTTTAATAGTGTAATATTATATACTTCAGCTGTGACCGAGAAACGAACTAATTTATGATTTATATTAGTTCCTAATGAACTTAATGAACTGGATGAAATATATTGGAGTTTTGAATAACTTCTATTTATCTACACAATTTTCACAGCTTATATGTGTAAGCTGTGAAACTTACTTTAATATGTCTAGTGCACATGCTAAATTAAAATTATTAAGTTCTCTATTATTATTATACAGGTATCTCCATGGAGTCAAAAGACTCATTGTGGGAAGACCCATACTAACCATTATTCACACAATACCTATCATACCTCTCCTTTAACTTATTTACCGTTGGGAGCATTCACAACTACCTCTGGTGACATATCACTCACCACTCTCCTAGCAGAGAACCTAGTCTGCACACCCTCTTACCCAACGTCCAGGAGAAGATCCCTTATTCTTTCCCTACTCCTCATACATTAACAATTTTGTTCTGTGTCAGTCTTATAGAATCACTTTAGTACCGTATTTTTTGATAGATAACGTGCGTGTTATCTATACAAAAAAAGTCTAAATTCGTTAAAAAATGAACATGTGCAGTATACATTAGAAAGGTATGAGAGGTAAATCAAATATAATAACAAAACTAAGGTAGAAATATTACTTAATATTTATTGAACATTACACTATTCAAATCCAAAAAATTCTTCATCAGACTCAATATTGAAAGAATCAATTGCATTAAAAATTTTGTTTGGAATTTCTTCAGCTTCATAATCATTGTCACCGGACACCACTGCATTCCCTTGTGCGTTAATGAAACCATTTCTAACAAAGTTTCCACTTACAGCAGCCCAACTTTCTACAATCCACGTAACTATATCTTTATATGACATTCTTTTCATCTGCCTTGTTTTGTTATATTCGTGGATGCCATTCTTCATCTAGTCTTCCCACTTAGCCTGCAAATTGTCTTTGAATGGTTTATTTACTGCAAGATCAAGGGGTTGGAGTTTTTTTGTTAAACCACCTGGAATGATGGCCAATTTGGAATACTTAAAATTGTTTTAACTTCTGCTGTCATGTGTGCCCTACACGAATCCAACACTAACAAAGATTTTGGGTTGAAAAATGACATTTTTCTCTTTCACCACACATTCTCCAACCAAAATTTCATAACCTCGGAATTCATCCAACATTTATCATTAGCAGTAACAATAATATCTTTGGAATCACAACCTTTTGAAACAGTCTTTCTTTTGAAAATCACCATCGGTGACAGTTTGGAACCATCTGCAGTTACACAGAGAACCACAGTAAAGTTAGACCTTTTGTGCCCTGTTGTAGTAACTTAAACCTATTTTGCTCACTTCAGATTCACAGTCCTAGAACTAGGCATGTCAAATCTTACGGGAACCTCATCCGTATTCCCAAAGTGACAAGCATCAACCCCACACAAGTTTTCTCTCAGAAACAAACAAAATTTAGCTACTTTTGCTTTCCAGTCGCACCGCAAATTTTGTCCAACACTAGTGGAGGAGTGCACACTTAAATTGTTTCTCTTCATAAATCCAAAAACCCAAGATGGGTCAGCCTTGAAATCCTTTATGTTATCGTTTTGCACAATTCTTTTCGATTCCTGCAACACACAGACAGTAGATATTCTCATACCTTTAGCTCTTTCACTAACAACCCAATCAAACAGTTTTTTTTTTTCTATGGTTGGCCACAAGTACCTTCTAAACCTCATAGCATGTTTCCTCATATGTAAACATTTCAGGACTTGTTTCAGCCTTTTGCCATTCATGAACACTACTTTCTCCAACACTGAACAATCTACGAGCTTCACGATTCCCTTTTTCCTTTGCTACTTCTACCACTTCACGCTTGAACTGCATTGCGTAGGATTTTCTCCGAGAAATACTTCTGTCTTCCATGGGTAATTCAGATCTAATAACAAAATATAAACAAAAAATGATTTACTTTATGAAATATTTTAAAACAGGATGTACGGAATAATCGACCACTGCTACTAACAATGCATGTGCTTTTAAAGAATTTCTCTGTCATGTCTGTACTTCCTAACTTTGGTTGGGAAGCTACTGCTAGTTGGTGCATGCGCGTTATCTATACATCAAAAAGAGCGATGAAAATGTTGGGGGGGGGGTGCGCGTTATCTATCGAAAAATATGGTCATTTATAAGTTTCTGTCATGTGACTACTTGACAACTAAACTCTGTTATCCACACACCCTTAGTCTATCCTCATAGGGAACATTCCACACACCTGTCACCAGATTGGTCACTTACCTCTGAATCCTCTAAACCACCTCATGATTTCCAAGAAATCCAGGTGAGCAAACCTATGCACAGTAGTCAAGATGTAGCTGAATCATAGTCTTATAACCTTCCTATCTTTACTTATCTGTATTCTTCAACATCCAAGTAATCCTTTGATCAGTTTCATTATTATTATTATTACGTGACACCTCCAAGGACTCATCATGGGAGGCCACTCTACTCCACTACACACACCACACCATCCCAACTACAGTGGAACCTCGGTTATCGAACATAATTCATTCCTAAATTTGTTCGGAAACCGATTTGTTTGAAAACTGAAACCATTTTCCACTAAGAATTAATGTAAAATGGAATAATCCGTTCCCGAACCCCAGATGATTACTTATTTAAACCTTTACAACAGTACTTCATGTATAAAATCATATACAAAAATAATGAAAATGCATAAAATCTTACATAAAAGGAATAAACACAATAAATAGATAAAATATAGACAAAAAAAGGGTGATCTCTTTCCACAAAACTTTGCACCTCACCCCATTTCACACACATTTCTTTGATCAAAGAACTAGGAATCCTCCCTTCCTCTGTCTCTGAAAACATTTCTTCAACCACCGTCTTTTGCTGCTCCTTCTGAAGGTGTTCCAATTCTTCCATGGTGAGCTCATTCCTGTGGTCCTCCACATCAGCATTGCCAATTTCCAAGCCCACCCTTTTGGCCAGAGACACAACGTCATCGACAACAGTAAAACACTCAGCCTCAAAGCCCTCAATGTCTCTGTGTGTGCTACACAGTCTGGCCACAATTTCCTCCAGGCCGAGTTTATGGTCCTGTAAGTCACTTGCACCCAGGCTTTGTCAAGAATATTAAGCAATGAAGGATATTGAAGTGATTTTTCCAGAATTCTCTGAGTGTTAATTCTGTGTCAGAAGTCACTTCAAAACATCTTTGAAACAGTGCTTTGGTGTAGAGTTTCTTAAAGTTCAAAATGACCTGCTGGTCCATGGGCTGGATTAGAAGAGTCGTGTTAGGGGATAGGAACTTCACTGTGATAAAAATCAAACACCTCAACCAACTCGTCCTCCAAGCCTGGAGGGTAAGCAGGAGCATTGTCCATCACAAGAAGGCATTTTAATGGCAATTTTTTTTCTTGAAGGTAGTTTTCATTTAGGGCCTTACTATTAGCATTAGCACCACTCGTACCAGGGTTTTTTAAACAGGTCATCATTTAATCGCCTCGCTTTTTCACAAATTATACCATAAGAAACACTATCACTAGTGCTAACTATTTCTCGTTTATCCAAATCAGCAACAATTTTTCCACTTCTTCAATCATCTGAGATCTTTGTTTAGTAAGAACGTTCACTCCTTTTGCAACATCAGCTCCCTTGATTGTCTCTATTTTTGAGTATTGTACAGATCATTGATATTGCAATACCGAACTGCATAGCAAGATCCGAGACACGAACGCCATTTTCATGTTTGGATGAGATTTCTTTTTTCAACCCTATCGTGGTTCTAACAACTTTTCTTTTCGCTTTACTGCTATCACTATCCTTCTATGGTCCATGGTGGCTTATTTAATAATAATTTATAAAAAAAAAACAGCAAAACACAAAGAAAATCAAGAAAAGACACTGCAAATTCGAGCAGGTGTCTGGATTGAGAGGTGGCTGCGGCATAAGTGACGCTCTCCCACTGTACATCTCAGCCTGGGAATCACATGGTTGCCGGTTTGCCTGTTCGTCAGAACCAAGATTCTATTCGGAAACCGGTGCATTTTTGGTTCAGAAAATATGTTTGGGAGCCGATTTGTTAGAGATGAGAGGCATTTGACAACCGAGGTTCCACTGTACTTAATTCTCCAAATATACACAATGACACTACTACCATTGACACCATATACTGCCTATCACTGACATACGCTACCAACAACAGTATTTTGCCAACTTTTACAATATATCTTCTGAACTTCAAGTCTTTATCCATCATCACATCCAAATCCCTAGCCTCATCAATTTCCTGTAATACAATACAATTAATATGATACAAATGTAATATTTTCATCCCTAAGTGTGCATCACCCCTTACATTTTGCAACATTAAATTGACAACATTATCCTTTGCCCCCACAGCCAATTTATTTAAATAATCCTGCAAGATATCTACATCACCTTTATCAACTATTGCCTTCCCTAATTTTGCACCACCAAACAACTGAATCCCATTACGTCTTCTGCTACATCATTAAGATACAAATTAAAGAATAGTGGCTCTAGTATAGAGCCCTGGGGCACTCCACCAGTCATCCTCATTCGCCTCTACCACACACCACCCTCGTCTTGGTCTGTAATTTACTACTTCTGTCTCTGAGCCAACTTTATACAATGGAACTATCTTACTCTCTTTCCACATCCTTGAAACCCTGCCAGAGCTGAGACTTAGATTAAACAACTTCATCAGAAGCATTACCAGTTCTCTTGCAAATCCTCATAGCACATAAGTTGACACAGTGCCCAGTGTTACTGTTGTATTCTCACTATTTTTCAATATGTTGTGTACCTTTAGTTCATCTACCACAATTTTCACATCATCCTCTGTTACATAAGTTACTGCAAAGTATCCACCTGGATGATCACCCTTGCATAGTGATCACTTAGTAAATCAGCTATTTTTTCTGCTTATTTTTCAATATCAGCACTGAGTGAAGTCATCTTTCCATAATCATTCTTTCTCTGACTTGCTACAAAAAAAAAACTCTTTTGGATTCACTTTAGAATACTTAGCTAATTTTTTCTCATTATTTGATTCAGCCTTTCTTACTATACTAGTTTATCCCTTTTGCCTGCACTTTGTATTGCTCATGAGCATGCTGATCACCTTTTTGTTTATATTCCTTCCATAATGCTTTCTTTTCTTGCAGCTCCTGCTTTATACCTACTCATCCTTACTTGATTTATCATCCTAATCAGACTAGATACCTTGGGTATGTAGTCTGATATTGTTTCTCTCTCTGACCAATTCTCATGCATAACTAATTTAATTCCTTGTAGCTTCTTCTTTTTCTTCTTCTTATAGCATGACACCTCATCGAGGGAGGGCACCTATTCTACAACTCTCTGTCTCTACCAACTACACCAACGCCATCTACCGCCCACCACCACTAGTATTTTCACAGACGATCACAAACATCCATGCTGATGGTGGGATTTGAACCCACAGCCTTTTGGCTGGAGAGTAGATATGCTAACCACTCTGCCAACCAGGCAAAAGCAGCCCATCATTTTTCCCTATAAGGAAAAGGTGAAGTCCTTTTAACTCTATCCAACTTTTGAAGAGTAATGGAAAATCAATCTTCACACTAATAGCCAAACAGAAGTAGCCAGCCAAAGATTATCGCTCATTTGAAACTCCTTCCAATGAAGACAGATAAGTGTTGCCATCTCCTGATTCCTAACACTGCCATGGTACTACTCCAAACTTCCACCTGAGTTTGTTATAATCACCAGCTTTATAGTGTATCATAATCACCACATAAATCCTTTCTTCAATGAGAATTCATGTTGAGCAACAACCTCTCAGATCAAGACTGTATGGTCACTTTCCCTGATCAGAGGAAGAACTGCTACTGTAGTTATAGACAGATTTTCTAATGATATTACCAGAAGCAACACTCTTCAACCACTGGTCCCTTCCATTACATGCTGATTTAGTAATTATCCCTTTTTCAACTATATAAATTCTGTTTCCATCTTGCCATGTGCCCTTTCCTCCTTCCAATCTATATCCCCATAATTGAAGTCTCTCATGATAACTGCTCTGACTGACCTCATTGTGCTGATCTTCCAATGCATGACAATGGCATCCTCCTCTGGATTCCTAAGTTTATATTTTGTTCTATTGGCCTCTACTGCACTAAACACACATCACACCATCTTCCCAACTACTTAATTATGTCACCAGACAGTCTCAAATCAACCATCTCTCTAAAATCTAAAAGGAGGATCTAAAATCCATCTTAACTTTTATCTTTGTTGGTTGAAATTCTTCCACTAACATTAATAATGTCCCTCCTCGTGCCCTATTCCATCTACCTTTTCTGAAAATACAAAATCCCTTACATCCTATCTTTGTACCTGCATCATTCTCTGTTAACCAAGTCTTGCTGATACCAATAATTTTTTGCCAAGTTCAGCTGACAATTGCCAAAAAAACTCCTCTCCTATATTTCTGATACTTTTTGCATTTGTGTACATGCATTTCAACATCCCCTTCAACATGCCAACTGTTTCTCCAGTCATGCTTGCTCACATTTATCCTGTGAAGGAGACCTCATAAGCATGCTATTTCTTTTCCACACTGACACCTCATCATACACATTATTACTTTCATCCACTTCCTTCATGCTCTCTTTTGTATTTCTACTTGTTTTCTCTTATGCTCTGTTTTAAAAGTGAACTTAGACAACTTCAGTCAAATGCTTTTTCAAAGTCCATAAAGGCCAAACAGATAGGTGTATTATACAGACGCACACATGCATGTGTGTGTATTTTATAATTTGCCTAAGAATATGGTTAATGATCAACTATCTATAATTTCATTTAAACCCTGTCTGCTCCTGTGATTGCATATATTCAAGCTGTTGCATTGAATATATGCAATCTGATAACAAACCAAGGGACTTTTAAATTTTGATATTTTTCTCCCTCCCCCTTTTTTATAAATAATTATTATTAATGCACTGCTACATTCTTCTGAAATTTTTCTGTTTTAAACAAAGTGTGAAGTGTTTTTCCAGTTAACCACTATTATCTTCCATCCAAATTTCAACTCCAGTGAAATCACATCTTCTCAGGAGCCCTTCCCTGCTTTTAACCTCTTTTCTGGTATACCTCTAGCATGTCAAATTCACAATACCAGAAGTTGATTATCTTTAAATTTCTATTTCAATGTCAAGTTCTTCAAATTATTCTTTAATTCTGCTTATTATTTCATTTCTGCCTTTATTTTATCATTCTTTCCCTTCAGAAAGAATACTCTTTCTATGGGCAAATCTCTTCTGGTAACTTTCACATTTTTATTATTTTCAAAGGCTTCTTTTATATTTCTGGTATTACATGAAATCTGATGTTTTAAAAACATCAGATTTCATGTGTCACTCTTTTTGTGATTGGTCTGCATATTCCCAAATATTCTACTAAATAGTAGCATCTCTTTCTATTTTTCTGTTTCTCAGTAAATCTAGTTTATTTTGAAAGTTTGTTGCTTCCTACACGGCAAATAATTTCCACTTATTTCCTGTTAGTCATTCATGTATAATGTCATTTTGATGCCATATGGTCACTCCCATACCTCATTGGGGTTTTGGGAGTAAAGCTTTCCTTCTTTGCTTAGACCACTTGGCTGGGAAGTGTTAATTATAGTATGTCTTAGTTTTTTGATTAATATCATTTGGCTTCTTCTTTAACCTCTTTGCTGTTGCATCTGATTTTATTATCTGCAGGTTCACTTTTAAGATAGCTTCATATCTCGCTTCTTCAAGTTTTAAATTTTCTAATTTTTTTTTCTTCATTGAATTTCTGTTGAATTAGTTTGTTTCTTTTCCATTTGTAAGTAATCATAATTTCAAATTTGCCATTCTGTGATCACTTTCTGTATTCAAATTGTTTAAAATTTTACATCATTTATATGTCTCTTATTTGTCATTATAAATCTGTTTCATTAAAGGATTGGACATTAGAACCTTCCTGTCTTGTCAGGTGTCATCTCCTTCCCGAAAGTTGACTATCATGAGCTTCCACCATGTACGGTTTTGTGCTTCTCTCTTACATTCTTCATAAAACAAAAAGGTCCAATCCTTAATATTTCCCATCCAATCTGTTCTTTGTCCTCTTCTTCTTTTTTCCTTGTATCATTTCTTCTAAAAGTGTTTTTTATAGGGATTTATGCCTCAGCATATGACCAAAGTAGGTAGTTTCCCTTTTCTTAATGGTTTTTAACTGAGTCCTATCTTCTCCAATCATCTCTAATATCTCTAAATTAGTTTTTTTTGGGAATCCATGGGACTCTAATGATTTTTCTGAGGATCTACATTTCAAAGGCATTCAGTTTATTTTCAGAAGTATGTAATCTTATTACGCCTGGGGAAACCTCAGGATGATGTTTTGGTACTGAATAATTATAAGCTTGGCAGGATCGCACACTTTATTCCATTATTTATAATCTATATAGACATTGTTAATTAAGGAAAGGAATATTAAATTTGATATTTCTTTCCTTAATAACATGAGGAAATAATTAAGCATAGGACTTCAAGTTGATGTTAATCTCTTAACCATGCTACCAGTCTATAGACATCAAGGTTATCATGGATGCGAAGTGCATATTAAAATTGTAATACCACTGATATTACATTGAAATATATGATGGATACAAACCGTATGAGGATGCGTATTTCATCCATAATGGCCTGTAAGGTGGTTAAAGAAATTAAACATCATAGCAATTACGCAGGATAATTAAAAAAAGAAATTTGCAGGCAAATTGAAAACATCAATTGTACTCTCAATAGAATACCTACAGAACAATATTATTACCATTACATGACATCTCCAAGGAGTTCTAGAATTCATCTCCCTCAAACTACAACGATATTACCATAAATGCACAGCACCATCTACTGCCAACCACCACTAGTGTATATACTGTCTGTAAATTGTGTATGTTCTTGTGGCTGATTTGCCTGTATGTTGGATGAAAAAACCCTGCTACCCCTGTATGAGATCAGCTAACTTGCTTTAAACTAACAAAGCCCATATCCAGATTCCTCTCATCATGACGAGAATTAACCACCTTACCGGCCATTAAAAATAAAATACGCACCCTCAAAAGCTTCATATCCATCATAAATTTCAATGTAATATCAATGGTATTACAATTTTAATATGCACTTCGCATCCATAGAAATGTGGGCGTATATATACATCCTGGCTGGTAGCGTGGTTATACTTGGTTCTTTTCCAACCGAAGGGAGCAATGTACTGTCGTTAAATTATCTGATCAGGCAATAACATCCAAAAAAAAAGTATGCCTCAATTACAATGTTATTTCCATTCTCTTATGCAGATGTAGGTTAATAGTATCAGTATCATTCTAGGCTTCCATGGAGTCCAAGACTCACTGCAGGAGATCTTTGCACCTACATACTATAATATCTATTGTACCTTGATTGAAATTCATTCAGCAGTGGTCACTCATCACCCATTCCACCAAAGCATCTCATTTACCATTCTCTGTGCAAAGACTTACTTCCCACATCCTTACAAGACCATTAAACAGATTAATTATTATTATTATTATTATTATAATTCAGGCCTCCAAGGAGTCAAAAGACTCATCGAGGGAGGTCCTTCCTAAGACATAAAGTCTGTCAAGACTCATCGAGGGGAGGTCCCCCCCCTGAGAAACACAAAGTCTATCATACCACTCTTTAAACTCACTGACCGTTCTCGCTCCCACCACTCCATCAGGCAATGCATTCCACAGCTCAACCACCCTCCACACAAAGAAACCACTCCTTACCCTCTTGCTCACAGTTTCCTTTCGTAACTTCCAGGGATGGCCTCTTGTCATCACTCCTTCCCGCTGTTCAACCAAGCGAAAGAACTCCCCAGTATCAACCCTGTAACCACCTCTCAACAGTTTAAAAGTCTCAATCATATCACCTCTCCTTCTATCCACCAAACTCTGCAGTCCACATTCTCTCAGCCGATCCTCATAACTATCCTCGTACAGTCCTGAAACCATCTTTGTCATCCATCTTTGTATCCTTTCCACAGTTAATTTATCCCTTTCAAATCCTGGGGACCAAATCTGAGAACAATAGTCCAAGTGTGGTCTGATCAGAGACTTATACAACGGAATGATAACCCTCTTATCTCTGCAGGTCAGTGTCCTTCTCATAATAGCAGCAATCCTCTGTGTTACCTTCACCACCTTTGCAATATGTCCCCTAAACTTCAGGTTTCTATCAATCATCAACCCCAGATCTCTTGTCTCCCCTACTTCCTCCAGTTTAACAACTACAATGAGTATGCAGCATCCCATTCATGTGTCCCCAACCTCAAGACCTTACATTTTGCTGCATTAAACTGAGACCCTCATTCATTTGCCCATCTATCTAGCTTATTTAAATCCTCTTGCAGGGCTACCACATCTGCACTATTACTAATAATTATTAACTAATTATAAAAGTTAAGCTTTTTTTTTTTTTTTTTTTACTCCAAAGTAGTCAGCTAAAAGAAATATCAATTCTGCTGGTGTGAGGTCAACTAACACTGGGAGCACCGATAGCTAACTGATCATACTTAAAAGTAGAAACAGGAGAGGAAAATCTAGGTAGCAAGGAAGCTAACAACAATGGATTATGTATACAAAACAGTACTGTCATAGTCACAGAACAAATATGAAAATATTTGAATATTTCAAATAATCTCAAGTGTTTAAGATATACACTTCATGCAAATGTTCATTATTTTCCACATTACTTGCTATCCCTATGGTATCCCATGAAAACACTGCAAGAGACTATTTCTACCACTCCACTAAATTTGTTTTAAGTGTTAACTGTATATATTTTCAGATTGGTAGGAAGATAAGTTCCAGGAGGGAAAGTCTTACTGTTACCTCCAATGCTTATTTTGTCATTTGTTTCTCCTGTGTGTTTTCATCCTTAACTGGTCTTTTACTGAGGTGGCTTTTCCTATAATAAAGTTTGGGCTTTTCATCTCTTGTCTGGATCACTCACCTTCACTAGAAAATGTCCATATAAAGGTGACCTTTTATATATATATATATATATATATATACAGGGTGTTCGGGATAAATTTGACAGTTTCGTAAGGAAAAAGAAAATCTTCTTTGTATCTATTAAATTTAATGAATTGACAAAAAAACATTACAGGCAGAGTTAATTACAATACTATCAACAAGATTTACTCAAAATAACCACCATTAGCATCGATCACAGCTTCAATTCTGCTTCGGAACCTCGAACAAGCTGATGCTACAGTCTCCCTGGGAAGGGCCGCAAAAACTGTTTTAATTTTATCCATTAACTGGGCTTTTGTATTACTGGAAGTGCGATTGGTGTCTTTTCCAACTGCGCCCCATATAAAATAATCCATGGGGTTAAGGTCTGGGGAGTTTGGAGGCCAAACATTTGGACTGGTGAAGTCGTAGAAATTTTCAGACAACCATTTTTGACTTTTCCCAGAGGTGTGGCAAGGGGCCGAATCCTGCTGCCATACATACGGCCTACCATTGGCTACCCTTGTTATCCAGGGCTTGACTACAGTTAGCAACTCCACGAACAAAGCCCGAATTCCAATGCCAGGGTTCTTCAACACCTGTTCCTGCAGATTTGCGAGGAATTCTACTGTACGAACGCAATCAGATCGTCTGCTAGGGATCTTTCTTCTTGCTACATCCTCGTAGTCACCATTGCAAGTCTCTAGTTCATGCCTGATTGTTTTTACTGTATTCAGGGAGCATTGGGCAGCAGTTGTAATATCCTTATTTTGATGGCGGGCACGAATCATCATGATACAAGTTATTCTCTTCCATGATTCAGGTGGGTTCCAGCTATCCATCCTTTCTGACATCTTGTATATGAATGAAGAAGGGTCCAAACTTTTAAATGAAGAGAAGTGTGTGTTAATACATGTAACTTACGGAAAAATATAATTAATTATAAATATGTCAAATTTATCCCGAACACCCTGTATATATGTATATATGTATATATGTATATATATGTATATATATATATATATATATATATATATATATATATTCCCCCCTGTTCTGCCTTAACATTGAAGGATTATGAATCTTTGTTTCTCAGTTCCTATTTCTGAATAGTTTATTAGTCATAGAATATTCTTAGTAAGCTTTAATATACCTACTTTCAGCATGAAACTGATTTACAATCCTCCTTTTAAAGATATTTCATAAGATTAATTACTAAGGATGACTATAAAGATTTTTTGCAGAATGGAGACACTATCTCCATTCTTGAGGAAGAATCACAAAAGGGAAAGAATCTTAGTAACAATAATAATAAATCCATTCTAAACATTTGTAAGAAGCAGCACAACCAACTGCTCTGTTCTGTAAAATGTCCCTATTTTTTAACGCAATGTGTATTTCATACATCATTGTTAATTACACAAGAGTGCTAAAAACGTTACTCCCACCGTAATGATTTGATATCGCATAGCCCAGATACTTCGGAGGTATGAATCTTGAGTGCACAGTAAATTCATAGATCTACATTTCCACACACAAAAACGAATAGAATTTGGATATAGAAATAGAAAATATATGACTAAAAATTCTCGCAAAACCACTGAGAGAGCTACAGCTGTAGTTTCGGCCTGTAGCCCTCGACGAGCTGACAGTCTGCAACAGCTGACTGAGCTAATACACAACCTCAGAGAACGTACGCCTAAAAATAAATAAGCACCCTTTCCTACTCTTTGATAATGGTTTCTTACCAGTGATGTTTTATTTTTTTATTTCTTCATACGCGTTCAGTATCCAACCTTAAAATACAATGAAGCACAAAATGTTTCGAAACTGGATTGACACATACCACGACGGTCAAGTTTTGCGGCACACTTTTTTATATCATTGCAGATCATGTAATGGCACTAGGAAACTAGTCCTTTCACAATGTGAGGAAAAGAAACAAGGTTGTATTGTTTACTATAAACATATCTTTGTGTAGCGTATCATAAATAGTAAACAGTAATTAATTTACCTTCTCTTTTAATTTACAAATGTTGTTTCTTCGGTACAGAAGCGTAGATTTACCTTACTGCATCAAACATTTAACCTACACGTGACTAATGTTAATTTTAACTAGTGTAAACACACATGAAACCGCCTCACAAAGATAAGTAGAAATATAGGCATTGTTGTATAATTCGAGAACCGTTAATTCGTGACATCTGGCATGCATTACGCCGCCAAACTTCTAAGGAGCAACCGATTGCATCTACAGATGATATGCGTTTTCACAAAACTTAGCAATGTGGATAGAATGAATAAATGCATTTTCCGAAAGGGGGAAGAAAAAACAATTCCCCCACAGATCCCATTCATTATGACATAAATAATTATCGGAAAGGGAAAAAAAACGTTAAAACGTTCTACAACAACGTATATGAGTGAGAAATTTAGCATTAATTTCATCGGCTATTCCGTAAATACATGGTGCTGAATTACTAACAAGTTCCAGCGAGAGTACATTTGAAAAATGGTGATCTTTTGAACACTAATTAGCAGTCATTAGCAAGATTTTTTCGATGTTATGTTAACTTGGCTAGCATTTATTACATTTATTTGGAAACATTTCCGCAATTTTATGTATACCGCGCTGAATATATCCATAACATTCTGCCGAACATGGCGGGAAAAAAAAAAACCTAGAAAAGAGTCTTAATAAAAAAAAAAAAAAACAGAGTATGGAAAAAATTATACAGAACCTGTGGAATTAAATCTATTTATCACCAAAACTATTTTCGAGAATCACTCTATTAATTATAGCATTATGGAAGTTTATTGCAATGAATATAGAATACAAATATAAACTCTCATCCTGAGATTTTTATTTAATAAGGTCAAAACACCCTGTGGCAACTTGTGACAAGGTAAAATTTTTATAAGTTCTGCATTACTTCACCCATGGCATCTCAGGGTTTGGCTCTCATTGATGAGACCTCAAAAAGGTCGAAACTGGTCTGGGTAGTGGCCCTTCCCTTGATGCATAGCATCATACATTTCCGTAGGGAGATGTACTTTGCATTATGGGAGATACTAAGGAAAGTGATGAGATCCACCTTTATCATACATATATATATATATATATATATATATATATATATATATATATATATATATATATATATATATATATATATATATATATATATGATAAAGGTGGATCAAAAAAAAATAATAAAAAAAAATCAACTAACGCCTTTTATTCCCTAATAGGGAGTAGGCGAGGCCTTTATACCTTATCTAGCTTTTGGATATGTCAAAACCGGTCTGGGTAGTGACCCACCCTTCCCATAATGCATAGCATTATAATGGCCGAAAGGAGATGTGTTTTGCATTATGGGATACTAAGGCAAGTGATGTGAAGTCATAGCACCTAGGATTCAGAGAGATAGAGCATCATCCCATGTCAGTGATTGTTTAGTGGGGATGACGTATCAGGGAATGTCCAAGTTGCATTTCTGCTAGAAAGGGGTCATGACCTCCACAAAAAGTGTATCAAGACACTGTGCTTGAACCTGTGGTACATGGAACCTGTGGCCTTTACCATGAGTTGCTTAGTCCTGAAAATACTTCAGGCACAAACTTTGTTTGCTTACACTTGGATAAAGGATTAAACCATGTATATATAATTTCTTGGTTCTATATACTCAAAATGTTTGTGCTTTCGCCTTCATGCATGCCCAAAGTCTGAGGCCATATATTGATGGTGACATGCACAACATCCAATGGAAACACTGCTGACTCCAAATCCACGTTCAGGCTGGGGATGCTGTGGTGTTATTTCTTGCAGACTACTCTCTTAAGCTCCGACAGCAATTTGAAGTGCAACGGATTCAGATCAGGACTTCCAAACGGCCAATCAGATGGTGATAAGTGATCGGGCACATACTTGGTCCAACCACTGTTGTGTGGTCCTCGCCGTATGTGCAAGGGCTGAGTCCTGTTGAAAAGTCCATCACTAGCTACTTTGAAGCAAAGTATTGTTCAGGAGCCATACCACAGGCTCAAGCATGGTGTCTTGATACACTTTTGTGGAGGTCATGGCCCCTTTCTAGCAGAACTGCAACTTGAACACTCCCTGATACGTCACGCCCACTAAACAATCACTGTCACGGGGTGATGATCCCTCTGAAATCCTAGGTGCTATGGCAATGCTGCAGCTGGTGCTTTTGCTGCCTAGGTAGGTCCCTGAATTTGCTGCCCCTCTCAATACACATCAAAAATACTACAAAAAGTCAAAACGACATATAGGGAAATAAATTAAAACACTATGTTTATTTTTGAAGTAAAACTTTAATTCCAACATTCTAAAATGTTATTTTTCTTGCTTTTCCATTAGCAAAATCGTCAATGACATTGCCGAAGTATATTTCATTACTCAGTTGCTGTTCCGTAGACAGTATAGCAATATTTCTTAAACACAAAGTGCTGCCCGGGACGGATCGCACCCCACGCCCTCCCCTAGCTACGCCCCTGTGCTATGCGGCGATCCAGAGAATCTTCTCATCTGTGAAGAGAACATCTCTGTGTCCTGTTGTTCCCATACCGCCGGAGAAGTCTTTCATTTTATTCATTGATTTTATTACCCTCTTAAGCATAAGTTTTGGTGTTATGAAGTGTCCAGTAGAACAACCATAGGCTCTCATCCCCAGGTCATCAGTTAGTACATGTGACATGTTTCTCTGTAAAACGTTCATCTCTCTCTCTCTCTCTCTCTCTCTCTCTCTCGTGCGACATCACTTTGTGCAGTGCATTCTCACAGGATTATAGCAGAGGGGGTGCCTCAAAGCATTTACAAGCTGTTGCATTCTAATTCAGCGTGGTCAACCTGTTCTTTCGAAGTGAGATAGGTCATCTGTTTCTTTCTAATAGCTAACAGTCCAATGCACAAACATCCTACTGATTCCAAGTTTTTTTAGTGTTGAAAATAACAGGTGGCTCTATTCCAACCCTGTGATGTGCTATTATAGCTACATGGCTCTCATAACCTCCCGACTGCATGTTAATCTGTGCAGCTAGACCTCTCTCTCTCTCTCTCTTTCTCTCTGCTGATAGACATGCTGTTGGCTGCTTACGGCGCCACTAACGGAACCAGGCTCGTGCAATTCTATGGGCAGCACAAGGCTGTGCAATAGTTCTAACAGTATTTATGGTAAGACTCTGTATACTTTGCAATGAACAGCATGGTTTTAGTAAGGGAAAATTGTGTTTTAGCAACTTGCTCACATTCATTTGGATTTTGCTAACGCTTTTGAAAGAATACAGCATGGGTGACTTCTATAATTATTTTGGCGAATATGGGACTGGGTTAAAAATATTAGCGTGGATAACAGAATGACTCACTAACAGATATCAAAGTGGGTATATGGGTCCCTTGTTATTAAATTTGTATATTAATGACATTGGAAAGGATCTGACAAGCGACATACATCTATTTGCTGATGATTGAAAAATTAGCAGGATAATATGCAGTATTTGCAGAATTATTTCAATAGTTTGAAACCGTGGGTATGTGAATATGTCTATCCGTTCAATAGTAGTCAATGTAAAGTCTTGCACTTCGGTAAGACTGCAGGCTAGCAGAAAGGAGAGAGAGAGGAATGATATGATTGAGACTTACTGGCTTCTGAAAGGATAATACAAGACTTCAGTTGATGAAATTTTTCATTTTATGGAGGATGGGGAAAGGATGAGTGAGAACTCTTTGGAAGTCGAGAATTAATTCTGTCAAGAAGGGGATGAGAGCTAGATTTTCGCTCACAGAGTGGTGCATATTTGGTATGGACTGCCATTTGGATGTTGCATGTGCTAGTACAGTGAATGAATTCAAGAACAAGTATGACTGCCAGTACATGTAATATTTGATTTCCACGAGTCCTTGACTCCCTAATGGTCTCACATAATAATTTTTTTAATCAGAAAAAAAAATCAGCTAATGCCTTTTATTCCCTTACAGGGAGTAGGTGAGGCCATTATACCCTATCCAGCTTTTGGAGACTGAATGGGCAGTTCAATCTCCACTGGTAGCCAATCAGAAATAGCAGGCCCATGTCTATCACTAATTATAGGCAGCCACCGATGAAGAGGATGGCAAAAAAGTGCTGCCATCTCTTGGTACATAATCCTAACAAGATATGTTACTGTCTGAAATAATGTTGGTCTGTGGTCGATTTTCTTGAGTTTACGGTATAAAAAACCTGAGTTACTGGGAGGAAAAACTCGCTTGCACTTGCCAGAGATCGACTAACTCGGGAATCGGTCGAAGAAAGGCTTAGAAAAAGTTCCTCCAGTCAGCCACTAGACCTGAACTTAAGTCTGACTTCGAGCGACGAAGCGCAGAGGATGCAAACGTCACTTCAATCGAGCTACAGAGGCCTTTTTCATAAAAATTAATAATTATAAAACTAAAATTATATAAAATTAATAAAAATTAATAAAATTAATATGAAATTTAAATATAAAAAATAAAATATATAAAATTATAGGCTGTGTAGCTCAGTGGATGTGACGTTTGCACACCACAGCGCTTGACTGCACGAAGGAAAACTTCGAATGTAGTTGTCGACTAGAGGAAATTTTTCTAAGCCTTTTTTCGACCGGTTCCCGAGTTAGCCGATCTCTGGCACAGGCAAACGGGTTTTTACTCCCGGAAATTCGGGTTTTTCGTCCCGTAAAGTCAAGAAAATTGACCGTAGAACCAACATTATTTCAGACATTAAATATATTGTGTTAGGGGTAGGGACTACGAGATGGCGGCACTTGTTGGGCCATCTCTCTCTTCACTGTGTACCACTTAATTCGTGATAGCCTTGGGTCAGCTATCTCTGATTGGCTGCCAGTGGAGATTGAACTGCCCACTCAGTCTCCAAAAGTTAGATAGGGGCTAATCGACCTCGCCTACTCCCTATATGGGAATAAAAAGATGTTAGCTGATTTTTTTGATTTTTTAATAAAATTATATAAAATTAATAATAAAATTATTAAAAAAAATTAATAATAATAATAATAATAATAATAATAATAATAACTCGTGCACATCTATGTGCATGCATTTACGTAAGATTAGAGTCAAAACCCGACTTTCTGGGAAAATAATCCTGCTCAACCTTGACAGAGATCGTCTTAATCGAAAACCGTTCAAAGAAAGGCTTAGTAATACTTCCCCTAGTCGTCGACTATATCGAACTTAGCACAATCTTTCTGCAGGCAGCCGAGCCCTACGAATGAAAAGATTATTTCAACAGAGCTATACACGTTTCTTTTCTTATTTTACTTTATAAAATAAAAAATAAATCATGTATCGCGTTTTATTCCCTTATAGGGAGTAGGCGAGGATTTTATATCCTATCTAGCTTTTGGAGACTGAGTGGGTAGTTCAATCTCGACTGGTCCATATCTATCACTAATTATAGTAGCCACCAATAAAGAGGCTGGAAAACAAGTGCTGCCATCTCGTGATACCTAACCTTAACAAGATATGTCATTGTTAGAAATAATGTGGATACGACGGTCGATTTTCTTGAGTTTTTGGGATCAAAAACCAGAGTTTCCGGGAGGAAAAACTCACTTGTCCGTGCCAGAGAACGACTAACTTGGGAACCGATCGAAGAAAGCTTAGAAAAAGTTCCTCCAGTCGGCGACTAGACTTGAACTTAAGTCAAACTACGAGCAACCAAGAAGATGGATGCAAGAGCCACTTCCACTGAGCTACACAGGCCTTATTTTACTTTATTTATAAAGAAATTGATACACCATAATGGTATTTCTGCGCATTGGAATCCATAAAAAAAAAATCTCTGTACTGCCTTTTGTTGCAGCTACAAATTAACAGACACGATACACTTGTTGCACGTCTGCATATTATCTCTATTAGCCATGGGCTTTCTGTTTCACAGAGACCAATACCCCAAGGATTAGGGCATGGAAAAAAGACACTTTATCACGTGGCAGGTTAAATCACTTTTAGCTGAAAACGTTTCATAAATAGTTCAACCAAAATACATGGAATATGAAAACTAGTTTTATGCAAGAAGTACGCGGTTGGTCTTGTTCTCACAGGTATTTGAGAAAATACTGCAGGGACTATGGGTATTTAAACTGGACACAATGGAATATCTAATCGAGGGTAATAGACGGTAGATTATGGAGGAATCTAATCTAACAAACCAAGAGAAGCAAAGGTATGCTACAAAACTCCTTTGGTTCGATCATTTCTGTTCATTTTGTATTTAATGGTATTGATTACTGAAAGCTATGCAATCGTTGTAGGTCTTTCTGCGTTCATGGGGAGAAAAGGGTTCTATTCAAGAAGTATATGACACAGCCTCCGGTACAGGTTAAATGTAAAATAAAATTTGCAGATGTATGTAGAATGTCTCTTCCCTCTACTGGCCACTGCATCTGCAGTAGAGGAAAGGAGACACTGCAAAGGAAACCAATAAAATGTATTATTATTATTATTATTATTATTATTAAAATTATTCTATTGGTTTCTTTTGTGGAGGTAGCCGAGCTAAATAAACTCATCTCATTTAATGACAGAGCCTACGGAAAAGAAAGAAAGAAAGAATACACACACACACCCACACACACACGCGCGCACACACGCACGCGCGCACACGCGCGCACACACACACACACACACACACACACACACACACACACACACACACACACACACACACACACACACACACACACACACACACACACACACACACACACACACACACACACACATGCCATTGATCTGTGTGTTTGTTCCTTAGAGGTATTTACCCCAGTGCTGTAAATGTGCATAAGAATATTTCTATTTGAAAACCTGTTTTTAGCACATCTATGTTGTTTTACACGGTTTTGATTTGGGAGATTGTAAAACATGAAGAATATTTTTTCAAGAAGAGGTATATTCATAATATTTCCGTGTGCTCCTTGAACTGCTTTGACTATGTCGATGATTTTGTTTGTATAGGATTAGGATCTATTTCTTGCAAGGCTACTGTAATTACTGGACAGGTAAAGATGTGAGTGGGTGTCAGTTCAGTATTGGGGCAGTTGTTGCAGTTTCTATATGTTCTCGTATCATCTGAATTTGTCTTCATTCCTCTATAATGTCCTGTTAGTAGTGTTGCTATTGTGGTGGAAGTCTTTCTGCTAGCATTGATTTCTGGAATTTGATGTTGTATCACTGATTTCAGTGGAATTAGTTTAGCTTTTGCTAGTGCGTTAGCATCAGCAAGAGTTATCATGTGAGTTTCTTGGTTGAGTTTTCTGTCTTCTTTTGCTAATTTATCAGCTGCATCATTGTAATCAATGCCTACATGAGCAGGTATCCATTGTAAAATGCAACTTTTTCCTAAACAACACTTTAGTTGATTTAAGAGTTCATGGGTGTCTTGTGTGAGCTTGGTATTGCCATTTTTGATTGCCTTCATAGCTGATCTTGAGTCGCTGTAAATTATAATTCCCTCAGATTGTTGAGATGATGATAATTTTAAGTAGGCTTCGAGTGCTTTATTTATTGCGTAAAGTTCGCTGGTAAAATTGGAAACTATTCTCCCAGATCCAACTTTTATTGAAAATTTTTCACCTTTCGGGAGTAGATGGAAAACACCAACGCCTCCATTAATCATATTGGTGCCTGACGATCCGTCGGTATAACAAATAATATTTTTGAAGGATGAAAGAAGGTTGATAGTATTTAGGCCTTTTTCTTTGAGTATTTCTTTTGGTTCTTTTTTTGTACAGAGTTTGGTAAAGTTTAGATTTATGGAGGTATTTGAAGGTAAAGGACTGGAAAACAGATGGTCTTTGTTTATGTGGGCATTTAGCTGATCAAGACCTATTTCCTTCCTGATAGTGTCATCATATTGTAAATTTGATGATCTGCGAAGTCTGAATTTTTGATTCTAATGTTCATAAGTTTTTAGGGAGATATGATCGCTTTGGTAGTTTCTGATATTATTTATGAATTTTATGGTGGCAAATTTTCGTCTGTCCTCCAGCAGGTCAAGCCCAAATTCCTGTTGGGCTCTGAAGCGAATGCAATAAAGGAATAATATTAATTCATCCATCAGTTAGCGTAAATTTGGGGGAAAAAATTACAGTATAAGCTATATTAGAGGATAAAAATCATCAAAGTTAATAAAAATCAATTGCTTAAATTTTTATTTAATGTCTAAACATTTGATTGAGGTAATCTTTTACAATAAATAAATAAGTAAAGCTGCTTGAATCGTGCTCGACATTTTCATCTTGTCATGCAATTTGCGATAGCTGGCGAAACATTTTATCAAGATTTCGGCGGACTTCGAAGCTTCGTTCTATATCAGGATCAGCAAAATTAAAACCAAATTTGCTTAGCATGCTCAATGTAAATGCAAACTAGCTCAAGTTCTTTCGCAGTTAGCTTCTCAGTCATAGCATTCTCTTCTTGTTTGCACACCTTATATTTTCTTCTTCATATATAAGCTGTTCTTCTAGTTGAAGGAGATCATTCTCACTTAACTGTTCTGAATGGGACTCGAGCAAGTTTCGCACTTCTTTATTATCCAGTTCATTAAATCCAATTTCGTTTCCAGTTGTGATGATTTATTCGAAATATTAGATCTTGGATTTTGCTCACGATAAACTAACATAGGCTTGAGTTTAAAGTCGCCTTCTGCATTGTCTCCCAATATGAACGTAAGACGATCTCTAATTACATACTTTACTTTGTATTCTGGTTGAGATGCTTCAGTTTTAGCTAGAAAAGGTTTTGTTGGAATACGCTTCCAAAAGAGACCAATTTCGTGATGTTGAATATTTGCTAATTGTCATAATCACGCTCCTGAATTATCCTATGTAATTCTTCACGCAACTTGGCAGCAGAATCTTTATTAGCACTAGCAGATTTCACAATTATCCTTACGTTATGCAGACCGATTCGATTTTTAAAACGGCCAAACCATCCTAAACTCGCAGCAAAGCTTTCATATTAATCTTGAAATTTGATCTCTTTCAATGAGGTAAGAGTACAGAGAGCTTTTGTTTGAAAATTCTCTGTACTAAGAGGTATTTTTTTTTTTGTTGTTAGAATTCTCAATCCAGAGCGATTGAGGACGCTCCATCTCGATCAGTAAATGGCTTCTATTTTGGGTGATCAGCATGTTCAAAGAAGCAGTAGCAACTTTTCCTTATTCTTTGTTTCTTTGCTCTTATTTAATATAGTTCAAACTGTAGACTGACTGTATTCCGGGTCTCGCACAATCATTGTATTACGTATTACGTAATTACGTATTACATATTACGTAAAAAAATAAAAACCGCGTTAATTGATTAATCACTCAATTAAAGCGGGAAATGGTATAATTTCACTCAGTCGCGCTGATTATCGTGCATATCAAATTCGTAAGTGGGGTTTTCCTGTAAGATGGTTTCAAGCCAAATGGAGGGAACAGATTTTCGATTCACTTCAGATCAGATAAAACTTGGATAAATGAATCAGAAATGGTTAAAAACTCATGGAAATATAAAAATAATTTGTATTTGAATTTTTGGATCTGGTATGCCACAAAGGGAAAATCTGTTCAAATCTCCTCTGTAGTGTGGTCTAAACAGGACATCACGTCGATTAATACACAATCTATACTTGAGTTGTAAGTCTGCAGTTAGAATTTAAAATGTACAGGAGGATGGTTTCATGTTAAATCAGGTGTGACATGATGGTTCCCATTATATCCACTGTGATTTATTTTCTTTACAGACAAAATTATGAAGAAAATTACAGTCCTTACTTTATTCAGATGATGCCATGCGCTTATATAAAGCCAGTAGAAGTTTACTAGATTTTCAGATTTTCTCGCTAAAGTAAATAATTGCTATAATGAAGTTTTTTTTTGCACAAAAAAAGAACAGTAAAAAAAGATAATGACTATGAACTTGACATTTTGAGGTCTTTCAGAAAGGTTTGAGCGACGTCGCTGTTTGTGATTATCCGTATAAGTAACGTCTTTAACTGATAACCAAAAACGGGGGCGTTACTCATCTCTCTTTACCCTACTCTTATTTGATTCACACTGACCGGACATCTTGGAGATGAGGGGGTCATTGTAGGGAAAGGTGACTCGCCCTCTCCCCCATCCTGTCATCTTTATCCACCTAACCCTATTTGGTTCCTCCGCTTATTGCAAACCCATTATAACTGCAATGGAAAAGAAGGCGTGATCCCATGAAGTTGTTCATTAAAATATACCTACGACAATTTATCACATAATTATACCATACAGCAGAAGCTATACCTTATTATCAAACCATACAGTCGCAAATGTAAAAAAAGACTTAAATATGCATTAACTAAGCCTCATTTTCTATGAACTTTCTTTTTTCTTTTTTTTTCCATCCCAACAATTTTTGACATATATGTGACAGAATTAGGCACTTCAAAACATCAAACGGCTGTAAGAGCAAGACTTTGGATGCATTTTTCAAACACCAAAAGCCGAAAACTGACGACTATTCTCATTCAGCTAAAGAAGCTACATTTCTTTTCACACAGTTGTACATGATCAAAGTTCTAAATCATGTGACTGCCAGACGAAACTTATTTCAAAACTTTACAACCCAGTGAATATGGCGTTTGCACATCACGGCGATTGACCGCACAAAAGAACACTTGGTTTTCAAATCTTGTCGGCTACTAGAGGAAAATTTTCAAAGCCTTTTTTCGATCTGTTCTCGAGTTCGTCGATCTCTGATACGGACAAGCAGGGTTTTTTCTCCGGAAACTCGGGTTTTTCATCCGGTAAACTCAAGAAAATCAGAACCCACACTATTTCAGACATTAAATATATTGTGTTAGGGACCACACGATGGGGGCACTTGTTGAGCCATCTCTTCAATGCGTGCCACTTATTTAGTGATAGCCTTGGGCCAGCATCTCTGATTGTGTGCCAGTGGAGATTAAACTACCCACTCAATATCCAGAAGTTAGATAGGGCTAAAGTGGCCTGGGCTACTTCATATACGGAAATAAAAGGAGTTAGCTGTTTTTTTTTGTTTTTTTTTTACAGACTAGAATATTTGTCCCACAGTTTGGAATTAAACTACAACGGATAGAGTGTGATGATCTTACAGGAGAGACAGCAGATATTTTAACCAAACACGTGGCTAAAATTCTTAAAAAGTTTGGTATAGAAAATAAAATTGAATCGTACTGTGCAGATAACACAAATACAAATTTTGGGGGAATGAGAAGACAGGGCAGAACTAAGGTCATACAAAGTTACAACAAGAAATTGGCAGAAAACGTTTAGGAAATGGGTGCTGTGCTCATATTGTTTACAAATTTGTAGTACAGAGTAGTTAGTGGTGATCAACTGTCTTTTGATATAGAAATTATTATTATTATTATTATTATTATTATTATTATTATTATTATTATTATTATTATTATTATTATTATTCCTGACACCTCCAAGGAGTCCGAAGACTCATCGCGGGAGGACACCTACAACTGTCTCAACCACTACACCGAACCTCTACTATGAATCATCTCTATCAACGCCATCTACCGCCCACCTTCACCAACTAGTATTCTATGTCTGTAAATTGCGTGTGTTGTGAAGGGCCGATTTGTCTGTATGCGGGATGAAAAACCCGATTTTCCGGGAGAAAAAACCCTGCTAACCTGCTATGAGATCGGCTAACTCACCTTCGATTGTAATTAAAAAGCAGGCATTTTTACAGTAAGAGTAGAAAAACCAAAAGAAATTTGTGCGTTTGCAGACATTGAGTACAAAAAAAAGCATTATCACATGGTACTATAAGATTTTTAAGTCTGCTACCTGCTCTGCAAAGGATTCTTTTGATTTGGGTTGGATTGAAATCTGACTTCCTTTCACACTGAAAAAATTCTTGTCCCAAACTAATGAGACTTTTTTTTTTTTTGAAAATCCAGTCAATGAATTATTAGCCTTATTTTTTCATGCCAGCCTTCAAACTTTCCAAGAATTTTTCAGCTACAGAAGTAGCTTTGAGGTACAAGGAATTGAAAGTAAAATTAATAGCCAGAAGAGGCAACAAGTTCATCCCCACAGTTTTGCAAGCAAAAGCTGTCTATGTATGCCAACGAAGGAGACGTAAATAAAGATTTTAAAAAAGTATATTTTGAATTTTTATGAGAAATGTATCTATTATTTAGAAATGTGGGAAAGCAGTCTCAACGCTACAGAACAGTTTTCTTGGATACAATAAAGTCAGAATTTTGAGCTTCAGTGGCCAGATGTTGAAGCATCCGCAGAATTTCTTATTTCCATAACTCCTTCCCAATATGTAGTTGTTGAAATAGACGAACTTTTTGATGAGCTAAATAAAAGGCGTTAGATGATATATTATTTATTTATTTACTGCAAGATTTAAAAAGTAGAATTGAGAAAAACAAACAATCTGATGGAAAAAAACATAGAAGCATATCAGAAGGCCGTATCGAGTGTTGTTAATTTATGGGTTTAGGTATTCAAAATGATTAAAACAAAATGGGAGTGAATGTCAAAACTTTGAAAACCTGATGGAGTTCATCTTATGCTTGATGGGATCAAGAAAACTAGTTGAAAGAGTTTTTTCTATGATGAACAATGTTTGATCTGCTGATCGAAACAGATTTTTAACTGAAAACAGCAAACGTCTCCTTCAAATAAAAGTGAATTGGTCGAAATTCAATGAACTGAAAAAAATGACATAACTTTTTTAAAGAAAGTTCATTCCTCTGAAAAATATGAATGGTACAATTAAAGTGAATAAATATTTATTTGTAGCTAAACATTTCATATTTCTTGGCAAATTTTTGGTCGATATTCATGTCGTATTTTGCTTTCAAGAAATATGGCAACCCTAGTTTTAGACACTTGTTAAGTTAAAAGTCACGAAGGTAGGCCACTCTCGTTGATGAATCCTACTGATTAAACTGTTGCAAAAATGTCGACGCATTAGTCCTCGTGTCAGAATATTAATTCTGACAAATTAATCCATTATTAGAATTATGCTTACAATATCCAGATAGACTTACAGTTCGAGCAGAGTCGTCGACTGGAGGAACTTTGCCAATCCTTTCTTTGACCGGTTTCTGATTTACCCGATCTCTGGCCTGGGCAAGCGTGTTTTTTCTCCAGGAAACTCGGATTTTTCATCCTGTGAACTCAATAAAATCGACCATAGAACCCACACTATTTCAGCCAGTAACATATCCTGTTAGAGTTAGGTACCGAGAGATGGCAGCACCTATTTTCCGGTCTCTTCATCGGTGGCTGCCTAAAATTAGTGATAGATGTAGACCAGCTATCTCTGATTGGCTGCGGGTGGAGACTGAACTGCCCACTCAGTCTCCAAAAGCTAGTACTCCCTATAGGGGAATAAAAAGGCATTAGATTATTATTTTTATCATTATTATATCATAATAGCAATGGTCTGTTAATATATAATAAAATATTATTGAAATATAAAGATTTCTTCTCGATTATGCATGCAAAAAATATTTACGATTGCCAATTACCAAATAGTAGTGCCACCTGTTCACACTACAGTGAAATTAACAGAACGTCGCCGTCGCAAACAATGATAACAGTGTCTTTTCCAACAAGAATATAGAAACGCAAAGAAGGAAAAGAAAGGAAAGGAGAGCCCAATCCCATGTTTGACTTATTTCCTTTAGTCAACACTTACTAATGCCATAAGATAAGATACAGAAAGTATAATCTTTGGAAGTTGTAACAGAGAATTTAACATGGAAGTTATAGTATCAGAGAATTTAACATGGAAGTTATAGTATCAGACCTAATATTCAGTTGAAATAATAAACTATATAATTACTTTATTCTTTTTTGAAAAAATACGTAACATAATAAAGATGAAGAATATATTAAACATTCGAATACAGTATGGGAAAAAAATCCAAAATTTCAGAATTGACCTAGCATTATAGATGCACAATTTCTTTATAGTGACGATTCAACTTTATTTCTTAGGGAAATTTTTATGTCGGATGGAATTATTATAAGATTTACTATGACAAAACCACATTGTAGTTGGAATGAATTACTTGAAAAAGTTAAAAAACAGAATTCTTGGTTAATTAAATACAACAACCAACTGAAATGGGACGTTGGTTCTCTTTCCCTGGACAAACTAAGCTATTGTATAGGGTAACATCACAGCACGGAGACATCGAGAAGCATGGGAAAACATGCGCACGACGCCATCTGCGTGAATGTTCATTTTAAGGAAATCAACAGGCTAAACTAACCTATAAGTGACAAGACTTTGAAATTTAAAAATTAAAAAAGACTCAAGATTATGAAATTGACATCGGAGACTGTATTATTCTCAAATGCAAAGATGGCGAACTTATCGTCGATGTAACAGGAGATGGTGTAAGTAAAGTTTTCTCTTTCAGCTAAGAAGAAGCTGAGCGATTTTCGCCCAAAATGTATGACATTGATCATCAATTATTGTTCTTGGAAACTGAATTACCAGCTATACGAATTATGAGTGGGATAATAGAAATTTATCTCATCTCTTCAATGGTAAAATTCAGTTCGATAAAGATTCTTTATTTTGGGACATTTACGAACACTATACAAAGACCGCTTGTGTATATATGGTCACAAAGGAATACATGGAATTTTTAACCAGGCATTGTGTGCTTTCCAGGCTAACACTGTATCAAATATTAGTTGATTATCAGTGTCGTATATTTTGGGTGAAAATCGCTTACTTTTCCAGCTGAAAGAAAAAACTTTACTTACACCATCTCCTGTTGCATTGATGATAAGTTCACCATCTTAGCATTTGAGAATAATACAGTATATGGAGCTATGCTTCCGATGGATCGGATCTAAAGATTCTTTTGCGTGTACAGGTAATTTGATGTACAGTAATAAAAAAATAGCGTGTAACAAACAATTTTATTATTAATCTTGTGAAATATTTCTAGGTAATAACATGTTCGAATTATTCTCTATGAATATACTTGTAAATAATATGGCAGTAAAATAAAATGTGCATTCATAAGCTTAACAAATTTAAGTTTGTTATGATACACCCCATCTATTTTTAAAGTCACCATGAAATTTTTACACAGTTATTTTGCTTAGAAGTTGATATATAAATCCATAATTTTATCCTTTAATGCAATTCTGTTTAATGGTAAAAAAAGAAGTTAACATTAAATTAGGAAAAAAAGTAATGAACGTTTAAGATCAAAGGCTTGTGTAGCTGAGTGGAAGTAGCGCTTGTGTCATCTGCGCTTGGCCGCTTGAAGTTAGATCTAGTCTAGTCGCTGACTGGACGAACTCTGGAATCGACGCCGACCGATTCCCGAGTTAGTCGATCTCTGGCAAGTGCAAGCGAGTTTTTCCTCTCAGTAACTCAGGTTTTTTATACCGTAAACTCAAGAAAATCGACCATAGACCCACATTATTTCAGACAGTAACATATCTTGTTAGGATTATGTACCAAGAGATGGCAGCACTTGTTTGCCATCCTCTTCATCGGTGGCTGCCTATAATTAGTGATAGACATGGGCCTGCTATCTCTGATTGACTACCGGTAGAGATTGAACTGCCCATTCAGTCTCCAAAAGCTAGATAGGGTATAATGGCCTCACCTACTCCCTGTAAGGGAATAAAAGGCATTAGCTGATTTTTTTTTTAAGTTTAAGATCAATAAAATGACATAATAAATTTAGTTTAATCCTTTATCCAAGTGTAAGCAAACGAAGTTTGCGCCTGAAAATATCTTCAGGACTGAGGTAAGGTGGTACATCCCTTGACAACTCCTAGCAAAGGTGGACCAAGCTCTCATCACTCCTCGTCTCTGTATCTCCCATAATGCAAAGCACATCTCCTTGCGGACATGTATAATGCTATGCATTAAGGGAAGAATCACTACCCAGACCGGTTTCGAACTTTATTGAGGTCTCGTCAGTGGAAGGCAGACCCAGAGTGGCGATATTAAGGCAGAAGCAATGGAGAGGTCATATTTATCTATATGAGTTGGCAACCGGGGTACCACCTTATTATTAAATTACTCTGGATTTAGCGAAAGATGTTGGAAGTTTATTTTGCACTTGGTTGGACTATAATAAATTTAGTTTAATCCTTTATCCAAGTGTAAGCAAACAAAGTTTGCACCTGAAAATTATTATAGTCTAACCAAGTGCAAAATAAACTTCCAATATAAAATGACATCTTTGCGAAGACCGCTTGTGTATATTTGATGAAAATGGAATATATGGAATCTTTAAGCAGAATCTTTAACACAGGCCAAAATATTGGTTGAGTTATATATATAGCGATTATTGGAAACATAGATTTCTGCTTAATTATGCATGCAAAAAGTTAATATTTTTGCATGCATATTTAAACAGAAATCTGTAGTATTGACACTCGTAGTGTAAATACCACAGAGAAATTAATACAGTAATGAAAAAAGTGGCGGGAAAGCTGATATCCAGTAATTAATTATTTTGAAAAATGTGTACTGCTACATATTGACAAGAAAACAAGAATATTAAAAAAATTGTGATGACATCTCTTGATACTAAACTAAAAATTCCTGTAGTCTAAATTAGGGATGAAATACCACACACTAAAATTATTTGAAAACTCTTGCTGCTACCTAGAGACAAATATTCTCCCCTATAATTCCACACTCGAGCCAAAACCCCAACACGTGACCAAATATCCTTATCCAGAATTCTACTCCAACAATAACTCATAATTCTGCACTCGAACCAAAGGTCCACGTGACGTCTTTGACAGATTGCATCACCAGGGTACATCCCAGAATTTCACACTCTAACCATTACCCAGAATTCCATGCGTGAACCAAACGACACATTGTATCATCAACAACTTGCTTAACCAGACCACTTCACTGAATTCGACAATCAAACCATTACTCAGAAATGCATACTCGAACCATAACCCATAATGCAGCACTCCTCATCATTAACCTACATCTGATAAATGACATCACTTATCTATAACCATTATCCGAAATTTCACACTCTAACCAAACCCCACATTGGCAGCTGATGTCACCAGGGCACATCCCAGAATTCCATACTCGAATCAAAGATACATCGTGATGTCATAGACACCTGGGTTTCCCAGGGGAATTCCCAGGATTTCATACTCGAACTGTTATCCATCATGCAACACTCCAGCCAAACAAAAAGAGGGCACTCACACAAAATTCATGCATCCAGGATACAGATGACATCACATCACTACATCTGATAAATAATGTCACTTATCTCAACCTGATAATAATAGCAAAAATGGCATCCCATTACATGTGAAAACCACATAAGAAACTACTGTAAAGAGGGTGCAGTCACTGATGGCAATCTTAAATGCAATAATGAAAATAAAAATCTTAAGGAAAAAAATGTAATGGAAGATGCAGCAAAACATCATTAGAAGATGAAAAATGAGGATGATCCAAATACTGGATATCGAAATATATCGACAATTTTCCTCCAAATCAGTCTATTACTTTGAGAGCTCCAATATTGTTATATCTAACATTTCTTCATGCTCTAAGGAATTTTTAATTGGATCAATCCACCTAGACCTTGTCTTCCGTGGCCATTTTGGCATCAAATACCTATTTTACTAACCTTTCCTCACCCATTCTATTTAAGTGTTTATACCACCTTAGAATAACTCTGCTGACACATTCTTGAATGCTAATCATGTTAAGATCTTTTCTAAAATCTTCAATTTTAATATGATTCTGCCATTATGCCACAAGTTCACTTCTAATTTTTCTCAGAACCCCCATATCTGTGGTCCCTAGTCATTGATGAAGTGCTGTAAAAAATCGATGTAGCTTAAAAATACCAAAGCGTTTTACATCGATTTTTACATAGGTCAAGTCCCATGAGAATATTGTCAAATTAACCTTGTTTGTCTCTGTATATTTTGTGCTAGATATTATTGTAAATAACCCTTTGGAAAATAACTGTATATACTCCTTTAACAAGAATATTTTAGTGTTAAAAACAAAGGCAATATTTTGCCGCCGGAACGTTGTGTAATAGCTCTCTATGAGGGCAATAGAAAGATTGTTTACGACTTTTATGTATGAGAAAGTGCTTACAAGCTCTCCGCATAAACACCTCCAAAGTCAGTCTAAAAGATTCAAACAACTTTCCGCTGGCCGGCAACTTACGATCAAAAGGGTGCACAGACGAGAAGAATGAGCAGGTTTAACTTAAAAAGAAAATGAAAGAGTCATGCCGAATTCTTAGGGGTTACAACCCTTCGTGCAAGGTCTGAGAGGAACAGAGCCGAGCAGGGAGGGCTTCCAGTCGCCAGAGAGAGAGAGAGAGAGAGAGAGAGAGAGAGAGAGCTTCCAGGTAGCCAGAGATGGCTTCCAGTTGTCGACAGAGTGACGGAACCCGGTTGTCAGTCAAGACAGAGTTGGCGGCAGTTTCAGTTATTGGAAGGGCTTTTAGTTGTCAGCAGAGAGTCATCAAATGTCGGAATCAGAGGCAGTCGGACCCAGAGTGGAGGCGAGCTGCGGACCATAAGCGGAGTCCGAACCTGAGCAGTGGCAGCAGAGAACGAGGAGAGGCAAGGCCCCAGTTACAAAGAGGAAAGTCCAGGTTCAGTTGCCTACAGAGGAAAGCTGAGATCCAAGTGCCAAGAGAGCAAAGGCGAAGCGCTGTTACCGAAAAGAGCCAGAGCCAGACGGGGAAGTTACAGTCATCGGCAATTAGAAAGAGAAGTTCACGAAGTAAGGATCCAGAGGAGAATTTGCCTGCATGCTGAAACCTCTTGTATATGTGCTATTCGAGTACCGCAGATTGCAGTCAAAAAGCCTGCTAATATCCCGAAGTGATACCCTGTAGCAAGACACTCCTGAAGGAAGCCTAAAACTCGAGATGAAAGAAAAGCCATAAAGACTTTAGTAAAAGACTCTTGACTTAAAGTGCGATACAGAGCCTCTGTAAGTTACTTCCCTTTGTATATTTTCTCTTATAATATAGGAGATATGTTGTATATGGACTGTTAAGAATTAGTTTAATAGTAATAAGAAGTGTCCATAAAGAGTTAATTGGCATGTTAGAAGTTGATATCTAATTTGTAGAAATAACCTCTTTGCGAGTAAACTAGAAGTTTAAAAAGTTGAATTTGTAAGCAGAGAGTAAATAAGTTTTTGAGTTAAAGAGATTATTTAGTGTTGAAGTGAAAGGATTCTAATTTTATGCTAACGATTTTATAGATGGGTAGAGAAAGCAATCTCCCTGTCATTTGATTCATGTAAATTTTATTTTAATGTAAATAAATGTGTAAACAGATATTTGCCATTATAAAGCTAATAATAATGGCAAATACCTGTTGGATTTCTGCTCAGGATATGGGCTGGTGATTACTAACACCATGTTCCAACATAAAAATGTGCACAAATTCACATGGAGAGAAGAGGCAAGGAATAAGAAAAGTCTCATTGACTATGTTATTGTTGATAGTGATGTTTTCTCCCTGGTGCAGGACACCAGAGTGTACAGAGGATTTGAAATTGGAAGTGATCACTATTTAGTCTTGAGCAGGATAAAATTGAATTTCATATCGAAAAGAATAACATGTAAGAAAGTTTTAAAGCGAATAAAAGTTGAGCAGCTCTCAGATGTAAACTGTAGACTAAAATACACAAAGATTATTGAAAAGAAAATGAAAGAGTTTGAAAACAGGAATCAAACCTTGGAGATTCAGTGGCAAACTCTGAAGAAAACATTGATTGATTCTGCCAGAGAGGCATGTGGTGAGGTTGTGTGCAAGGATAAAAAAATCAGAACTCCCTGGTGGACACAGGAAGTTAAAGAGGCAGTGAAGGAAAAGAAGAAAGCATATCAAAAGTTCCTGGCAAATAAGTCAGCTTTTACTCTTACAGAATACAGAGACAAATGTAAGAAAGCTAAGCAGTGTGTAAAAATAGCTAAACAAAAGTCATGGGAGGACTTTGGCAAGAATATAGAAAATAAATATCAAGAAGGTGGCAAAATTTTCTGGAGGTTGTTGAAAAAGCTTAGGAATGGAGGAAAGAGTGCTGTAAAAGGAGTTAGAGATGATAAAGGTGACATGAAAACAGGAGAAAAAGACATCCTTGAAATATGGAGTAATTATTTTGAAAAACTGTTAAATGAAACAAGCAGTGATGACAGCACAGTGATAAAAAACACTGACCAGGCATGCAGTCAGGAATACATATCCATACTTGAAGTAGAAAAAGACATCAAAGGCTTGAAATGTGGAAAGGCAGCAGGAGTAGATGATATTCGACCAGAAATGCTGAAGTATGGTGGTAAAGAAGTCTCACAGTGGCTGCACTGCATAGTTCAGACGGCCTGGACAGAGGGAAGAATTCCCGATGATTGGAGTATAGCTCTCATAGTACCCACATATAAAAAGGGAAATAAAACTGAATGTGAGAATTACAGAGGAATTTCCCTACTGAGTGTTCCTGGCAAGATCTATGCGAGTATACTTCAGAAACGGTTGAGAAGAATTGTGGAAGAAAAGCTTGGTGAAGAACAAGCTGGATTCAGGCCAAATAGAGGCTGTCAGGATCAGATCTTCACTTTACAACAAATAGTCGAGAAAGCATGGGAATACAACAAAGATCTGTATTTAAGTTTTGTCTATTTGGAAAAGGCATATGACAAGGTGCCAAGAGAGAAGCTATTCAATACGCTGTAGTTATATGGTGTCAATGGCGCATTATATCAAGCAATACTTAGTCTTTATTTGAGTTGTAAGTCAGCAGTTAGAATTGAAGGAAGTACAGGAAGATGGTTTAATGTTAAATCTGGTCTGAGACAAGGATGTACATTATCCCCTCTGTTATTCATTATCTATATGGATCACATTATGAAGGAATGTGGTATTAAATCTGATATCAAAATTGGAGATGTTAATGTCAGCTCTTTGCTTTATGCGGATGATGTTATACTTCTAAATAAATCTACTACAAATCTGCAAGATTCTCTGACTAAATTGAATAGCTGTTGTAATAGGTATGGTATGAAGGTCAGCAATAAAAAGACAATGAAAATATGCAGAATCATTGAAAATGTCAACTGGGTTGTGAATGGAGAACCTGTGGAACAAGTAAAACATTTCAGCTACTTAGGCACGATTTTTACTGAAGATGGTAAATTAAATATAGAAATAGACAACAGAATCAGCAAAGCTGGTATGGTGGGAAGTCAAGTGAATAAATTCATATGGAATAAGAAAGAAATTAGTCAGAACACTAAATTAGCTGTATACAAGACAGTGTTCAAACCAGTTTTAACTTATGGATCTGAGAGCTGGGTCAGAAGTAAAACACTTGACCAAAGACTAGAGACCACAGATATGAGACTCCTGAGAAAGATTAGAGGCGTGAACAGATGGCATCAATGGCAATATCATATTAAAAATGAGGATATTAGGAAAGAACTTGACATTGTCAGCATCCAGGAATGCGTTAGCAGCTAATCTCAGGTGGTATGGTCACTTAAATAGAATGGGAGAGGAACGATTAGCAAAACAAGTGTTCTCTGCCAGGTTGGCAGGAAAACGACCCAGAGGAAGACCAAGATATAGGTGGATTGATACGGTACAAAGTGCCTTAGACGATAGAAATATAAGATCTGATAATGTTGGAGTCTTGACAAGTAACAGACTGATTTGGAGGAAAATTGTAGATAGGAAGTTAGTAATGATGTAATTTTTTCATGTAGTACTGTCATATCCTGTACACCCCTTGAGGGTACATGGCAGGAATTTGATGATGATGATGATGATGATAAATGTGTTTTGATTATTTGTTAAAAGAGTGCTGCCTGATCCTTTATTTTATAACTGCCCTGTTCCTAAATAATTCGGACTTGTGAGGCATTAAAAGCTCAGTTTTATTACTTAAGAACCACGACTATTTATATACACTTTGCTGACGGAAGTTACGCTAGTAAGAGAGAGAGAGAGAGAGAGAGAGAGAGAGAGAGAGAGAGAGAGAGAGAGAGCTCTATCGAAAGTTTTATTGAGTCTTATGCCGAATATTTGATATACTGATAGCGCAGTCTGACGAATAAATTTTTCAGTGTTCATACGACCAGAACCGACGCTAGGGTCTTTGTCGCCCGTATGCAATTTCTATCTAAGCGCCCCCTGTAACAATCCGGGCGTGTGTGGTTCTTTTACGATAATAAAAATTTAAATTATTTGAAATTTCTTAAATAAATTTTGGCAGACCAGCCACACGTTGGTTCGCTAAATGTGACGAACCGGGGGTGTTGACTAGGCAGGATAATCGTTGTAAACCCGAATATTAAAAAAATTCTCAAAAGGTAAAGCAAATTTTGATAAAGCCACTTCACTTTAATCGTTGAATATACTGATTCAGGGACTATAGCCTTCTCACCGACCCGAATCGCTAAAAAAATTAAAATGAATTTTAATTAAAGTTAAAATTTATTTGAACTATGGTTTAAAAAATTCTTGCATTTTACAAGTTACTAAATTCTTAGTAACTTGTAAAAATTTTTAATAATTTTTATAAGTGGAACTATCTTTTAGGAAAATAAAAGAAACTCAAGATAGATGAGAAAATAAGAAAAAATTCAGACATAATTAGAACATTTAATATAAGTTTTCAAAAAAATAACATCTTTACAGAATAACAGAAAATAAATTAAATTACATAAATATACTTGAAATTTTTTAAATTAAAATTTTAGGGGTTTTGATTTCATATTCACAAAATTAGAAATAATGGTCTTAACTTCTAATTCCGTGCATATATCATTTTCAATAGCTATTAACGCCAAACTAACAAGCCTTTTTTTCTGACATACTTGTTCTTAAGTAGGTTTTAATCAATTTCAACTTGGAAAAGGAACGTTCACCGCTCGCTTCCACCTACATTACAAATTTTGCAAATCTTCTAGTGTTCGTTAGGTACGAAAAAATCAAAACATTCATGACGACCTTTTACATTGCCAACCCTTGCCAGAACATACAACATGAGAAGAAATATTCAGCAGTATAAATACCTTAAATATCAAAACAAGCTTGATTGGAAAAGTTCAAAAAAAATCAATTAATGCCTTTTATTCTTTAATAGGAGTAGGTGAGGCCTTTATACCCTATCTAGCTTTTGGAGACTGAGTGGGCAGTTCAATCTTCACCGGTAGCCAATCAGAGATAGCTGGCCCATGTCAGTCACTAATTATAGCAGCCACCGATGAAGAGGCTGGCAAACAAGTGCTGCCATCTCTTGGTACCTAAGCCTAACAAGCTATGTCACTGTCTGAAATAATGTGGGGACTACGGTCGATTTTCTTGAATTTACGGGACGAAAAACCCGAGTTTCCGGAAGGAAAACCCGCTTTGTCTGTGCCAGAGATCGACTAACTAGGGAACCGGTCGAAGATAGGCTTAGAAAAAGTTCCTCCAGTCAGCGACTAGACTAGAACCTAGGTCTAACTTCAAGCGGCCAAGCGCAGAGGATGCAAGCGCCACTTGCACTGAGCTACACAGGCCTTGGAAAAGTTGTGTTGGAATAAGCACGGACGGAGCAAAATTCATGGTCAGATCTAAAAAAGGGCTTGTTTCAAGGATTCAAGCTGTTGCATCAAATGCAAAGTCGACACACTGCTGCATACACAGGGAGGCTTTGGCTACACATATGATGTCTACAGACCTAAGAAAAGTTCTTGATGAAGCTGTAAAAATCATAAATTATATTAAGTGCCATCCTCTAAACGCCAGACCTTTCTCTCAACTTTGCAAAGAAATGAGAAGCAACTATATACAACTTCTTTTCCATACCAATGTTCGTTGGCTTTCTCGTGGAAAAGTCCTTACTCGTTTATTTGAACTTCGGAATGAACTACAAGTTTTTCTTGATGAAATGTTTGAATTGAAAAAGCATTTACATAATTGGAAATGGCTCAGTCAATTAGCATACCTGGCAGATATATTTACTGTTTTAAATAGTCTTAATTTATCTTTACAAGGCAAGGAAATTTCTATATTTCATGCCCAAGATAAAGTGAACGCCACATTGGCAAAAATGAAGTTATGGCAAAAGACGGTTGGTAATGGAGAATTTGACGCGTTTCCATCGCTTCATGAATTGCTCGCAAGTTCAAATGAACAAATTGATGATGATGTGAAAATTACTATCATGAAGCATTTAAAAAGGTTACAAATGAATCAAGAAAAGTATTTCCCTGAATTGGACATTAATATTGAGTGGATAAGATACCCTTTCAATAAAAATAAATTTATGCCAAAGGGTCTATAGTCAATAGAAGATAAACAACTTTTAGAACTAGCTTCTGATGGTTTCCTAAAAAATAAATCCAGCGAGAATACGTTAAAGATACCAAGCTATTTTAAATATAAACCTGGTTTTAAAATAGCTTGGTATCTTTAACATATATTATTTCCAAGGTAAAAAACTTTCTACAGCGAGAATACGTCTTCATCATTTTGGCTACTAATACAGAATGAATTTCCTGAATTAACAGATAAATCTCTAAGGTTCAGTTTTCTATTTCCAAGTTCATGTCTGTGCGAAGTTAGATTTTCGGCCTTTGTAGATATTAAGACGAAGAAGAGAAATCGCATTATAGATGTCGAACCGCATCTGAGATTGAAATTAACAACTATAGAGCCAAATTTTGCTAAATTTTATCTCACCATAAGCAATTTTACTCCTCTCATTGATGATAAATTATTTCAAGTAAGTAAAACTTTATAGTATCTTTATAAAGTTTGTTCTATTAAAAATAAATCATATTTTTTGTTTACATAAAAAAATCAGCTAACGCCTTTTTATTCCCTTATACGGGGAGTAGGCGAGGCCATTTAGCCCTGTCTAACTTTTGTAGACTGAGTGGGCAGTTCAATCTCCACTGGTACCAATCAGAGATAGATGGCCCAAGGCTATCACTAATTAAGCGGTACACAGTGAAAAGAGAAGGCTCAAATATGCCGCCATCTCGTGGTCCCTAACCCTAACACAATATATTTAATGTCTGAAATAATGTGGGTTCTACGATCGATTTTCTTGAGTTTACAGGACGAAAAACCCGAGTTTCCAGGAGGAAAAACCCGCTTGCCCGTGCCAGAGATCGTAGTCGATCTCTCGGGAACCGGTCGAAAAAAGGCCTAGAAAAATTTCCTCTAGTCGCCGACTGACTCGAAACCAAGTCTTCCTTCGTGCGGTCAAGCGCCGTGGTATGCAAACGCTACAGAACATATAAATTCAAATAAAACAGATATTTAATTTTTTAATATTTTAAATTAATTTATTAATTTTAATTAATTTATTCGTTTTAATCAATTAATTTATTTATTTTTTAATTAATTAGTTAGGGGCTAGTTGGTTATAATGAAAATTTAAGAAGGGGTCCGCGGATATCTGAAGTTTGAGAAACATTGATCTATTGCATTTACATCTTTATTGTCGCCGTCCTTCAAGAGAATCTCTAAATCGTCACAATTTTTTCGTTAATCTTCGTTATTAATTTGTAGTAATCTATACAAGAAATTGAAATTATCATAATATGTTTTTAGTTGTTCAAAACGTTCTATTAACGAACACATTGCAACGTCCAGAAGTGCATAAAACACATTCACTCTAAATTTATCTTCTGGCGATTGTGGCGTTTCCTCATGATGCCTATAGTCAAATTGTCGTGTCTTCTTTCGTCGTCGATCTTCCGTACCAGTTTTAAATTCTTGTTCTCCATCCACCTCTTCACTCATTTCTTTTGCCGTTTTTAGAACTTCTTTAAAATTTGTATCTGATCGATACTCTTGTAAGAATATTTTTAAGTTTTCGATAGATTCTAAAGCAAGTGTATTGTTCATATTTTTGTCTTGAAACATTATACTCACAGGATTTATTCTGTTAATAAATCATACCAAGTTATAAGAGAGCAAATAAATTTGTAGTCCTTTATTTTAGCACATAATGTTTGTGCTTCGTGCTGAGTTTCTTTATTAAGATTTTCATTATTTAAAATTTCGAAAAGTGAATCATAAATTTCTCCTAACTGATATCGTAGAGGGCGATTGCATTGATTTTACTATCCCATCGCGTTTCTGATGGCTGTTTCAATGTTAATTTTTTTTACGAACTTTAAAAGGATTGCCCAACGTTTGTAAGAGAATGAAAAGAATTGTATATTTCTTGAATAATTGCAAAGAAACTAATTGCATCTACATTCACTTTGGCTGCATCGTTAATGATTAAATTTAGAGTATGAGCAACACATGGCACGTAAAAAGCTAGAGGATTTTTCTTCAAAAGCAAATTTTGGAGCCCATATTTGCCCCATTGTGATACCCTTGATCTCGCATGGCTTCAATGGGAATGTTCCATTTTTCCAGCTGTTCCATTATTGTTACACATAAACCACGTCCTGTGGAATCCGATATATCTGCAAAACCTGAAAAGTTTTCCCTGATCTTGACAATTCCATTATCACAGGAAACAAAGCAATAATAATGGTCATTTGTTCTGTTTTACTTGCATCAGGTGTGCAGTCTAAAATTATGGAATAATATTTAGATTTTCGAATTGATAATAAAATTGTATCCCTGATTGCGTTACTTAAAGTTTCCAATATTTCATTTTGACTGTCTTTACTCAAATAGTGTACTCTATTGTTTCGTTGTAGGGCCCTTTCAACATAATTTTCCATAACGGGATCAAACTTCGCAAACAGTTCGACTAATTTTAAAAAAGCCGTTATTCCTCTCATATAATTTATCAGATGATCTGTAAAAAGCTAAATTTTGGCTACCAAGGAATTATATAATTTCAATCAAGAGTTCTGAAACACTCGTCCAATGTTTCTTTTCCATTTCATACATGCTTTGAGTCTGGCAATCAATAGTAGTTTTGTTTTTTAAATTTTTATCAAGTTCCTTCCATTTCATGTGAGTTAAGTAGTCTCATGTCTATGCAAAGTTGTACTTACATTTCTCTAATTGTTATAACCGAAAATGTTTTTTGCTTTTGTTGCAAACTTTTCGTTTGCAACAAAAGCAAAAAACAGAATTTAAAGTTTCGGAATAAATGAGCCATGTTCTTGACACGAGCTCCCGGTTTTCCATTTTTCTATTATAATACATGTCGCCAAATTTACAACCACATTTATCTCTGGGATATATTATATTTTTCTTTTGAACAGACACCATTTCCATTAAAACAACTAGTAATTTTTCATCAATATTTCCCCATTCACCTGGATCTTCTAAATTTACAGAGACTAACAATGTGTTAGTTTCGTGGTCAACTACAACTAAATCTTCTCTTAACTGTTTTTCACTTAAATCATGCGTCTTGATTATCTTGTTCAATAGTTGCAATAATACTTTCATACAAACTGGATGATGTGCACGGTTCTTCAACTCTGATTTCTGATGTATCGAGTTGGTTACAATGTGCATCAGAATATTTTAATATTTTAACAAATTTATTAAGGACCCTAGTTTGTTCTTAAGATCTGCTTCTTTCACAGCATGACGCTTACGAGTTTGTGCACCGGATAACTTTTTTTTTTTAAATTTTTGATTCCATTTCTATTTTATACCCACAAGAAATTATTACACAACACGACCCAGAGACGAAATAATAGCCGCACTGCGCTACTGTCGGTAGCCTACTGAGATGCATACCATATGACTGGTTAACTATAAAAAAACAACAACAAATGTTTTGTACGAAAATTCGAAATGACTGCAATAGACACAACATTCTGCAGGCAAGCGTTTAGCCTGTTCTTGCTGCAAAATTGTAAACAGCCGACTGATCAAAGAGGCGGCAATATACAATTATTTTAAATTTTTATTCGGTGTATCCGGTCTTATTTATTTTAATATGATCATTCTAAGAATTTTTTGTTTTTATCATAAAAATTTTGTTTCTTAAAAATGAACTTATGAACCGTGCCCCGGCGGCTGCGCCCCCTTCGTAGGGACGACCCGCATGCACCGCATGCTCTGCATGCCCGTTTCCGCCGGCCCTGCATACGACTAATAAATACGGAAGTGGATAAACATAATACGCAGTAGAGTAAGTGAGAAAAGTCATGAGAGGAAAAGCGCACACTGCTAATTATAAAGATAAAGCTAAAGAATAGAGATATAAGAGAATAAAGATATTACAATACAAGCATAAGAAAACAACACCATCTATTACAGTGCTTTATTTCTAAACCAACTCTCAGATCCATAACTTAAAACTGGTTTGAACATTCTCTTGTATCCTGTTAGTTTGGTATTTAGGCTAATTTCTCTCTTATTCCATAAAACGTTATTCAGCTGGCTACCCAACATACCAGCTTTGCTTATTATGTTGTCTATTTCCAGATTTATCCTGCCATCTTCACTAAAAACTGTGCCTAAATAACCAAAATATTTTACTTGTTCTATAGGATCTTCAGAATGCAGCTGAAGTTTTGGTCTTTTTATTGCTGATTTTCATGGCATATTTATAATATCTGTTAGATAATAATCCCCCGGATTATCTAACTATCTAACTAGATAGGTTTACGAGTAAACTAGATAGGTTTACGAGTTCAACATCATCTGCATAAAGCAAAGAGCTAAGTTTGGTATCTCCAATTCTAATATCAGCTTAAGCTTCACTCCCGAACAATTATTAACATTATACAAATCACAAATCCGCCCAACTATTGAATACTGCTCTCACATATGGGTGTGGCCCCAAAAAAAGCTCTCTCAAAATGCTTGACTCAATACAGAGGAGAGCAATTAGACTTATCAATGATCCATCCCTTACCAACTCCCTCCCCCCACTTCCACTTTCACACAGACGTATGGTTTCTGCAGTATGTATATCCTATAAATATTTCCATGGGAAATGCTCATCGGAAATATCATCAATAATTCCTCCGCTCAGTACTAAACTCATTGGAACACGTACAGCTGCTGCACAACATCCCTTCACAGTACACCTAGAAACAAACAGAACAAGTTTCTTTTCATTTTCCTTCATCCCTGCAACTTCTGCACTGTGGAACAGACTCCCACCTGCTGTGTTTCCCAAGGAATATAATTTAAAGTCATTCAAATCAAATGTAAACAAGTTTCTCCTTTCCCAACCTACCACCCATAAACGGTACTAATGTACTATAGGTTGACCAACCAACCAACCTCATGTGTACGGCTCAACATAAAAAATAAAAAATAAATAAAAAAAGTCCACTTTCATTCTTAATGTGATCCATATGGATGATGAATAAGAGGGGAGATAATATGCATCCTTGTCTTACCCCTTATTTTACTTTAAACAATCTTCCTGTATTTATTCCTGTATATAAACAGCGTAAGAGTGGGAGAGTTTCTGAAATGAAGGAAAGAGTGTTGTATGGTGACTCGTTATTAAGAGGAGTGATAGATGGGAGTTTAACTAAATCGTACTTACCGGGTGCGAAATTTAAGCATGTAAGTGAGAGTATTAGAGTGCAAAAACAGAGGCTGAAAGAATTGATAGTTGTGGCGGGTACGAATGAATTGAAAGGTGATAAATTTTTTATGAGAGAGGACTTGAAAGTATTGTTAAAGATAGCGAAAGAAAAGACTGACAAAGTTAGAATGGTGAGTCTGTTGCCGCGGTATGACAGAGAGGAGTTTAGGAGGGCCATAATCGCAAATGACATTATGCGCAGGTTATGCAGACGGTGTGGTGTGGAATTCGTGGACATTTGGAATGAGTTTGATGGACGAAAGGATTTATACAAGATGGATGGCCTGTATTTGAATGGATTTGGTGTGCGGAGACTGGAAAAGTTGTTGCTGAATGAAGTCAAAATGGATGTGCAGAACCAGGGAAACTAGAACTACCAAGGAGTGGGGGGGGGGAGTGGATATGCGGACATCAGTGAGACATTTGAGTGTAGGAATGTATATAATGTACCCGACCCAGCACAAAAAATGGGAATGGGACATTTAGAATAACGCATCAAGATAGGGGTGGGACAAAGGGATCACTGCATTTCACGTATACTAATGCCAGGAGTATTAGGAACAAGAAGGAAGAATTTTTGGCCTCTATTGACTCTTCCTGGCCACAGGTTATTGGCATTAGTGAAACATGGCTGACGGAAGATGATATAGTTAGTGGGATAAATTGTATAGGTTATAGTGTGTTTAAGAGGGACAGATAGAATAAAATGGGGGAGGGGTGTTATATATAGCTGATGAACTGCGGCCAAGAGAATTGAAGTTGTATCGCAGGATAGTGAAAGGAGCTCATTTGAGGCTATTTGGTGTGAGATTGAGACAGGCAGAATAAAATATACAGTTGGGTGCTGCTATAGACCAGGTGATGGAATAGATGGTGGAAACAGTATGCATAAACAAATTGAGGAAAAGAGTGGAAGGAAGGTAATTATTATGGGGTGATTTCAATTATGGTAACATTGATTGGAAGGAGGAGAGGAAACGGTGAGGAAGGAAATGGATTTTATTCAATTATTAAGGGATAACTATCTGAGACAGCATGTAATTGAAAATACTAGGGGTGTGAGAGTGCTTGATCTGGTAATAGCATCTCAGAATTTGACTGTAAAGAATATGACGATATTGCCACCTATTGGTGAGAGTGATCACAAGGTATTGAGCCGGGAGGTGGCTAAAGGTGTGGAATTTTCGATTAAGACAGGGTATATGTGAAATTGCCATGCTGGCAAGTATGACAAGCTTAGGAGATTGCTTGGATCAGTGCCATGTCATGTACAACTGCAAGGGCTGGACGTTGATAGTACACGGGAAGTGGTCAAGGAGCATTTTCAGGAGGTTATGGCTGATTGTATACCTAGGGTGCGAATAGTAAAACAAGTAGGGGTTAAATGGATGAATAACACCATTCAGCCTGAGCTGCAAAAAAAGAAACATCTGTGGAGGGAATTTAAAGATAGGAGGTCACCTGCAGGCACACGAACGGTATAAAGTGCTGGCCAGAAGGGTAACGAGCGTGGTAAAAAAAGCAAAAGCCGATTATGAAAGGAAACTAGCTATGCAAGCTAAAGAGAATCCCAAACAGTTCTTTCAATATGCTGCAAGCAAGAAAAAAACTGTTCACTGCAAAATGATTTTAAGGAATGACGATGGTAAAGAGGTCACTAAATCAGTCGATATAGTGGAGTAACTGAGCAAGCACTTTGCAAAAGTATATCATACAGGTGGTGACATTGAAAATATGAAAGAACCATTAGTTTATACGGGAATTGTGATGAATGAAGTGGAGGTGAATAGTCTATTACAGAAGCTTAATGTGAATACATCTGTGAGATTGGATGGTATACCGGCACAGGTATTGCGTGAAGCGGCTAAGGAATTATCAGTGCCCTTGACCATGTTGTTTAATCTGAGTCTCGGGTCTCGTTTAGTCCCGAAGATGTGGAAAGAGGGGAAAATAGTTTCACTGCATAAAGGACGATCCATGACTACGGTTGCAAATTACCGACCAATCAGCATAATTGGAGTCGTTGTCAAGGTCTTGGAGAAAGTAGTCAAGAGAAAAATACAGGAATGGATTGATGAAAATGAGAAACTGCATGGGGGTTAGCATGGCTTTGTGAAGGGTGGATCATGCCTCAGTAACTTGTTCAAGTTTTATAACACGGTGACAGCTGAACTGGATAAGGGTAATGGGTTTACAGTGATACTGCTGGACCTGGCAAAGGCGTTTGACAGGATACCACATGGAATACTAATCCGTAAACTACAACATATGGGAATGGATATAGGGTTGGTGAGATGGATAGATGGGTGGTTGATGGAGAGATATCAAAGAGTAGTTTATTCAGGCGCAGAGTCCAAAAGACGGCCTGTGATTAGTGGTGGGCTGCAGGGTTCTGTTCTTGGACCACTGCTGTTTAATTTGTTCATTAACGATATAGGGAAGGATCTAAGTGGAACAATTCATTTGTTCGCTGATGATGCAAAGTTGGGTAAGGCGATAGTGAATGCAGAAGATGTCAAAATCTTGCAGGATGACTTGAATAGATTGGAGTTCTGGGCTAAGGAGAATGGATGTCAATTTAATGTGACAAATGTAAGGTTATGCATTTTGGGGTGAAAAGATTAGCAGCGGTATAACAGATTGGTGGAACTGTACTCCAGGAGATTGATGAAGCTAGGGAATTGGGAGTGTTGGTGGATAGGGAGATGAAGTTTAGGGGGAACATTGCAAAAGTAGCTAAATCAGCTCATCATCTCACTTGGTTGTTGAAAAATACCTTGACGAGCAGAGACAAGCAAGTTATTGTACCTCTGTACCGTGGCTTGATAAGACCTCATCTTGAGTACTGTGCCCAGATTTGGTCACCTTAGTTCCTTCTTGATGGGGAGGAGGTGGAGAGGATCCAGAGGCAAGTGACCAAGATGATAGGAGGTCTATGGAACGAACCATATGAGAACAGGTTGAAGATTTGTGGGTTGCAGAAAATAGTTGATAGGCAGAAAAGGGGAGATATGATTGAGACATTCAAATTTCTAAAGCGTTTCTATAGGATTAATTCAGAGGATATTTTTGAGATCACAACTGGTGGTGGGAGAACTAGGGGACATCTATGGAAGCTGGGCAAGAGTGTGGTTAGTAGGGGCGTTAGAGCTGGGTTCTTTACTTTTAGTGTGGTAAATGAGTGGAATAAGCTGCCAGAGTCGGTTGTGGGTGCCATGACGTTGAGCAAGTTCAAGGCAAGGTATGATAGATACTGTGAGAATGTCGTATAGGTGTGTGGACATGATGTTAAGGGCCTCGTCGATGAGTCTAAGGACTCCCTGGAGTCGCCCGAAATAATAATAATAATATCACAAATGCTTATGATGCTACAACATAATGGGATTATTTTTATTATTATTATTTTTAATAATGATAATAATTTTTATTATGATTTTTAATAGATTTTTATAGTTTTAAAGTGGTTCCAACCCCTGTTTTTAATTTCAAAGTGTTCCCAATTAACTCTACAAAGACAGTGATATAAAATTCACCGAAATCGGCTAAGAAGGAACCAAGTTTTGAAATGTTGAAAAGTGAACAGAGAGGACGCGTCAACAACGAGTGAAGAACAAAGGACGTCGCCATCTTTACAATCACACCACGATTACTCAAGGGAAGAAAGGTGAGTCATGAAGTGTATCAAATGCCTGGAGGATTTATCGTCCGACGGAAATCAAATAACCTGTACGAAATGTAGTAGGATTCTACACTTAAAATGTGGCGACTGTTCAGAAACAACCTGGCAACGTAAAACCAATGCAACACGCGAGGAATGGAAGTGTGTAATCTGCAGGAGGAACAAAGAAACGCACCTAAGGCAGCCATCTACGACGCAGCCGTTTACACCGGAGGCAAAATCAGATGATGAAGTAAACAGACAAAAAAATACAGGTGAGTCCTATAATTTCAACACTCTCTAAATATACTAATAGAAAATGGTCTAGAGACTATAAAAGCCAGCTTAGTAGATCTTATGCAAGAACTCTTTGACAAACAGAACGAACAAATAAAAACATCTAGCGAATATGAAGATTTGGGCAAACATAATAATTTAGCAGTGATAGAAGTGCTGCAAACGGTAAAAGGCATCAAAATCAGCATTAACGCACTAAATCACAGGCAACACAATTTGATGACAGAAATATCTGCACTCCGTCAAGAACTTCATTCTTTAAAACTACAATACGAACGTTTAAATCAGCAACAACATAAAGAATGTCTTATCATAAACGGTCTTCCTGAAACTGCACCTACAGAAAACTTCAGAGACATAGTTTTAACATTAAGCCATGCAATTGATATCACTCTACAGGTTAACGTCATTCAGACCGTAAATCGGATTCTTAGGAAGAGCAAAAAACAAGGCTTGCCACGACCTGCACCAGTCATAGTTCATAGAAGACATAGAAAGGTTGCCACATTGAGAAAAAAAAGGAGTCTCCTAATTAGTTCATAAAGAAGACCACAATAAAAATGAATGTGAACCACCAAGACAGATGCAATAACACCAGAACATACTGGCAATTTCACTTTGATCAGTCCTTTCAGATCATTCATTTGACCTCCCAAACATCAGCCTACTTCCAACACAGCAATCAAATCAATTTTAAAAAAGCAAAACATATGTATCTAACCGGTGTCAACCTCAGATAAGCTCATTATAAAGCTTCGAGGATGCTAGCTGAGACATTACATCTCAACTGAGATCAACAGAAAGAAAAAAAAAAGAATTATTTATTACATTGAAGTGCTGTAGTTAAAGAATTTAAACACATTAAAAAGCAAAAATTGTAAAATATGTATGACTGATGTTATACTATAAATGTTCTTAAAAAATATAACCTTATCGAATTGCAAACTATAAATAAATTACCATCCATAATAACTATTATTAACGCATTTTAGAATATAAAAAACGGAAACATTTGTATGAAATTCACTGTAATATATATATATATATATATATATTTTTTTTTTTTTTTTGAGATATATATATCTATATATATATATATATCTCAAAACTCTAGAAAAAATAACACACACCAGACTACAGAACTATTTACAGAAGTACAACATCATCTCACAAAACTAATACGGCTTTCAGAAAACAAAAAGCACCATCACTTTATTAGAAGACATCGCCGACACAATAAACAAAGCTCTTGATAAAAACAAGTACGCTGTCTTTATACTGCTTGACTTAACCAAATCATTTGATACTCTTGAACATGACATACTACTCACCCAAATATGCTCAATAGGTATAAGAGGTATATTGCATACATGGTTCAGGAACTCCTCTCAAACAGAACACAAGTAACAAAAATAGGTACATGTCACAGCCGGGGTATATAAATAAAACACGGTGTTCCTCAAGGCGCAATATTATCATCCACTCTAATCAGCATATACATTACATAGCTATGTAATGTATATTGATTTACATGGCTATCATAACATGGCTATCAGAAGTCAAATATTTCAGTACGTAGATGACACCGCACTACTAGCAAGCCACACAGACATCAACACGGCTCTCTCCAAAGCACAACAAAACCTTAATGAAATCACAACATACTTTTACCAAAACGCAATTCTAATCAACGGCACCAAAACACAAGTGTTGATAACACACAACCCAATAATGATAATACATTTCACACATACCGTTGCATTAACAACAAAAATACCTGCCAATGTCCTGAAATCAAACCTGTAACAACACATACAAAATACCTTGTTCTTTACATATTGCCACCTTAAATGGACAAAACATGTAGAATACCTACATACCAAACTCCGGATCATTGCAGCAAAACTCTTCCCAGTAAAAGACATTATTCCATCCAACAACTCCTATATCACGGTATCTGTGAATCCCTACTCAGATCCGGTATAACAGTCTATGCAAACACATTAAACAGCCACCTAACAAAATTAGAAATATTACATTGGAAAATTGTGTCAACAGTGATTTGGACACCTTATACACAACAGCCAATATCCGACCAGCACATGGCGATACACAGAATCCTGAGCATTAAAAACCTGAAACACTACATGGCATTAACAAGGAATTACTTCAACATCACCTATCGAAACAACAGAGAGACATATCGTATAACACGACCTACAACAACTCTCTACACCCCTACACCCTTCAACAATTCATGCGGTTCTTTTGTGAGATCACATCAGATACCCACGCAACTCAACTACCTACCAAGAAATTAAAACACATAGATAACTACAGTACATTAAAACACGAACATTGGAAAATATACCAACAAAGTTAAGAAACCATTAACACTAATATACACATCACAAATCACCAGCATCCAATGACTACATCCCATCCATAAACAGTAACAACAACATAAATAGTGAAGGCTAAATCCCACTCTCTTCATAAAAGCTAACCCAAGCTTCGAAGTAGGTAGGATTAACTCGCCTCACTCATCTGCATATAATCCTTATAATCAAAGAATGCAGATCATGTACTAAAACAGTCAGTAAAGTATATAACAATAATGAAGATACTGATATTAAAAAAAATGTATATATGTAAATCGGCTATATAATAATAAGCTATGATATTGTTATTTGGAAAAAAATTATGTACGTTTATATTTTTTAAAAAATCACTGTAATCTACACTGTATTGAACAGAAAATGTAATAGTATACTTTATTGTATATAGAAAAATACTCTGTAAGATGATAAATAAATGTTATCACAGTTTAAAAAATATTATTATTATTATTATTATTATTATTATTATAGATAAAACAGTCGACAAATAACTGGTCGAAATCGGTTGAACCATGTGAACTTTAGGTATATATCTGCGCATTTTCTTTCACAGTTCTCATCCAATTTTGTTTTAGTTTGCAGGAATCGTCAGTGAATCCTGAACGGTATAATGCTAGTGTATGACAATTTTTTGTCGAAAACTGTCAAACGATGTAACCTATAGAATATTTTTTCAGAAAGCATTCGCTAACCTCTTTAAGTTTATTTTGATGTCGCAGTTTCTAAAGGAAATTTCAAAAAGGAAATGACTGTATTACAATTGAGTTGAAAACC